>NW_003852447.1:6639200-6645884 GCF_000181295.1 Otolemur garnettii
TTCTTCTTAGCAAAGTATCTCAAGAATGGAAGAAAAAGTATCCAATGTACTCAGCCCTACTATGAAACTAATTTATAGCTTTCATATGAAAGCTGTAGCCCAATTATAGCCCAAGAATAGGGGGAAGGGGGAGTGGCAGGGGCAGGGAGGGGGTAGGATGGGCAGAGGGAGGGTGAGAGGTGGGACCACACCTATGGTCCATCTTACAAGGGTACATGTGAATATTTCTTAAATGTAGAATATAAATGTCTTAACATAATAACTAAGAAAATGCCATGAAGGCTACGTTAACCAGTTTGGTGAAAATATTTCAAATTGTATATCAAACCATGACACTGTACCCCATGACTGCATTAAGATACACAGCTATGATTTAATAAAATAAAAAAAAGAGAGAGAACTATGAAACTCTGAGAAAAGTAATAGCTGAAGATGTTAACAAATGGATAAATGTACCATTCTCATGGCTAGGAAGAATCAACATGGTTAAAATGTCCATACTACCCAAAGCAATCTACAGATTTAATGCAATCCTATTAAAGTACCACTGTCCTACTTTAAAGAGCTTGAAAAAATAGTACTTCTTTTTATATGCAATCAGAAAAAAACCTCAAATAGCTAAGACATTAATCAGAAATAAGAACAAATCAGGAGGTATCACATTACCAGACTTCAGGCTATACTATAAATCTATAGTAATCAAAACAGCATGGTACTGGCACCAAAACACAATGGTAGATGTATGGAACAGAATAGAGAACCAAGAGATGAACTCAGCTACTTATCGTCATTTGATCTTTGACAAGCCCATCAAAAATATTCAGTGGGGGAAAGACTCCCTATTTAACAAATGGTGCTGGGTGAACTGGCTGGCGACCTGTAGAAGACTGAAACTGGGCCTCCACCTTTCACCATTAACAAAAATTGATTCTCATTGGATAAAAGACTTAAACTTAAGACATGAAACTATAAAAATACTAGAAGAGAGTGAAGGGAAAACACTTGAAGAAATTGGCCTGGGGGAATATTTTATGAGGAGGGACCCCCCACCTCGGCAATTGAAGCAACACCAAAAATACATTACTGGGATCCGATCAAACTAAAAAGCTTTTGCACAGCCAAGAGCACAGTAAGTAAAGCAAACAGACAACCTTCAGAATGGGAGATTTTTGCACTTTACGCTTCTGACAAAGGTCTGATAACTAGAATCTACAGAGAACTCAAACTAAGCAATAAGAAAAGAATAAATAACCCTATTTCTATGTGGGCAAGAGACTTGAACAGAAACTTCTCTGATAAAGACAGGCATGGCCTACAAACACATGAAAAAATGCTCATCTTCATTAATCATCAGAGAAATGCAAATCAAAACCACTTTGAGATATCATCCAACTCCAGTAAGATTAGTCCACATCACAAAACCCTAAAACTACAGATGTTGGCATGGATGAGGAGAGAAGGGAACAATTCTACACTTCCGGTGGGAATGCAAACTAATACCACCTTTTTGCAAAGAAGTTTAGAGAACACTCAAGGAATTAAAAGTAGACATACCATTTGATCCTGCAATTCTCTACTAGGTATATACCCAGATGATCAAAAATCATTTTACAACAAGGACATTTGCAGCAGAATGTTTATTGCAGCCCAATTCATAATAGCCAAGACATGGAAACAGCCCAAGTGCCCATTGACCCATGAATGGATTAACAAATTGTGGTATATGCACACCATGGAATATTATGCAGCCATAAAAAGGATGAAGACTTCACATCTTTTATGTTTACCTGGATGGAGCTTGAACATATTCTTCTTAGTAAAGTATGTCAAGAATGGGGGAAAAAGGCATCCAATATACTCAATACTACTATGAAATCAATATATAACCACCTACACATTCATATGAATGGCAAAACATAACTATAGTCCAGAAAGTAGAAGGGAAGAGGAGAGAGAGGAGAGGGGAGGGGGGATATAGAAGGAGGGAGACTATTTGGAGGGACCTCACCTAATGTGCATGATACAGTGATACATTTCAAAACTATTAAGAAATGAGTATAACTGTGATGGATGTGTTATTTAGTTCAATGGAAGCATTTCACATTGTATATCGAAGCAGTACTCCAAACCCCATAAATGCATCAATGTACAAAGTTATGATTTAATAAAAAATAATTTAAAAAATAAGAAGAGAGAAAATAGTTAATTTTTAAGAAAGATTTTTTAATTTACAGAACTAAAATCACTTAAATTCCTTTTACTTTCAAAGAGTAAATACCAGATAATCAAGGAAACTAAATGGCAATAAGTTTCTGATCTTCCAGCCCCAATAGGTTTTCACATTACAAAAACTACTATCCAAATGGCAAAGAATATTACCATGAAGGAGATAATTGGGTTGGGTGTGGTGGCTCATGCCTGTAATCCTAGCACTTTGGGAGGCTGAGGCATGAGGACTGCTTCAGGTCAGGAATGTGAGTCCAGGCTGACCAAGAGTGAGACCTGGTCTCTACTAAAAATAGAAAAAAATAGTTGGGCATGGTGGTGTGTACCTATAGTCCCAACTACTTGGGGGACTGAAGCAGAAGAATTGCTTGAGCCCCAAAGTTTGAAATTGCAGTGAGATAGATTATGCTACTGCACTGCAGCCTGGGCAACAGAGTGTGACTCTGTCTTAAGAGGGGGGAAAAAAAGAAAGAAAAGGAAAGAGGAGGGCGCAGGGGAGAGGAGGGGAGATAACTGATCAAGCCAAGTAAATCGCAATGGAGGGAAAAATGCCAGAGTGGGTATGTATAGTTTTTTCTCACGAATTTTTGATGAGTCAGTAGGAGGAGTTCAGTCACTGTGGCAACAGGCCCAACACCTTTCACAAACAATAAAAACCTTTTACTTAAATAATGACTGAAATATGAAAGTGATTTAATTTAAAATTTCTATCCCATCTCATTTAAATGAATCAGAGACAGAAAGACCTCTGGCTTTCCTTCTATCTACAGGGTTTAGACAGGAACAGTCCTTGACAGGAAGAAAGGACATCAGCTCATTATCAATTGTCTTATTCCATTTTCTGTTGTTATAATAGAATACATGAGATTGCGTCACTTATAAAGAGAAGGAATTTATTTGGCTCATTGTTGCAGAGGCTGGGACATCCAAGGGCATGGCCGCTGCTTCCAGAGAGCAATTTCATTCTGCATCGTAACAGGGTACAGAAAAGCAGAAGGGCAAGCGAGCCAGTATGAAGTCTGAAGGTCCCTCGGGGGCAAGTCAAGCTCCCTTTTATAATAACCTGCTCTCAAGAGAACTCCCTCCCTCCCATAAGAACTAATTCACTCCCTTGAGAATTAACTTACTCATGGGATAAAGGTACTGATCCATTCAGGAGGGTAAAGTCCTCATCACCCAATCACTTCTTTAAGGGCCCCACCTTTAGTGTCACATTAAGTTTTCAGCACAATGCACTTTGGGAGAGACCGTCAAACCACAGCAATAATATGTATTACACCAGACTGTCAGTGCAGCTTTTCTTCAATTCATGGATATTTAGCATATTAATTAGGTGACTACTCTGCCATACACACTAGCTTCTCCCTCTCCAGGGGATGAGAAATAAAATAGGACTCACACTAGGACTGTCTAGCTCTTTTCTATGCCACTTCTGCCAATCCCTGGAAGAGAAAAGAGACAACAAAGAGACCATAAAGGCACTCTTCTCAGCTGCTCTGTTTTTGTCCCTTCTATTGTAAGATCATTTTCCAGAAGTTTCATTCCTGCATCAATTAGCACTTAATAAAGTGACAGGGAACTTTTTTCCTAACGCTGTCCTATCAAAGTAAACTCTTCCATCCATTACTCCTCACTATACAAAATATATTTGCTTATCCACAGCATAAATATTCTGCTCAAATGCTTAATGACAGTACAATTTTGCCATGTGTTAGTATGAATTTTCACTAATTTGACTGTGTCTATATTAATTTGCAAAGTTTTAGAGGGTAGAAATACTGATCCTTGCTTTGTGTTGCGTTTATTTCAAGCCACAAATTCACAATCATGATGATGGTGAAGAGGAAACACAGTGTGAATTATTCCACTTGCTACACTCTCTTGCCCCTTCAAGCTCTGTTCAGGTTGATTCCCCACCCCTCTCTATCCTTACCAGTCCCCTAGCAGCTGACCCCTGTGGATCACATCACCTGAGTTTACTAGCCAGCTGGCTCCCAGTTAGGATCTGCCACTAAGAGGAACCAGCAGGAAGTGAGACAGTGGGAAGGGGAAGAAATGGCAGTATTATTATCTGCTTGACATACCACTCCCTTCCACCATCCAGCAATTCTGGCAGAGACCACAGGAACATCAGGTAGCTCCTTTTCATAGCTCCAGCAGCGTCTAGTTTCCACTAACAAAGTTCACTTCCACACCCCTTCAGGTAGGAAGTAACAACTTCTACTGATACTTCATCATCTCTAGTGGTTCCCTTAATGTGGCCCACACCTCTCTCACTAGTCCCTTCATTAAACAGTTTGTTCATTCCTTTTCAGTTGTGTCATCTGTTTCCTGCTAGGACAATGAATGATAGATATAGCACCTTAACATAGATGATGTTATTAAAACTCTCTGGCCCTTGGAAAAAGAAAATATGCTTCACATGTTTTGTGAGAAGTATAAAATCTTCATTTTGTTTGAAGAGTAAAAATGAATTTAAAGCAGTCCTCAGACAGTCATATAGAGTCCACCAGTTGAAGCAAAGAAAGACAAATACTTTTGGCAACTTCTATTAGAATTTAAATACCAGTGCATATATTTTCACAGCTTTCATTATAACACTGTTCAAAGAAATAATAATCCTCTATTATGGAAAAGCAGTTAAGTGTACAATAATTGCTAAAAGTACATCACTGTGCATTAAAAAAAAAAAAAAGAAGTCAACACTGGAATCCACTCAATTCACTACACAGCAACAACTAATTTATAAACTAAACAAACACACAATAAGCAAAACCCAGCAAATTTGATCATTAACAACAACAAAAAGGAGAAAGAAAATATCAAAACAAAACCAGCACTGACAGCTCTGTCTTCTCTTGGAAAGTTCAATATGATGAGCAAATCCAAAGACTACAATTCCTTATTCACAATCTTTAGCCTATCTTCTTTCTTCACAGCAATTACGACAACTACTTGGTATGGTTCTAGGCCATCTTTGTAGTGTGCAATAATTTGGTAGTCCATATAGGTTCAAATTTAATTCACTAACAACTAGCACTGCTGTCAACACATTTGTTGTTGTTGTTTGTTTTTATTGTTTGGGATTCATTGAGGGTACAAAGGATTAGGTTACACTGATTGCAGATGTAAGGTAAATTCCCTCTTATAATTGTGTCCCGCCCCCAAGAGGTGTGCCATACACTGTGACCTTCCTCCTGCCTCTCCCTCCTCTCCCTGATTCCCCTATCCCCCACCATGTATTAGGTCATCTACTGCCTTCATATTATTAGAATTGAGTAAATTGGATTCTTGCTTCTCCATTCTTATGATGCTTTACTAAGAACCCATTCCACCTCCATCCAATCAAAAGATGTATTAACCTGGATGAAGGTTTAATTTTTTTAATTGCTGAAGAGTATTTCATGGTATACATATACCACAGCTTACAATCCATTCCTGGGTTGGTGGACATTTAAGTTGTTTCCACATTCTGGTGATTGTAAATTGAGCTGTGATAAACAGTCTAGTGCAAATGTCCTTGTGATAAAATGATTTTTGTTTCTTCTGGGTAGATGTCTAGTAAGGGATTGCTGGATCAAGTGGGAGTTCTAATTTGAGTTCTTTAAGGAGTGTCCATAGTTCCTTCCAAAAAGGTTGCATTAGTTTGCAGTCCCACCAGCAGTGTAAAAGTGTTCCCTTCTCTCCACATCCACACCAGCATCTGCAGTTTTGAGACTTTGTGATGTGGGCCATTCTCACTGGGGTTAGGTGAAATCTCAGGGTAGTTTTGATTTGCATTTCTCTGATGATTAGGGACAATGAGCACTTTTTCATGTATGCTAGCCATTCGTCTGTTTTCTTCAGAGAAGGTTCTATTCATGTCTATTGCTCAGTGACATATGGAATTGTTGGCTCTTTCTTTGTTGATAATTTGAGTTCTCTGTAGATCTTACTTATCTTCAAAAGATATGCAAATATCTTTTCCCATTCTGAAAGTTGTCTGTTTGATTAGTTGTTGTCTCCTTAGCTGTACAGAAGCTTTTCAAGTTAATTCAGTCTCATTTATTTATTTTTGTTGTTGTTACAATAGCCACAGAAGTCTTCCTCATAAAATCTTTCCCCAGGCCAACGTATTCAAGTGTTTTCCCCACACTTTCTTCAAAGATTTTTATCGTTTCATGCCTTAGATTTAAATCTTCTATCCATCTTGAATCAATTTTTGTGAGTGATGAAAGGTGCAGGTCCAGTTTCAGTCTTTTACATTTGGTTATCCAGTTCTCCCAGCCCCTTAGGGATTCTTTTCCCCAGTGTATGATCTTGTTTATTTTACCAAAAATCAAGTGGCTGTACAATGTTGGTTTCATCTCATGGTTTTCCATTCAGTTCCAAATGTCTAGGTCTTTACTTTTGTGCCAATACCATGTTGTTTTGATCACTATGGCCTTATAGTATAGCCTAAAATCTGGTAAGCTGATG
>NW_003852447.1:6646585-6651757 GCF_000181295.1 Otolemur garnettii
AAAAAAAAAATATATATATATATATATATATGTATGTATGTATCTTCTGTTATTTCTTTTTTTAGGGTTTCATAATTTTCTTTATAGAGATCCTTCACTTCTTTTGTTAGGTTTATTCCTAGGTATTTCTTTTTTTTGTTAAAGCTACCATGAAGGGAATTATGTCCTTGATTAGCGTCATAACTTGGTTGTTATTGGCATATACAAAGGATACTAATTTATGGACACTGATTTTATATCCTGAGACATTACTGTATTTTTCAATCACTTCCAGGAGTCTTGTGGTTGAGTCTTTGGGGTTCTCTCAGTATAAGATCATAACATTGGCAAAGAGCAAAAGTTCGACCTCCTCTGCACCCATTTGGATGCCTTTATTTCCTTCTCTCGCCTGACTGTATTGGCTAGAACATCCAGCACCATGTTGAATAGTAGTGGAGACAGTAGAGGACAACCTTGTCTCTAGTCCTAAATGGAAAACCTTTCAGTTTTACTGAAAACCATTTGTGAGCATAATATTAGCTGTGGGTTTGTTGTAGATGGCTTCAATCAGTTTAAGAAATGTGCCACCTATGCCTATATTCTTCTGTGTTCTAATTAGAAAAGGATGCTAAATTTTATCAAATGCTTTTTCTACATCTATTGAGAGAATCATATGGTCTTTGTTTTTGCTTCTATTGATATGGTGAATTACGTTTATGAACTTGCATATGTTAAAACAGCCTTGCATCCCTGGGATGAAATCTACTTGATCATAATGTATGATTTTTTAATGACAAGCTGTAATCTATTGGTAGGACTTTATTGAGAATTTCTGCATCCATATTCATTAGTGAAATTGGTCTAAAGTTCTCCTTTTTAGTTAGGTCTTTTCCTAGTTTGGGTAGAATATGTTGGGGAAGATTACTTCCTTCTCCATTTTTTGGAATAATTTCTGCAGTATGGGTATAAGCTTTTCTTTGAAGATTTGAGAAAATTCTGGTATGAAGCCATCTGGACCCGGGCTTTTATTTTTATTGTTTCTTTGATCTCAGTGCTTGAAATTGGTGTGTTCAGGTAATCTACTTCCTCTTGGCTAAGTCTAGCGAGAGAGTGTGATTCCAGGTATTGATCCATTTCTTCCACATTGTCAAATTTCTGGGCATAGAGTTTGCTTGTAGTATTCAGAGATAATCTCTTGTATTTCTGTGGCATCTATTGTTATTTCCCATTCATTGTTTCTGATTGATATTATTAGAGATTTTACTTTTCTGTTTGTAGTTAATCTGGCCAAAGGTTTATTGATTTCATTTTTTAGAAAAACCAACTTCTTGTTTCATTAATTTTCTGAATAATTTATTTTCAATTTCATTAAACTCTGATTTAGTTTTGGTTATTTCTCTTCTTCTGCAGGGTTTAGCATTAGATTGTTCTTTTTTTCCCAATTCCTTAAGATGGTTCCTGAGTTTGTTGATGCGCTGTTTTTTTGAACATCACAGATTTCTGGCATTCAATGCAATAAATTTTCCTCTTAAGACTGCTTTTGCTGTATCACACAGGTTTTGGTAACTTGTGTCTTCATTGTTGTCATGTTTGAGGAATTTAATGATTTCCACTTTTATCTCTTCCTGAACCAAACTATCATTCAGCATAAGGTTGTTTAATTTCCATGCCTTTATGCGGGGATGAATGTTTTTGTTGGAGTTGAGTTCCACCAAAATTGCCTTGTGGTCTGAGAAGAGACAAAGTGTAATTTCTATTCTTTTAATTTTGCTGAGGTATGATTTGTATCCTAGTATGTGATCTATTTTGGAGTATGTTCCATGGGCTGACAAGAAAAAAGTATATTCTTTAGCTTTGGGATGGTATGTTCTGTATATGCCTATTAATTCCTTTTGCACTAGGGTCACATTTAAGTCCTTTGTATCTTTAGTTTAGTTTCTGTTTAAAGGATCTGTCCCATCTTTACCCTTCTTAACTTTAGTTGCTTTGCTCCCAACGCATTTGTTACTGTTGTTGCTATACAACACTTTTAAGACAAATAAGAAGATAACCTTTTTCTTCAAAGTTTCTTTTTATACAGACATACCTCATTCCATTGTACTTTGCTTTACTGCACTTAAAAAATATGGCAATTTCTACAAATTGAAGGTTTGTAGCAACCTTGAATTGAGTATGTCTACTGGAGCCATTTTCCCAACAGCAATGTGCTCACCTCATGTCTCTGGGTTGTATTTTGGTGATTCCCATAATATTTCAAACTTTTTAAAATAATTAACCATGTATCAAACATTCTAATAACTTTGTTTCTTTTTTGTTTGTTTATTTTTTTCCTTTTTACAAAATTCTTTTTTTTTTTTTTTAAATTATTGGGATTCATTGAGGGTACAAGAAACCAGGTTATACTGATTGCACTTGTTAGGTAAAGTCCCTCTTTTCATTGTGTCTTACCCTCAAAAGGTATGTCACACGCCAAGACCCCACCCCCTCTCTCTGTTCTTCCTTTCCCCACCCCCCTCTATCCTGCTCTCTTTCTCTGCTCTCCCCCTTCTCCCACCATGTCAATAATTGTCATTATATCAAAATGCAATACATAGGATTCATGCTTCTCCATTCTTGTGATGCTTTACTAAGAATAATGTGTGCCACTTCCATCCAGGTTAATACAAAGGCTGTAAACTCTCCATTTTTTTAATGGCTGAATAGTATTCCATGGTATACATATACCACAGCTTGTTAACCCATTCCTGGGTTGTGGGGGCATTTAGGTTGTTTCCACATTTTGGCAATAGTAAATTGAGCCGTAATAAACAGTTTAGTGCAAATGTCCTTTATGATAAAAGGATTTTTTTTCCTTCTGGGTAGATGCCCAGGAATGGGATTGCACAGGCCAAAAGCTAGGCTTCTTAGGCCAAATAGTTAGCCAAGCTATAAATGCAAAGGAAAGGTTCTTTAAGAAAAATAAAAGTGCTACTCCAAGGGACACATGAATAAGAAGAAAGTAAAACAGCCTGCCTGCTGATATGGAGAAAGTTTTAGTGGTCTAAATAGAAGATTAACCAATCATAAGATTCTCATAAGCCAAAGGCTAATCTTCAGCAAAGTCCAAACTCTTTTCAAGTCCAGTAAGCCTGGGAGGTGAGGAAGCTATAGAAAAAAACTGGAAGCTAACAGAGATTGGTACTTGGTGGTTCCAGTAAAGAAGCTGTCTCCATAACATGCAAAATGAAGTAGTAAGAGCTGATAGAGAAAGTCTAGCTTAGATCACTGATGAAGGTGACTACACTAAACAACAGATTTTCATTGTAGAAAAAACAGTCTTCTAATGGAAGAAGATGCCACTAGGACTTTCATATCTACACAGGAAAATTCAGTGCTTACCTTCAAATCTTTAAAGGACAGGCTAACTCTCTCATTAGGGGCTAACATAGCCAGTGACAATTAAACTGAAGTCATTGCTCAATGCCTGTCCAAAATCCCCATGGCTCTTAAGAATTATGCTACATTTATTCTGCCTGTACTCTATGAAGAGAACAATAAAGACTGGCTAACAGCACATCTGTTTACAGCATGTTACTAAATATCTTAATCCCACTCTTGAGACCTACTCACCAGAAAAAAGATTCCTTTCAAAATATTACTACTCATTAATAATGGAACTAGTTACTCAAAAGTTCCAATGAAGATATAAAAGAAGATGAATATTGTTTTCATGCCTAGTAACACAACATCCATTCTGTAGCCCATAGATCAAGGAGTAATCTCAACTTACAAGTCAACATTTCATAAGGCTACAGCCGCCATTGGCAGTGGTTCCTGTAAAGAATCTGTACAAAGTAAACTGAAAACCTCTGGAAAGAATCTGCTATTCCAGATGCCACTAAGAACATATGTCATTCTTGGAAGGAGGTAAAAATTTCAGCATTAACAGGAGTTTGCAAGAAGGTGATTACAATTCTCATGGATGACTTCAAGGGTTCAAGATTTCAGTGGAGGCAATAACTACAGATGTGGTAGAAACAGCAAAAGAACTAAAATTAGAAGTGGAGCCTGAACATGGAACTGGATAATAAATTGGAATAAAATTGGAATGGATGAGGAGTGATTTCTTGCACATGAACAAAGAAATTGGTTTCTTGAGATGGAATCTATGCCTGAAGATGATATGAACATTGCTGAAATAACAACAAAGAATTTAGAATATTACATACCCTTAGTTAATAAAGCAGCAGCAGGGCTTGAGAAAATTGACTCCAATTTTGAAAGAAGTTATACTCTGAGTAAAATGCTATCAAACAGCATCACATTTTACAGAGACATCTTTACTGAAGAGAACAGTCAACTGACGTGGCAAACATCATTGTTGCCTTATTTTAAGATATTGCTACAGTCACCCAACCTTCAGCAACCACCACCCTGATTAGTCAGCAGCCATCAACACAGAAGAAGACCCTTCCACTAGCAAAAAGATTGTGATTTGCTGAAAAGTCAGATAATTGTTTGCACTTTTTAGCAATAAAACATTTCTACCTGAGGTATATAATTTTTTTTCAGATATAATACGATTGTATAATTCACAGACTACAATATAGTGTAAACATAACTTTTATACACACTGTGAGGCCAAAACATTCATGTGACTCACATTATGATATTCCCTTTATCACAGTGGTATGACACCAAACCTATGATATCCCCAAGGTAGGCCTACAACGAGGCTGTTGTCCATTCCATGGAACGAAATGAAATACACACAAAGAGTTGTTAATTAGTATTCAGAAAGAAGGTCTTTCTGCTTGTACCAGTTTGTTTCTATGAATTTTCCAAAAGAACATCTCTTTCCAAGCACAAAATTTGATTTTTTGCTTATATTTGTCTTGGAGAAATATAAAGTTGATATAAAGGCTCTATCACCTTTGATCCCACCTCCAAAATCCCTCTTTAATATTATTCAAGTAATTTCTATTATTAAAAACATCACAAATAGGCTCAGCACTGTAGCTCAAGCGGCTAAGGCACCAGCCACATACGCCAGAGCTGACAGGTTCGAATCCAGCCCAGGCCTTCCAAATAACAATGACAACTACAACCAAAAAATAGCCACTGTGGCAGGTGCCTGTAGTCCAAGCTATTTGGGAGGCTGAGGCAAGAGAATCACTTGAGCCCAGGAGTTGGAGGTTGCTGTGAGCTGTGATG
>NW_003852447.1:6652599-6665839 GCF_000181295.1 Otolemur garnettii
CATAATATAATATTATATCATAATATAATAATATATAATATTATTATTTATATTATTAATTTTTTTTTTTGAGACAGAGTCTGCATGGCATCATCACAGCTCACAGCAACGTCAAACTCTCAGGCTCAAGAGATCTTCTTGCCTCAGCCTCCCCAGTAGCTGGGATTACAGGTGCCTTCCACAATGCCTGGCTAGTTTTTCTATTTTTAGTAGAGACAGGGCTCTTACTCTTGCACAGGCTGGTCTTGAACTCATGAGCTCAAGCAACCACCTGCCTCAGCCTCCCAGAGTGCTAGGATTACAGGCATGAGTCACCATGCCTCGCCAAATTTACATATTTTTAAAATACTTCCTTTAACTTAAACAAAGAAAAACAGCTGTAGCCATGTGTGGTGGCCCATGCCTGTAACCCTAGCACTTTGGGAGGCCAAGGACTGCTGAGACCAACCTGAGCAAGAGCAAAACCACACATAGACACAGACAAAAGAAAAAATCAGAAAAATTATTTGGGCTGGTGGTACATGCCTGTAGGTCCAGCTACTCAGGAGCCTGGAGGATCACTTGAGCCTAGGAGTTTGAGGTTTGCAGTGAGCTACGATGATATCACTTTACTGTAGCCCAGATGACAGAGCACAGAAGGAGGGAGGGAGGGATGAAGGAAGGAAGGAAACAGAAATAAATTAGTGGGATGGTAAGAAAGAAAAGGGGGCCCAAATCTTTTCACATAAACGTGAAATACCTTTGTCATTTTTTCAGTTAATATTAATTGCATAAGCTCTTACCCAAGGTATTCTAAGAGATTCTAGAATAAATACAAAAAAAAATTTTTTTTGCATTAAAGTAGTTTACAGTTTAGTTAGGAAGATAATACAGACACAGACAAAACATCCTTCATTGATCACAGCCAAGCAGCTGCAAAGTAGGCACTGAGTTTCATACCATCAGTCATATTACACAAAGATGAATGAAAATGAGCCTTGTCCTCCAGGGAGTAACAGTCTGGTAGAGAAGATAGTAAAGATATGCAGGTTTCCAATGAAGAACATCAGAGCTGCCAGAGGAGTGGTACAAATAAAATGCATGTGTTTTCCAAAGAGGGAGAAGTGATTCCTAACTAGGGTATAGGGAAAGATAGTAGAAAGTAGACATTTAAGTAAAATCTTTTAAAGGTCTGGCAGGATTTGAGTACCCGCTGATTTAGGAGGAAAAATGTTCTAAGGGATAAATTAAATGCATGCAAAGACAGAGATTTTGGAAATTAAAGGGAAGGGGAAAGCAGTGAGTATATAAGATTGGTTGGAGATCTCAGGTTATGTGAAGGAGTTTGCTGTTAAGGAAAAGAAAATCAAATCATATGGGTCTCAAAGAGCTTATGTTGTTTACGGGATATAGGAAATAAAAAAAGGTAGAACACAGAGTATCTTAAAGGAGTTCTATAAAGTCAGTGATAATACAGGAAAGGAAAACTTGGTTTATAATTAGACAGCAAGCTTAATTTAGTTAAGCCTTGAAGGGGAGACATGACTCTGACAGGCTGTTCCAGGTTATGTAAAACTCTTTGGCTGGTGCCATACCCTCTAAATCCTGGAAGTTGGCTCCATTTTGGTACCTCTCTAAATATGTTAGCTAAGAAATTATATTGGTCTGAATAAAAGAAAACCTCATGAGCCAAGCCTTTAACAAACATACACAAGTAGACATGATCACATGTTCCCCTAATCCCACAGACATTTTTAGCAGAATATTTTTATTTTTGATATCTTTTGTAACTATAAAATGTAATTAAATGTAGAAAATCTAGTCTTTTCATTCTTATCAATTATTATTGATATAATAGCCTGTAATATGAATGCACTGACTGCTATAATTCTATAGAGAGTCACTGTACCTAGAAACTAGCCAAATGTTCAAGACCACAACAGATCAGTCCAGAGATAATATTGGTCTCTCAAAGAATGGCTTGGGGCTCTACTCTTACAGGCCAAAGGAAACTGCTTATAGACTGACTCCAGACCTTCTCTGGAATGGATGTGTTAAAGAAGACTAAACTAGTTCCTCGAGATTCAAAAAATTGACTGAATATAGTAAGCACCAATACAGACCACTGGTGGGATATTTATCATATCAGGGTAAGGAGGTTTAGGCATATTCATGGATAAATTTATTTTTAGCACAGATCAGTTGAAATTAGAATTTCAATCAAAATGGGTTTGGAAAGATTAGCACTGAACTCAGAAAAATCAGTGAGTTGAACTTTATTGAGCAACCTGATGCAGAAATTAACAACATGAGCTTTAAATGCTAACAGAATTAATATGAACCTTAGCTATGATCTACTGTAACTGTAGGATCCTGACAAACTCATTTAACCCCTCTGAGATTTAGGAAAATAGGAATAATATAACACCTATGAGAGTTAAAAATGAAAATTAATGTATGGAAGATGTTAAATGGTGATGTATTATTAATAAGCAATCACCATTGTACCATTTCATATAAAGATATACTGTTCTTCAGGAGTTAGTGCTTTTTTATTATTTTTTTAATTATAAAAAGATGTTTATTATAGAAAATTTTAAAAATATTGATAAATACTAAGAGTAAATAAGAAATAAGTTTACTTTCAAAAGGAACTTTAGTAACCAGCCCAATTTAAAAAACAGATTAGACTTAGAAAATGAAATATATGCTATATTACTATTTTAGAATTATACAACACTAGTAGTTTCATTTTCAGTTTTCTTCCTCTTATGCCAAGAAAAAGCAAAGAAATGAATGCTTTACATTGTATCATATTTATTCTTTTTAATTCTTTTTTTTTTTTTTTTTTTAAGAGATGAGGTCTCACTTTGCTGCCCACAGTGGTTTCCAACTCCTGGCCTCAAGCAGTTCTACCACCTCTGTCTCCAATGACTGGGATTATAGGTTTAAACCCGGACACTGGGTTATGTTTGTTTTTTAAACTGGCCCATCACTATGAAGTGTATTGCATTCCTCTCACACCCACAGTCTCATCTTCCTTTGAACCTCCATAGCAGGGGATCTAAAGATTTCATGTAACACCTCTCACACTCTGGATGATTGCTATCTATGTTCTTTTCCTATTGCCACTCTTTCCTGCTCCTCCTCTTACTCTATCACCTAGAGCTGGAGCTTTTAACTTGAGGACTCTAAACTTCCTGAAATTATACATAGGATAAGTGTTTCTGTATGCCATATATAAATACATTTTCTGAGCAGGCATCCATAGTTATCAGCAAATTCTAAAAAAAAGGTTTCAGAGATAAAAAAGGCAGGGACTCTAGTCTAGGGAAAAGAATGTGATTTACTTATGCTTGGATCCAATACAGTGCATAGAATATAGCATCCATCTTGTACATGAATAAAATTAAAATTTGTTGATATAAAATTTTATTAATAAATCATTAAATTAATCTCAGGGTTTTTGCTTAATTTAATCTTTCAAATATATTTCCTCCTTGGTGTTCTCATCTGTAAAAAACTACTGTTTCTGAAAGTAGAACTGGTGGTGCAAGGGCAAGGGGAAAGTGGAAGAATAGAGTTATTCTGGGTGAATACAGTTGCAGTTTGGAAAGATGAATGTTCTGGAGATGAATAGTGGTGATGATTGTGCAACAACATGAATGTTATGGATATTTACCACCTCAACAAAAATACTGGGTCTTACTCATTAACTTTCTGCTATAGGACAGACTCTTCATCAGAGAAAATGAATAAAGGTTAAATTTTAGGATATAAAAAAAAGAAAGGGAAGCAAATCTAATCCCAATCTATATACATGTAACAGCAGCAATTACTTCATCTTGAAGCATAATCCCTCTTTCTTTTACAATGCTTAATTATGTGCTTGCTTAAGACTTTCAGGAACCAGTCTTGAACAGTTAACTACAGAACCAAAATTGCAAGACTCTGCCCTGGAGGAAAATGCTGAATAGTTAACCTTCAATTCTGTTGCAGTCTAGCTGATGTCAGGCAGACTGCCAGATGGCCCCTAACTCAAGACTTTGGAATAAGACATGCTGACTTGCACATAGCTGGACCATTTTCACTATAAAACCCTCTGGTCAGCCTACAGGAGCTTAGAATGGTCTATGCAACATTAGTCTGCCATCTCCTCAGGTTGCTAGCTCTTGAATGAACCTGCTCTTCCTTTCCCCCAATTCTTGCCTCAAGGCTGGCTTTTAAGTGATGAGCAGCCAAACCTAAGTTCAGTTACATACACTGCTGGATAGGAATATAAAAACACATTTAAATGAGGTAATTCAACCATAAATCTTGTCCAGAGGTGCTGTTTTTCAAGGTACCAAGTCACTATTCAAGGTGTAAATGATAATTTAGCCCAATTTTATCACTATTTTTTCCATATAAAGAATGTAAGCATTTTTTAAGCCGGCAATAGGCATTTTTAAGGTACCTGAACTTATTTTTTTCAATGAATATTTAGTATAAAATTTAGAAATATGAAAAACAAAAAAGCAAAAGCAAAAATCAGAAGATGGCAATCACAAAAAGGATCAATTATTTTCATACGTCACTTTATACCCTTCTCATACTTCACAGCCTACCTCACCAAAGAAAGTCTCAGACTCCTTTAAAATTATAAATATACTAAAACATCAAAATATCCATATTAATAGGGCTATCTTGATATTTACAAATAACATGTAGATCTTGTCCAAAACTTAGATACTAAATCTTTTGATGATTAAATGTCAATAAATTTTGGATAACCATTAAATGATATGCAAAGACATTTAAAAATTCCATCATTTTCCCAGAAATCCTTTTAATATAGAGATCAGAACTGTTTTTCCAGTGGAATCTAGGAAAATCTTTAGAAGCAGATTCAATATAAAGAGTAACTATTATACTAATATTTAAATTCTATATCATAAAAGATACCTACTACCATATTAAAGTATTATATTAATATCTGATATAACTTAATAAGTTTATTCATCTTTTCACTTTAACACTAAATAATTAGCTGAATATAAACTCTCCTACAGTTGTAATTTACAAAAATGCTTATTTTTCTAAAATTACAGTATTCATTCAATAAATATTTCCTAAGTGCCTGTCATGTATCAGGACTATAAGTACTACACAGCTGTGAATCAAGCAACCATGTTCTACTGTTTTTCTAGAAGATGTATATTACCACCTTTCAATGCTTCTGTAAATATATTCACTCTGATAATATTTTAAAAACTTCAATTTATGCATCTGATCTCCAATGAAAAATATAAATGATCTTTTTAATCATGGAGTTTGCAACAGCAACTCCATGGAGTTAATTTTTCCATATAGCAATGACACGCATGAAAGAAAATAGAAAATAGACATTACCTTAAATTTTTAAGATTTACCTGATATGGGAATATTCTGTGAGACGGATAACTGTACATCTCCAGTTCCTGGTGGCATGTCAAGAACTAGATAATCCAGTTGACCCCAATCTACCTAAAACCCAAGATGACATAAATACATTATTGAATAACAGTTCCAGTGAATTGATGTAAACAAAACTAATGTATTAATAAGAAATTCAAAATAATAGCCTTCACTTTAGCTAGGCAGTAAGTGCCAGGCACTGTGCTGAGGGTGAAGGATACATGGATGAATGACAGTCACTGTCTCTAGCACACTTGCTTTGAATGATAAGTGTAAATGTCCAGGTGACCCATCCCACTATACACAACTTTAATTAATGTTGAACCCATATTACAGTAGGCTTCTATTTAGCACCAGTCATTGATTTTCACTGAGTATAACACACATTTTGCCTTACGAAGGTCATAGCTTTTTGTTATTTGGTTTTTTGGTATAACATTTTCTGTGGTAATAAAACTTTGTAAAGCTTATTATTTTTCCTTCATCAAAATAAAACACACTAATAATGAAAACCAAAACTTAATAAGGAAAAAATTTAAATATAATTAGAGTTCCAATACTATTAACATCTTGATTATTTCTTTCAAGGCATTTTTGAAAAAGTATATATGCCCAGATAATTCAGCTACAAAACCAAGTCCTTAATGCTCAGCCTCTATAACATAGTTAGGTATCAGGGTCTTTTCTCCTCACAGGGTCTTTTCTTCCCTCTGAGTTCCCAGTCTCCATGAGTAGCCTCAGGATCCCCTCAGTTGCCTAACACAGAAACTTAGAATCACACTTAACTTTTCCCTTTCCTTCACTACCCACAGTTATTCTGCCTTCTAAAAACCTCTCCCATACAGACACCTCTCTCTTTTTCCACTGCAGAACCCAAATGAGGCTACTACCAGGTATTAAAGCATTCCAACCAATCTTTCTGTTTTAGTATTTCCCATCCAGTCTGTTTCTAACAACACGAAAAAATAGTCCACCTAAAAATGCAAGTCTGATAGTGCCACTTTTTAGTTTAAAACTCCTCTATTGCTTTTAGGATAAAGTCTGAGCTTAAGCTCCAGAATACTAATCATTCAGAACATTTATTGAGTATCTATCTACTATACACTGGGTATTGAGATAGGTATTGACAATAAAACAACTCCTACTCTCATAGAATTTACAATATGGACACAGATATTAAGGAGATAATCATTCAAATAAATACATAATTATCCATTTCATAACACAAAAAGCACTGTGAAGACAGTAAAATATGCAAAGGAAAGAGCTTATCAGCCACAAGAAACTGTAAGAAGATGGACATGGCTAGAGAACAGTGAGTGAGGAGCAGGGTATCATTCATTTACTATTGTTTTATGACCTTAGTACAGAATGGACATGGAAGAGATGTGTAGTAAGTCTTCTTTCAAGGAATGAATGAACAAATATAAAAGTTTGAGACTTTCAAAAATCTAAGTGGAAACTACACAAATAATACCATATTCTATTTTTTTTAAACTTAATGAGCTGGGCACCATAGCTCAGTGGTTAGCATGGCCACCCCCCACCGGGTTTGAACCTCTCCTAGGCATGATTAACAACAACAACAACCACCAACAGAACAAGAAAGAAAAAGAAAAAGAAAACTTAATAATATACAATATGCCTCTCCATATAATACTACTTTTAAAATTAAAAGTTTGGATAACATTAGGTCAAACAGATTCTTCATATTCAACACATACTTACTAAGAATCAATTAGATACCAGGCATTGTTCCAGGTAAAGGGGATGGAGCAATGAGCAAAATGGCATTTTAGTGAAAGAACCATCCAAAAAGACAGACAAACAAACCAGAAAGTACTAAGTGCTATGAAGAAAACTACAAAGATTCCTAACTATACAAAATTATCTGGCTCCTGATTTGGGCAGACAGATGAAATACAAAGAGATATTTTAAAAATCTCTTCAACTCAAGCATTAAGAGTTCAGACCAAAGAGAATTTATGAAAGAATTTCTTTAGATCTCTTTGGTCCCCAAGATCAAATGGTATAGAATTGAGAGAAAGAACTGAATGATAGAAGGTGCTACTTCAGACAGGGTGGTGAAAGTCCTAAATGAAATGAGAGAACAACTACTGCAGACCTGAATGAAGCAAAGCATTCTAGCTTTCTAAGTGCAAAGCATTCTAGCCACACTAAGCACAAAGGCCCTGAGATGGAGATATGCTTGCTGCATTCAAGGGATAGCTAGAAAGTCAATGTACCCATTCTAAAATAGTACTCCCATAACTATCATTCTCTCTCCTTCCCTGAAATTATTTTTCTTCAAAACATCCCTCAGTATTGGACACTATATATTGATTTGTCTCTTAGGAATCTTATGCTATGCTTTTTCCCAAACACATATATTTGACACCATATAATGACAGATTTTAAGTGAATGACAAAGTGATCAACACAAATTAGTTCATTTTCAATACAGGGTTCTTTGGCTTGCAAAATAGTTACCCCAAGGTTACTCGTGGCGACCATTTATGAAACTATCCCCTCAAAAGATAAAGGATACTTTTCATTTTATGTCCTTGGCACTGAAACTCTTAGCACTGGCAGACTGACAAGTCTCTCTGTTTCAGAGAAATCAAATGACTGGTGCCAACAATTTATCATTGTTTTCCCCTGGCATTTAACCATATTCATCATGTTACCTTCAAATTTTTTATTTCTTTAAAGAGAAATACTACTAAGATCCCAAGGAACTGAAAACTATTTCACTGTTAAGCCAATTCATTTCAAATGATTCTAAAATAGAATTTAAACTCTGAAAAAAACCCTGGGCCCACCATAGTAGGTTTTCCATAAATGCTTGCTGATTGGAATTGAAATGAACAAAAGTCAGTTTCTGAGTTCCAGATATAATACTGTACTAACACTGAAATACACTGGCTGCCAGGAAGTTCCAGGTCTCTTACAAAGCACTGACTTTAGAATGACTGGAGATTCTTTAGATCAGTGGTTCTCAACCTTCCTAATGCTGCGACCCTTTAATGCAGTTCCTCATATTGTGGTGACCCCCACACATTAGGAGCAGTGTCTCGGTTCCTAAGACTATCGGAAATACATGTTTTCGAATGGTCTTAGGTGACCCCTGGGAAAGGGGAAAGGGTCATTCGACCCCCAAAGGAGTCATGACCCACAGGTTGAGAACTGCTGCTCTAGATTCTGCTTAGTGTTTGTCTACTTATATTAATTACGTTTTACTAAATATATATAAGAAATAAATACTAACAAAATACCCAAGAATCTCATTTAGTAAAACCCAACACCAGATCCAGACTTTGCATGGCTTGAAGCACATACAATTTTGAGTGGTCCTCTCTAATTCTGAATGCAAGATTAGGTACAAATGTAAACAATTACTTAGAACATGAAAAGAAATCATAAAATGCTGGAGCCTCAAAGATGCATGTTCCTTTCTCTGAGATCTTCTAAACAACAAAAATGCTTACATAGAAATGTTTCCTGACTCTAACTGGCTTCCTTTCTCCCCCTAGAATATTTTACAGTTTCCAGAATTTCTTGCATAGGGTCCTATGCAAATGTGGAAACTGAGCACATAAGCTCAGCCTCACTGTGACACCATCTCTGGTAAAAACTTCCTAGTTCTCTCTCAGGCTCCAGACTCAAAGGACCCCAGCAGGCAAGAGTTAGTCTGTAAGTGGTGTTACCATAGTATCCAGAGATACCCTGTGACCAGACAGGCAGTGATCCAGGAGAAAATTCATCAAGGTAGCTATGAAGTCAAATATGTACATCATAGCTAAAAGGGATATAAACAGCACAATGGGAGAACCAAAAACAAAACCAGTGCCTAGGACAGTTAAGAAGGTACAGAGTGGGGACAACAGCTCAGACATACCAAATTAATTGCACCCAAGAAGGGGACAGTGGGAACCCAATTTATAGCCAGCCAGTCAGATATACAGATCACAAGCTGAGCTTGCAACCAGCAGCTGAAATAGGGGGCAGTCTTGTGGGACTGACCCCCCAACCTGTGGAATCTGACGCTATTTCCAGGTAAATAGCATCAGAACAGAATCGAATTAGAGAACATTCTCCTGGTGTCTGTTGGAGAATCCGCTGGAAAAAACTGACGTGTCTGGGGAAAAAGCCATGCATACAGCTGATGTCAGAAGTGCTGATTGTGCAAAAGTAGAGAATAAGAGACAATTTTTTCTTCTTTTATATCTCCACAGTCTGATAGACATGTGTGTATCTGTAACTGCTACAACATAACAATTTAGGGGGATTTAAGTTGCTCATTTGTTTATAAAGCTATCAAACACTTGAAGGTATGTCACTAGGAATAATTACTAAATCTCTATTAAATTATTTTCCTTTTCTCTTTTACCAACCTTATCAAATGAAAATAATCCAAACTAGCAGTAGTCATTTTAGGCTAACATGTTATCTCCAAATACTTTAGGCCAGGCGTGATGGCTCATGGCTGTAACCCTAGCACTCTGGGAGGCCAAGGCAGGTGGGTTGCTTGAGCTCAGGAGATAGAGACTAGCCAAAGCAAGACCCCATCTCTACTAAAAACAGAAAAACTAGCCAAGTGTACTAGCACACATCTGTAGTCCCAGCCACTTGGGAGGCTGAGGCAAGAGGATTGCTCAAGCGCAAGAGTTTGAGGTTGCTGTCAGCTATAATGCCACGGTACTCTACCCAGGGCAACAAAGTGAGACTCTGCCCCCAAAACAAAGGAAAAAAAAACAAACCAAAACAAATAATACTTTACATTTTATATTCAAAATATTGTCTAATAATTTGAAAGTGACTCAAGGACTCAAAGGCAATTCCCTCTTTCTGAGAAATGACTGAGAGATAAAACTGTGTATTATTACTTGGGCAGATAAGGTAATTTATCTTTCTCAGGATCTCAGTTATGAAATATATGGTACTAAGGATGGCAGAAGATGAGTTACTTTCTTCCAGGGACACTTTTATTAAGAAACAGACCAAATAGAAGCAATTGGGCCTCACTTTAAATGATGTTTGGATCAAAAGCACAAATAGGCTGAATTTTAAGTGTGGAATAGAAAGGGCCCATGAATGCATGGTCAACAATTCCATTTCTGGCTTCTTAACTGGTTCAAGCAGTTTGCCACTGTCAGCATCCAGCAGATTCCAACATCAGGACTACACAGGCCAAGTATTAAGGACCACTTCTCCAAAGCAAAAGTAGATCATCCCAGCCATCCTGTTCTGCTAGCAAGGCCAATGGGAGCCAGGTGAAAATAATATCAGCAGTGGTAGACACTTCTATGAGTCATGTGGAATCAGGAAATACAATCACTGGTAAGACAGAAAGCTGAAGCCAAAGTAGTGGCCAAGAAGAATTAAAATCCTAAGGGCACAGAAAAGGACAAAGAGTGAAATCATGAAGCAAAAAGATCTATATCAGTTTGAACAATTTGAAAGTGGGCTGTGTCCAGGCAGTCCATTCATATGGTGCTTGGAATATGCCTAAGTGATAGGACTCCTTCTTAATGGAAGTTAAGCTGGACTAGACCTTGCCTCTTTCTTTCACATCTGACCAGCTGGTTGGTTTTGACTCTCATTGACTACTTGACTCATAATTAGTGGATCTCAAGGTAATGTCCCTATGTCTGATTCCGGCCTTGTATCTGTTGCTACTTCTAGTCTAAAACCAAGTTCTGCCACTTGTCCCTAATTTCCTGATTCTCTAACCCCAGTTAGTCATAGTCTTACCCTCCTAAAAGCAGAACAATACTCATGCTTTACTCAAAATCCTAGTGCATGAAGCTAAGCCACTACTGGTATAGCAGGATCAGCTAACCTGGTCTCAGACAAATTCACAGGCAAATTACCAAGCTCCTAGGAGTGTTGATTTGACCGACTTCCAAGGTTTGAATGGATCTTCTAGTTCTAAAAATTCTGGGGTAATGGTTTTTATATATAACTCTCTCCCCAACTTTACTATATACTCCCAAAGGGAACATTCATATGTACCTACAAATTGTCCCCCCACATTCAGTCCATGTCTAACCAGAATTCATTCAACATCCACCAAATGATTCCATGAACCAAGTTATCCCTTATGATTTTATTATAAAACTAAAATTAAAATTTTTGCCATGTGAGATACCTTTTACATTCAATATAAATCTAAAATGGAGCATAAATATTTTTCTATACATTTCAGCCATAGGTTTTGCTCTCCCTTGTGCCCTATACATAAAATCATTCAAGATTTTATTTTGGTTGCAAGACAAAAATTGCTTCAAAGGAGAAATTATTTAAATGTAAATATCACAATAAAAATCTGAATAACAAAAAGATTTCTACTTCAGTTGATGGTTTACCGAATGTGGAAATAAATGATATAACAAAATATAATAAACTTATCCTTGAGATTGTTCTGATAAGAGCTGGCCCAGTTATAACAGGAGAACACATTATTTATATATAATTGAATGATATAAGTGTTCTTCTATAATCTTTCTATTTTCTTCCCAAATGATAAAGTTCTCTAATCCATTTTCAAATGTCTTCCTTTCTAAAGAGAAAAGAGAGAGGGGGAGGCTACTTGGAGAAATCCCTCCAAGGTCACTATGAGCCCAAGTAATAGCAGACAGTATTTTGAGGCGGGGGGTGGGGGGGAAACTTTACTTCTTATCTTCCCCTTTATTATCATCTCCCATTTCCTTAGCTGTCCTCCTAGCAGAGGCATAGGGTAGGCTGGCCCTGACAACCTAAAGACAGCATCAATTCACAAAGGACTTGTTGTCCAGAAACTAATACATGGGTAAATCTTTGGTAGCTCTAAACCTATTTTCTGAAATAATATTTATAACAGTATCAGCTCCTAGGTCAGCCCAAAGTTGCCTTTGTAAATCCGTAGTACAGCTGAAACAGTAAAACTTCAAATACAAAAATATGGACACTACCACAAAATCAACAAGATCTCAATCACTTTTAAAGGTAGCTCTCTAAGTTCTCTAGAGTCCTGTGTTAGGCCTGCTTACATGCACAGACATTCATAACGTAAGAATAAGAAGTCAGTAAAGGAAAGGAGTGCTAACAAAAAGCCTCCAATATTACAAACCTGCTTGAGAATCAAGACATTTTAAAGAAATTATCAAAAGAACTTTTTAAATCCTCTCTATATACCTGAAAGGCTGAAGTTTTGTATTTTTTTCAGTAGGAGTAACATTCACTCTATTAACCTAATTTGCGACAGCTTATAAAATATATTTAGCATATAGCACTCTTATAAAGAAAACTATAAAACTACAATACACTTTTAAGAAAATCCTTAGAACAAACATTTTGTGTTTGGGAAGATTCAAGGTCTTGAAGATATGGGTCTATAGCTGCCATACAAGCTGCTTTTTCAAGCCCTCTTAAGAGTATCCACAGGCACTGTCCAGTGGTTAAGCGCTAGTGCACCTGATGGACGTTGCTACTCAAGAAGATCCATCTTCCTAATAATATACTGCATGCTAGGCAGGATCTGAAGAACTGTCCCAGCCAACTGTCCCTAGTTCTAGCTACCGATCATCTGGGGTCATATCCCATTTGGGGCATATGGTCTCCTAGGTAGAAATGGGCTGTATGAATGGGGAAGAGGTGGAAGGAAGGCCTGTAGGTAACAGGTAAAAGACAGCAAATTGAAATTAATAGTCAGCGAGAGCAAATTGGCATTACAATATCTCTATTTTATAGATAAGAAGATTGAGGATTAGAGAAATTACAGAAGTTGCCCATGGTCAGGCTGTTGTTGAGTTATGGAACTGGGATATGGACCTTGCTGGGCCAT
>NW_003852447.1:6666217-6681217 GCF_000181295.1 Otolemur garnettii
CATCATCATTAATCATCAGAGAAATGCAAATAAAAACTACTTTGAGATATCATCTAACTCCAGTAAGACTAGCTCACATCACAAAATCCCCAAATCAGAGATGCTGGCGTGGATGTGGAGAAAAGGGAACACTTCTACACTGCTTGAGTCACTGTGTGACTCAAGTCATGTCCCTAGTTTCTCACAGACGAGGTAGAACATCACTATTTTCCAAATACCTGAAGAGTTTTGCTAGCACAACCTCATAACCCAAAGAATATAGGAGCTTTATTATATTACTTTTTATATGCACAATAAAATAGATACAGTATATAAAATAGAATTGATAGAGCCACAGAAAATTACTTACCTACACAATATAAGGTAGAAGAATTTTTCATTCTCTTTCCATTTTATTCCCTATTCTGGTTCATTATAATAATGTTTCTTTTATGACTCAATTTATGTTTAATGATAGGTCAGTATGCTTTCCTTATGTGATCCTTTGTGAGTCTTTTGTACTATAAAGCAAATGTCTCAGTAACCATGGAAATCTAGAGTGTAAATTAATGACTTTGTGCTGTTGAAGAATACTTTAGCTTTTAATAGTCGACCATTAAATTCAGGTTTTGTTTTAAATTAGTATCATTCTACCAATCACCTATACAAGAAAATTACGTAGAGGAATTGTTTAAATCAAATAACCTATAAAGACTAAGAATAGATACAATACTTTAAATATATTTTTTAAAATACCTATAGCTATTTTGAGTCTGATGTTTTAAAAACTGGCTCAGTAGATCTTATTTTAAAAATTTAAAGATTAAATTGTATCAAATAAGGAACCAACTGTGAGAAATTGTGGCTCCATCTGCAGTTATATTTTAAGTAAAAGTTATTATAATGAAGCTTTCAGATTTTAAATTCTGATTCAGACATTAATTGCTATGATTTTTTTTTAACAGCACTGAAAAGGGGACAATAAATCTAGCTGAGGACAGACAAAAATCCAGATATCTCCTGATTGGATAGAGGAGTGAGTTTTTGTCTGGGAAACTGGCATACATAAAGTTTAATCATTTTTGTCACAAATTAACTATGACACATAGTTCAACCAATTAAAATCCCTGGACCTTAGTTTTCTCATCTGTAAAATATTTTAGATTAGGTGATCACTAAGATTCTTTCCATCTATTTAAAAGAAAAAAGCATGACTATGATGTGTTTGTGTAAAGTGAAAACTATTTGTGAGATATTTGCTTATTATACGAAAAAGTGAACAAAGCACCAAAACAAAAGAAAAAGGTCTAAAAAGAAGGTTACCTTATATAAGAACAAGAATGCTCCAAGCTACTTGGTATAGCTAAAAAATTTATTTTGTAGAATGATCATATCTCCTTTAGAAGATTTAGCTGAACTTCACACAAAAACTCAGATTTAAGTTTCTATTGAACCAATCTATGCTGATTTCCATCCCCAAATAGTTCATTTTAGCTCATCTAAGAATTAATGCATTTTATATAAAATATTACAATTTACAAAATTGACACATTCCTGAAAAATTGTTGAGGAGACTGCCCATCCTTGCCTCAGGTGAGGAGCAGGGAGGGATTCAATCATAAAGGTTGAGAAGTTTAACCCAACTTTCCAGCAGATACAAAACTTCCTTCTAAAAACGCTCGTGACAGGTACACACTCATCCAACAAAAATAAGCTCAAATCATTCCAGTACTTTGCAGACATCTTAATACCAATTTTGGATCAATAAAAGGATAGAAAAAAATGTCAATTAGCATTTTCCTATTTTTTAAATTTTGCTATATATATTTTTACTTTTGACTTACTTTATTACTGATTCTTCATAACTTCAGATATATTTTGTTTTCTGATTTGACTTTAGTTACTAGAGGAGCTAGTACTTATATGACCCTCCCTTTTTAAATGTGAGTAAGCATCTACCAAATAGCAAGAATTTAATGTTGGATGACAGAAATATATTTGAGTTTTTAAAAATTTTTTAAAGGTCATATCTGTAGCATAATTTTTTAAACTAATGGACTTTCAATAAAGAAAGGAATCACAAACATTCAGTAATAGGCATGGGGTTAAAGTGTCAATAAACATGCTAAGCTGAAAGTCATATAACAAGGTTTTATTATTAATTCACTGTTTGAACTTCACCAAGTTGCTTAACTGTTTTGTACTTCTGTTTCTTCATCTTACAATTGTACAGAGACACAGAGCTAGAAAGAACTCTAGGGGTTATCTTGCCCAACACACTTATTTTATAGATAAAGAAACTGAACCCCAGAAGCCAAATAATTTGCTCAAGTTACTCTGAAAAATAGGAACATTAAAAGTATTCTTTATCTTTCAAAAGAGAAATTAGATTGTGGATTTTTTTTTAAGTACTAGACAATAAAGGAATAGTATTACATTGAAAAATAGTTACTATAAAAAGTCAAAATTTCTCTCCAACAGCATAGCATGTTTATTCTTACAACCAAATGCTAAAAAAAAACTTGTCCATTTGTGAAGTCACCACATTCCAAAATGATCTGAACATTTATCTTTTCCATATACCTAGATGACTTAATGCAGAGTTAAGTGGCTTTTTAAAAATTAAAGGGAAAATTCTTGAGAGTAAAACTAAGCATGAAAATGTTTGGTTAGAATACAATTTTAAAATATGTAAAGAACAAAAAATAGGGGCTAAAAAGTGAGAAGAAGCTGTATCTGTTGTTTGAATATATTACTTAAATTCCTACATTTTAGTGACCCATACCTTGCCACCGTTAAATCCAGTTGCTACCTACAAAGATGAAGAAGAAACAAATATACTGTAATAAGTGGTATCCTAGTGAAAATTAAATAACACAGCAAACTTTAGCTACAACTACTTTTAACATAAAAAAATTTTGCAAAAGATTAAGAAATGTAAGCATAAGCAACTGAGATGGAGATGATTCAGATACAGGTAAGAAATAGGGCTGAGAATTGGGGAAAAATAAGCACATAAACAACCTAATGCCTAAGTCATCCACTTCAGCATTTTGCAATTTCCTAAAGTACATAATTACTTTAGAAACCTAACATCACTAAATTGTAAAGAAATAAGGAAGCAGATTGAATTTCACACATCTCATTAATGAGCAGCTATTTGTTCATTCTCATTCTTGTATACTGGTCATTATATCTAGTTTTGCTCATAACAATCTCATGCCCTTATCAGCAAGTGAAGATGGCAATGTAACTAGAAGTTGTTATTGCCTGGCTAGGTATATGTTATCTTCATATTCATCTTATATTACAGATCACACCTTAATATACATGCTTAAAGCCAGAACGTAAATAACTAGGTATAGAGGATAATCATTATGGAATTTAACCCTAGCTCAGAAATAAATACCAACATTTACTATGCCATACACCGGTTCTAAACCTTGGGGATATAGCAATAAATAAGATTCCTAAAGTCCCCACCCTTATGAAGGGGAGATAAGAAGACAGTAAACAAACTAGTTAGTACTTCACTTGTAATCTTGGTGAAAGTTATCTCAGTTTGCTATCTATAAAACTGAGAAATTAACATTTCTTATGTAATTATCATTATAACCTTCCCAAATTAAAATCACACCAAAGACAATCAGTAATGCTTACACTCCGATTTTCCCTAATTTAACTACCTCCAGTGGCACATACAACAGAATGCAGGATACCATCTCATGTGTAAGCCATGCCATGAAATAGAAGAAAAATAACTGGATCGTGATAGGATTCGCTATAACTTTGTGTTCTATATAGAAACTAACCCAATTATAGCCCAAGAATATGGGGGAAAAGGAGAGGGAAGGGTGGGCATGGGGGAGGATAAGTAACTGGAGGAGGGTGATTGGTGGGACCAATTACGGTGCATCTTACAAGGGTACATGTGAAATTTACTAAATGTAGAATATAAATGTCTTAACATAATAACTAAGAAAATGCCATGAAGGCTATGTTAACCAGTTTGATGAAAATATTTCAAATTGTATATAAAACCAGCACAATGTAGCCCATGATTGCATTAATGTACACAGCTATGATTTGATTTAAAAAAAGAAAGAAAGAAAGAAAGAAGCTAACTCATTATACGATGGTTTCTCAAATTAGATTCTCTAATAATAAATATGTGCTATTTGGAGCATATTTTGTCCAACATGGGTACACAGTTTCCATACCAATATCCAAAGAAATCATTTTTATTTCAAATATCACAACTGTCAGTTTAAAAACCTTGTTATCTTTTTCTTTTTTTTTTTGTTTGAGACAGAGCCTCAAGCTGTTGCCCTTGAGTGCTGTGTAATCACAGCTCACAACAACCCCCAACTCCTGGGCTCAAGCGATTCTCCTGCCTCCACCTCTCAAGTAGCTGGGACTACAGGCTCCTGCCACAACACCCAACTATTTTTTTGGTTGCAGCCGTCATTGTTGTTTGGCGGGCCTGGGCTGGATTCAAACCTGCCAACTCAGGTGTATGTGGCTGGTGCCTTAGCCACTTGAGCCACAGGCACTGAACCAAAACCTTTGTTATCAGTTAGACTAATGTTAATCATATTATGAACTGTCAGTCACATTTTAACGTAAGAATTATTTTTTCTCTTCTAGTTAAAGAAATTATTTTTGACATAATGAATGCATACTTTTGCAAAACTGCATCAAAACAGGAATATCGCTTGATGTTTGATTCTTTTATTTATAACAATAACCTTGTTATGAATGAGCAAATAAAATTAAAGGTTAAAGTTCTGACCAACCTATTTTGGCATAAGAAAACAAAACTATCTGGACGTAAGGAATTAACTCCTTCAATCAAGCATGCTATTGGTAATTCTGAAATATTAATGTATAGGGCAATAAATCAGAAAAAAGAAATACGCCCAGATTGCCAACATAAAATGTAAGTTAGCAAAAGTCCTGAATCAACCAATTAATGTCTCTCTCTTTCAATCTCAATTTCTCTCTCCCTCTCCCTCTTTCTTGTTCTTTCTCTCTCTTCCCTAATCAATAATGTATAGGGGAATAAAGACCTGCATTGAGAAAACTAAGGCTAAAATTGGGCACTAGCCAAAAAATTAAAAGAAATGTACATACTAACAACAGAGCTACACCTGTGTCTATTAGACAGTGAACTTCAGCCTAAGCATAGTGCCAAGTATATCTGGACCCAGTAAATACCTTATTTTGCTGAAAAACATAGAGATACTCAAAAGAGACCTTCCATATCCTCCCATCACCAAAGCTACTAACTTTCTGGCACCAAAACCCACATTCTTTCTATATAACGTACTGCCTTTCAATAACAGTTACCTCTATCCCAACTGTTCCCATCCCTCCCATCTTCCTCTTAAAAAAGTAGAAGCAAAGAAATTTCTTACATAGACCCTCGATAAATGCTCAAAATATAACTAACATTTTCATGGCTTTATAAAGGTTATTCAAAAGGCTATACAAGTGATCCATGAAGAGAACTCCAGAATGACTGGTTAGTATTCCTAGCCTAGGTTCTCTCAGTCAACAATCATCCTAGGTTGGTGATAGAAACTATTTGATGAAACATTATAAGCTAAGTAAGCTCAGTAGCAGTTATCTATGAATCTAAAAGTCACATGCTCCAAAACCAGATATACAAATGAAAAAAAAGTTTCGTTATAAAAATAAAAAGCCTGACTACTGTTCTTAGCTTCTATGACCCATTAGTAGTATAGGTCATAGAAGTCCCCCATATGAAGGACCAATAATTCCCACCAAAACTGAATCTGTATGCGTTTAAACTGCCAAACAATTGTGGCAGCAAAGTTCTACACATGAAACTTCTACTGATACTCCTAAAGTTGTCCTCTGTTTTTCATAACAACTGAAATCACTAAAATATGTCCTCTGACATAGTCATTCTCACAAATACGAAATATCTCAAAATCAATACTAACACTTAACGGAGGATTCTCAGGCACTAAGTTCTACACTAGAATGTGCTTTAGGCATAATTTCCGTAAAGAAGCAGATTTATCTACTGATAGCCAACAAACTGAAGGGAAAACCAACTATCTATGGGAGTTTAAGTAAGGTATCTAACTTCTTTTGAGAACTACTCATTCTAAGTTTTCTCTAATCAATTTTATAAACTCTATCACATTGAGAGTTCAGTTAAGTAAGAAATTTCCTAAGATATGAATGATTCAGCAATACTATCTCTGCCTAAAGTTGCTATGTTTAATATCCATGTTCCAATATACTTAAAAAGATTTTTACAAGATACCTTCACCCTGTATTTGTAAAACAAAGGGTCTCTAAAGAATCTACAAATCTGTCCTCCTCCCAAAAAACTAACTATGGGAACAATTCAATTTCATTCTAGATGAATACAGAATGACTAAATTTTCTGATATGCTTCTGCTGAAAAAATATTTAAGAAAGTGATCCCTAAAAACTTAGTACAATGTAAAGGCATCTAGGAAAATACCAAATTCTCAAAGACAAGAATTTGGCTTATTTAGCCCATACACATATATGCACACTTATAATCCATGTTTTATTAGATTTTTTAATGAACACAGAAATTATATAATATATCCCAAACCAGTGGTATCCCATACACGAAGATGCTCAGTACAATTAATATTTTTAATTAAAAAACTGTATCAAACTTCAGTGTACTTTAATGGGAGAATGGTTAAAAATGGCTAAATAAATTATCATAATTCAACACTATGAAACAACAGTAAGCCAGTAAACGAAATGAGACATACTGGTATGTGTTGATCACAATATAGTATTATTCGGTGAATAAAGACAAGTTGCTAAACTATGTGACTGCTCTGATTTTACTACCAAGGGGAAAAAACTATACTAGGGGTAAACTCACATACTAGTATATACATTAAAAAAAAGTGGGAAAATACTAAGCAATTATGTTATTACTTTATATGGTGAGAGTGGGTAAAGACAGGGGTGAGAAACTTCCACTCTTTTACTTTATATATTACTATCATGTTAATGCTTAAGTTTCTATACAGAAATGTATTTTCTTTCCAAAGTTATAAGTCTGAGAAGCTATATACATAATTTAATGGTGGTGTGATAGCTTAAAACATTTTCCACACACTTCTTTGAAAACTACTTTCAAAGTCTGTATTATTTTGACACATCTTGGTAACAAATCTTTATCCTATAAGAATGGATTTAAATTTTAAAATGTAAAAAACAGCTGGAGCCAGATCTGGTAAACAGGCAATACGATAAAACTACACTATCTCAAATCAATCTTAGCAAGGTAAGAGCAAGGCCATACAGGTAGCTCACACCTATAACTTTAGCACTTTGGGAGGCCAAACCGAGAGAATCACTTGAGTCCGGGAATTTGAGAGTAGCTTGAGGAACACAGAGAGATCCTGTTTGAGGGCACTAGTCGGGAGCATTTGCTAAGCATGGGGTCATGTATCTGCAGTCCTTGCTATTCAGGAGGCTGAAGAGGAAGATTGCTTGAGCCCAGCAATTCAAGGTTACAAACAGCTACAATCACACCAATGCACTTCACACCATTGTACTCTAGCCTGGGAGAAGAGCAAGATCCAGTTTCTCCAAAAAAAAAAAGAAGGACTATACTATTCATAATATCTAAGTCATGAAATCAAACTAAGTGTCCAGTAACAGATAAAGAAAATGTGGTACACATACATGATGAGCTACAACCCTAAAAAAGAAGGAAATTTAGTTATTTCTGACCATATGGATGAACCTGGAAGGTAAAAGCTAGGTACAGAAAGACAAAATACCGCATGATCTCACACGTAGATCATGATCTCACATGTAGATCATCTCACATGATCTAAAAAAGTCAAACGCATGGAAGCAGAGAGTTGGAATGGTGATTATAGAGGCTGGGGGAGCGGGGTTCAGGGAGATGCTGATCAAAGTGAACAATATCTCAGACAAGAGGAATAAGTTCAGAAGATTTACTGTACATAATGACTATAGCTAATAGCAATATATTCCATGGAGATGCTTCTCAGTTACAATGAGGTTATGTCCCAATAAAATTGAAAATACCATGAGTCAAAACTGCATTTAATGCATCTAACTTACCAAACATCATAGCTTAGCCTTGCCTACCTTAAACATGCTCAGAACACTTTCACTGGCCTATAGTTGGGCAAAATCATCTAACATAAAGCTAATTCACAGACCAAGACCCTGTGTCAAAAAGAAAGAAAGCCTATTTCATAATAAAGTGTTGAATATCTCATGTAATTTATTGAATATTGTACTGAAAGCAAAAAAAAAAAAAAAAAGAATGGCTCGCTGGTATTGCCTAGGTCAGAAGAAAATTTTTATGATATCACATATTACTAGCCTAGGATAAGATCAAAATTCAAAGACATTTTCTATTGAATGCATATTGCTTTCACATCATGGTAAAGCTAAAAAATCATAAATTGGATCATTGTAAATTGGAGACTATCTGTACTTAAAAATTGCTGAGAGGAGATTTTAAATAGTCTCTCCAAAAAAGATTAAGTATGTAAGGTAATGGGTTAGTTTGATTTAGCCATGCAACAATGTTTACATATACTAAATCATGTTGTACACTACAAACATACACAATTTTTGTTATTTACATTAGTTAATTTATAAAATAAATAAAAGAATTTGGCCTTCCATTTAAGAAAAATATAGTGATATATATGTGTGTGTGCATGTGTGTGTCGTATATGTAACTTAAAAACTCATGCTAAAGGCAACTCCAAAAGAGAAGTTCCAGCTCGGCATCCGTGCTCAGTGCTTAGAGTACCAGCCACATACACCAAGGCTGGGTTAGAACCTGGCCCAGGTATGCTAAACAACAATGACAACTATAACAACAACAACAAAAAAAACAGCCAGGCTTTGTAGTGGGCACCTGTAGTCCCAGCTACTTGGGAGGCTGAGGCAAGAGAATCACTTTAGCCCAAGAGTTTGAGTTGCTGTGAGCTGTGACACCACAGCACTCTACCACGGGCGACATTGTGAGACTGTCTCAAAAAAAAAAAAAAAAGAGAAGCTCCAAAAATGAAATTATCAAAGGCAACATCCTTGAAATAAGTTCATCTATTATTCCCTACAATCTCAAAGATAGTGTTTTCCACAAGTCACAATAACCCTTTATTGAGTAAAGAAAGAAACAAATGAATAAAAGAAGGAACAGTAAACAAATCTACTCAATATAAAATTTAGCAAGTCGGACACAATGGCTCATACCTACAATTTTAGCACTACAAGAAGCCAAGGCAGGAGGATTGTTTGAGACCAGCCTGAGCCAGGATGAAACCCTCATCTCTACAAAAAATAGAAAAATTAGGTAGGCATAGTGGCACATGCCAGTAGTCTCAGCTACTTGGGAGGCAGAAGCAGGAAAATCACTTGAGCCAGGAGTTGGAAGTGCAGTGATGATTCCACTATACCAGGGGTTCTCAAACTTTTTAAGCAGGGGGCCAGTTCACTGTCTCTCAGACTGTTAGAGGGCCGGATTGCGGGCCCCGGGATGAGTCGGCTGCTAAGCAGGACAGGCAGCGGCAGCAAAAACACCCGGCGGGCCACATAAATGTCCTAAGCGGGCTGCATGTGGCCCGTGCGCCATAGTTTAAGGACACCTGCACTACACAGAGACTCTGTCTTAAAACAAAAGTCTTAACAAAGAGTCAAATCTGAAGATGTTTCCAGACCTGTAGCACTTGGGAAACAGTGAAATGGTGAAGCAGATAATGTCAGGTTTCTGGTGGAAAGCCATGGCCTAAGATTCCTATATGCCATCTATGCAGGATGGAGGGAGGAATCACCTTGTCCATGTCAAAATGAGCCTAACTCTATAGTCCCTATTGTACTGTGGAGGAAAAGCTTCTCTTCTCTAAATACACCAGGAGGGAAACTACCATTCTTCACATTGTATATGTATCTTCAATAATAAATAATGGGCTTAAAAATTATTTCATCAGTGAAACACATCATTTTGTTCAATAACCATTATGAAAAACTTCCCGAAGTAGTTCAGTAAAACACTTACTTGGAAAAATAAATATAGTGTTTTGTGTGGTTTTCTTAAAAGGGAAAGTCTCACAATTTTATATCTCATCTCCTCTATGCATTTCTCTGTAAAGTATTTGTCAGTTCCTTCTTGATGGAAGATATAATTATACGTGTTTCATTATTATTCATATAAGCCAAGAACCATTTGCCAAATTTTCCTATCACACATAAACATAAATTACAAAACTTAACCTCTACTTATCTAGATATAAAAAACAGCTTCTAGACAAGATAGGACATTAATTACCCAACATACAAATATTTTAAAATAAACACTAAGAGAAATTTTGACATTTTGTGAGTTTTCTAAATTTTTCTGAAGCTTTGCTAAACAGAGCTGATTTTCCCTCACATGAGCCTTTGAACACATTAATAATAAAAACACCAACTGAATTTTAAATACTTTTGGCTAGGCAATAGTAGTATATATTTTTGATGTTATAAAGTTCTTTTTTTTTTTTTTTTTTTGAGACTCTGTTGTCCTGGGTAGAATGCTATGGTGTCATTGTAGCTCACAGCAACCTCAAACTCTTGAGCTTAAGCAATCCTCTTATCTCAGTCTCCCAAGGGACTACAGGCATGTGCCACCAGGCCTGGCTAATTTTTTTCTATTTTTTTTTTCTTTAGTAGAGGTAGGACCTCAGTCTTGCTCAGGCTGGTCTCAAACTCCTGACTCAACCAATCCACCCACCTGAGCCTCCCAGAGTGCTAGGATGACAGGCGTAAGCCATCACACCAGCCAGATTAATCAAATTCTTAGAATTCAATAGCTCAATACCTTTATAAACTTTTAATCGACTTACTCAACAAACATTAACTGATTACCAACCATATTTGCCAAGTATTTGTCTGAAGCCCTGGAAACTTTTTAGATTATTAAGTATGAACTGTCCGATTTCTTTAAGTACTAAGTTTAACAGTTGAAATTTCTGATATTTCTTCTTTTTTTTTTTGCAGTTTTTGGCCAGGGCTGGGTTTGAACCCACCACCTCTAGCATATGGGGCTGGCGCCTTATTCCTTTGAGCCATAGGCGCCACCCTGTATTTCTGACATTTTACTTTGACATTTCTTACTTTATTTTTATTATGAAGGTAAATCCTAGGTTTGATGTTACTATTCCAACAATACTGGACCATTTGAAAGAAATTGGCAAGGTATAGAAGCTGGATAAATGGTTTCCATGTGATTTAAATGAATGTCAGAAGAGAAATTATCTAGAATCTTGACTATCTTTGCTGTCATGATATAAAAAAAAAATTTCTATACCATGTTATTATGTGTGATGAAAAATAGATTATTTTTGATGATCACAAACATTCAGCAAAAGGAATAGATAAAGATGAAGTGCCAAAACATAGTCCAAAACTCAGTATTCATCCAAAAAAGCTAATAGTATCTGTTTGGTGATCCAACGCTGGTAGTATACACTATAGCTTCATGAGTGGATACTTCACGGTCAGTTGATTACAGCACATGTCTACTATAATCAATTGGACAAAATAAGGATGCTTACAATTAGGCAGTCAAGACTGGTCAATAGAGATAGGCCAAACCTCTTGCAAGACAACACTTGACCACACGTCACACAAACACTGCTCAAACTACAGATGCTGGACTTGGAAACTCTCTGTCATCTACTGTATTCACCACACTTTATACCAACTGACTACCATTTCTTCCGGGCTTTGGATGACTTCTTTCAAGGAAGAATATTCGATTCTCAATAAGACACAGAAAACGCCTTATGTGATTTCATCGCCACTCGCTTCCCAGGCTTCTTTGCTACTGGCATAAACTAACTACCATTAGGACGGCAAAACTGTGTGGATAATTTAGGTGTATATGTGAATTATACTGTTTCTTGTTAAAGATACAATAAACTAAACTTTTGATCCAAAACTGAACACTTCATATTTAATGACCTAAAAATAGCAAACAAGATAGTTAAGAAGTTAGCATTACCCCATGGAACTTACGCCCTAATGGGTGGTAATTGTCAATAACAAATATAACAGAAAATGTTAAATCATGAAAATTGTTCTGATGAAAATAAAACAAGATGATATTGATGGTAACAACCAGTTATACTGAAGTGACAATTAAGATGACCATGAATGCCAAGAAGGGACAGACATTAAATATCTGGGGGGAATAGTTTCTAGACCAAAAATACAGCACTAATTTCAAGGGTTCAAAGACGAGAACGAACTTGGGGTATCTGAAAAACAAGAAGAAAATAAATATACTATGAGTAAGGGTGAGGACAGGTAGACATAAGCTAAGTATAGGTCAGATGAGGTAGAATCTGGATGCTGGGATTTAGATTATAGTCTGAGAACAACAGCTTTCTGGTTTGTTTTACATTTAACTTTAGGAAGTTTAGACACATAAGAAGGAAGGAAAAAGAGCAAAATAAACCCCCATGTACAAATCATCTCTCTTTTTTTTTTTTTTTTTTTTTTGAGACAGAGCCTCAAGCTGTCCCCCTGGGTAGAGTGCCGTGGCATTACAGCTTACAGCAACCTCCGACTCCTGGGCTCAAGCCAGTCTCTTGCCTCCGCTTGCCACAGCGCCCGGCTATTTTTCGGTTGCAGTTATTACTGTTGTTTGGCGGGTCCGGGCTGGGGATTCGAACCCGCCACCTTAGGTGTACGTGGCTGGCGCCTTAGCCGGTTGAGCTATAGGCGCCGAGCCTACAAATCATCTCTTAATTTAAACAATTATTAACTCATGGCCAGTCTTCTTTAATCTATATACTCACTCATTCCCCATTCATGTTCAGATACTGAATAATTCCCTCTATACATATTTCAAAATATGTTCCTAAAATATAGGAACTATTCATGTAAAAATAACCACATCTTTTTAACCTCTAGATTATTATTCATTTCATTTTTTCTTGCAATTTATTTGTTTACAAAATTGGACTGTTTGTGCTATAAGATTTTCCATACTCTGGATTTACTTATCAAATTCTTATAGTATTATTTAACATGTTCCTCTGTTTCATGTATTTTCTAAAAGTTGGTAGTTAGAGCTAGATATTTAATCAGATTCTGGTTTGAATTTTTGGCAAGATTACTCCAAAGTTTATGTTATATACATAGATCAGGTGGTAAAGTATAGCATTTTCTCTGTGTGTGTGATATCAGTAAAAACTACTGTTTATGTCTATAACATTTAATTGTTATAAAAAATATAATAATTATTTCTTATAAGCTTCAGTAACGCTAACAGTGAAAAAACGTTCCTAACCAACTATTTGTTTAAGAGGATATGGGTCATTGAGATAGATGGCTAGATGTACCCAATGCTCACCTCCTCCACAAACCCCACAAAAAGAACAAACTATTGCACTTCAAGCGTCTAAAGGAGAACACTTGTATCAAGGAAAGGAAAAAAGCCCTCTGAAGCACAGAAACTCAGAATGGCAGCGGAAACAAAAATGAAGTAGCCATCTGAGATTGGCTAGGAGCAAAGAGGGACTCACTATTGCAGGAAATCCTCCACAGTCCCTATTATTAACATGGATGTCTGATATCCCAGCTACAAAAGAGCCCCACAGTCCTCACAGGTCCTGAGCAGTAAGTTGTCTAGAGTCCACACAGCTGCATTGCTCCAGAGTAAAATCTTATGTTGGGCACTCTTTGCTCCCTAGGATCCAAGGTGCAATGGTGCAGCACAATTTAGAGAATAGAAACACTGCTAGAGTATATCCTGATCTGTGATCAACAGCTGTAAGACCAGAAAACCAATATGTATGCTACCCAGGGCCTAAGGACTAGTGCTCCAGTGCCTATTGCTACCAGCAACCCCTGCCCCCATAATCAGCAGAGCCATGTAAGCATTCCTCTCAAGATGTGATGACAGGCCTACCTGCTACCACTGGCACTCCCATGCCTACAACCAGTGGAACCAATGCACACTGCATGTACCAGATCAAAGCCTCAGACCCAGCCCACCAGGCAATCCTTGCATCAGAAATGGTATATCTCTTCCCCCACAATCACACACAGTCTAGGCCACTGAGTAACTTCCAGACACTGCTGGCATTAATTACAGCCAAAGACTTTATACAGAGACTATATTACTGTGCCCAAACAGAACCAAAGATGAAACATTCTATACAACCACCACGGTAGGAAGTAAATACAAGAATAAGTCATTCCCTACAAAAGTCATTCCCCATAAAATTGGAATAGGTGACTATTCCATTACACTTGTAGATATCAGTGGGACAAAAGAAACACACAAAAACAAAGATAAGTGGCAAGTCCAAAGGATCACAGTAATTCTCCAGTAACAGGTCCCAAAGATAAAGAAATCACAAAATACCTATAAAGAATTGAAAATAATGGTCTTAAAGAAACTTAGCAACTTATAAGAGAATACAGATATAAAATCCAAAGAAATCAAGAAAAGAACATATTATATGAATGAAAAAAATCAACAAAAAGATATCATAAAAAAGAACCAAAAAGAAATCTTGGAGTTGAAGAATTCAATAAATGAAATAAAAAATACAAACTACAATGTCAGCAATAGATTAGAAAAAGCAGAAGAAAAGTTTTCTGAACTTGAAGATGGGTCTTTTGAAATAACCCAGTTAGGGAGAAAAAAAAAGAAACAAAAATAAAAAAGAATGAAAAAACCCTATGAGACTCATGGAACACAATTAAGTGAACAAATTTTTGCATTATGGAAATTTCAAAGGGAGAAGAGATGAAGACAGACAGGCACAGAAAACATGTATAATGAATAATAGCTAAAATTTCCCAAACTGGTAGTTATGAACATCTAGATAAAAAAGCTCAAAGAGATTAAACTTTCACTTTTCGCAGATGATATGATAGTATATCTGGAAAACACCAGGGATTCTACTACAAAACTCCTAGAAGTGATCAAGGAATATAGCAGCG
>NW_003852447.1:6683458-6728978 GCF_000181295.1 Otolemur garnettii
GTCCCAGCTACTTGGGAGGCTGAGGCAGGAGACTCGCTTGAGCCCGGGAGTTGGAGGTAGCTGTGAGCATGATGCCATGGCACTCTACCCAGGGGGATAGCTTGAGGCTCCGTCTCAAAAAAAAAAAAAAAAAAAAAAGAATATTATACTCAAACTCAGAAATGCAAGAAAAATAAAAACTTTCCTAAATGAGCAAAAATGGAGAGAATTCATCACCAGGAAGCTTTACAAGAGCTCTCCTCTTAAAGGAGTCCTACATCTAGAAGCAAAAAGATGATAATTACCATCAAGTTTTTAGCTTCCTTTCAATGAGAAAGGGAAAGGAATAAAACTTTTTCACTGTAAGAATTAACCAAAGGCCAAAGATAAGAAATAATAAAGAAAAAAGGATATACAAAAGAAGCAAAAGAAAAATGATAGGAATAATTTCTCTATGTGTCAATAAAAATCTTGAAAGCAGGATTGGTATGTTCTCATCTAATGGGCACAATTAAGGGTATATGACATGCCTCCTGGGTGAGGGGCACAACTACAATAAGGACCTCACCTAATAAACATAAACACTATAACCTAATCATTTGTACTCTCATATCAATCTGAAATTTAAAAAAATAACTAAAAAATTTTTAAATCTTGAATGCAAACATAAAGAATTCCCCAATTAAAAAAATATAAACTGGCTTAAAGTTTTTTTTTAAAAAGACCCAACTATATGCTGCACTAAAGAAACTCTTTTTATCTGTAATGACATACACAGACTGAAAGTAATGGAATAAAAAGAACATTTTATGCAAATGGAAACTCAAAACAAGCAGAAGTAGCTAGACTTAAGATAAACAGACTTTAAGTCAAAAGACAAAAAAATGTTTTAAAAGTCATTACTTAATAATAAAGAGATCAATTCAGGAAGAGGATATGATAATTATAAATACCTATGCACCAAAGACTGAGGCATTCAAATTTATAAACCAAACATTATTCAATCTGACGGGAGATATACAATCCCATATAATAACAACTGGGGATGCCAATACCTAATCTCTCAGCATTAGACCCATCATCTAGAGTCCCAGGGGTGTACAACCTGTGGTACCTGGTGGCATGCCGATTATTTGAGTTCAGCTTTACCTATCTGTGATGTCAGATACGTGAAAATTATGAACAGACCTTTTTGCTATTCAGCTTTTGCATTTGTATATTTAACGTGTGGCTCAAGATAACTGGTTCTTCCAATGTGCAGCATAAAAAAATAAGGGTGGCTACCCCTGATTCCAGACAAAAATCAACAAAGAAACATTAAATTTAAACTAATTTCCCTGAAACTCTGGGAAACTAAGTATTTCCCAGAAACTTTGTTCTTGAAGCACTACAGTAGTCTGGGATGGGATAGGGAGGTTGGTTTCTGACCTGTTTTTCTAAAATGGTTACACTTTTGTTAAGGTTATTGGAATTCTTTTCCTACAATGTCCCTGATGAATATAAATACAAAAATGTTCAAGAAAATACAAGCAAACTAAATCAAACAGCACATCAAAAAGATGATACCCCATGACCACGTAATATTCATCCCCAAAATGAAAGGATGATTTAAAAAAAAATACACTAATCAATAAATATCACATATCTTAATTGATCTAACAGATAAGTCTGCTCAAAATAACAATAGCAATAATATATTTAATTATATATGCTTTTGTATATATTCATATATTTGGATATATGCTTATATATAAGTAAAATGAAAGATAGCAATGATACAATGGATAGGAGGTAAGAATTAGGATTTTTTTTTTTATAAGATACCATGAAGTGATACACTGTTACTCTAAAGAGGACTTGAAGCCAGGTGCAATGCTTCACACCTATAATCCTAGCACTCTGGGAGAGGCCTAACTAGTAAGGTCTCTTAAAGCCAGGAGTTCAAGATCCACCTGAGCAGATCTGACCTCATCTCTATAAGTCATATTTTAAAAACCATTAGCCATGCTTGATAGTGCACACTTATAGTCCCAGCTACTCAGGAAGCTAAAGTGACAGGATCACCTGAGCCCAGGAGTTTGAGACTGCAGTGAGCTATGATCATGCCACTACACTATATTCTAGCCTGGGAAACAAGTCTAAAAAATTAGACTTGGATTAGTGGTAAATGTATACTGCAACCTCCAGGACAGCCATCAAAAAAGTAAAAAGAAATATAATTGAGTATGCTAATAAAGAAAATAGAAATAAGTAAAACTAGAAAAGGTAGAAAATGGGTAGAAGACAAAAACAAATAAAAACCAAGAACAAAAAATAGACAACAGTAACAAATATGGTACACATTAATGCATCTATATCAATAATCGCTTAAAATGTCAATAGTCTAAATCAGTGGTTCTCAACCTTCCTACTGGTACAATGTATTTTCATTGCTACAAAGGGGTCGTGACCCACAGCTTGAGAACTGGCTATCTAAATATACCAATTAAAGGAGACTGTCAGAGTGGATCAGAAAACAAGGCACAAACTATATGTTGTCTATAAGAAATCAACTTTAAAGATAAGTACAATATAGACTAAAAGTAAATGGATAGAGAAAGATACAGCATGTTAATATTAATAAAATTAAAGCAGAAATAACTACATTAATTTCAGAAAGAGCAGACTTTAAAGCAAAGACAGTTATCAGAGACAAAGATATTACAAGTAATAAAGGGGTCAATACCCAAAAAAAGACATAACAGTCTTCAAAGTGTATGTGTCTAATAATACAGTAAAAAAATACACGAAGAAACCACTAGTATAGTTAACAACTTCAACAACCCTCAAGCAAAAATGAACAAAATCCCGCAGTAAGAATATAGTTGAACTCAACAGTACTATCAATCAACTAGATACAATTGACAATGTGTATACCACCTCATCCAAAAACATTGAACACCCATTCTTCTCTGGCTTATGTGGAGCATTCATCACATAGACCACATTCCCAACCATAAAATCACGTCTTAAAAAACATGATAGCTATTACACAACATCAGCTCTTAGAAAAATTAGAAACCTTAGTTCATTTTAGAAACTGTTCTTCATATGGGAAATTTAAAAATCCTTATTTCCAATTAACAAAAAAAATCTTTAAAAGCTACCAGAGATATCAAAAGCTTTTGTTTTATGTTGGCATTTGAAGTGAACTCATCTCTTTGGGTATGAGGTAACACATTCCTGCCTTGGGCTGTCCAAATTATCATTGTTTTTTGGGTGTAAGAAAATGTATAAAGAAATAATATTAAGTCTATTCCTCAAAGTACCTGGGAACATACCAAATAATAGAGTATAAAATAAAAATAGTGCAAGGAAAAGCAACTGTCAAGGGCCCTCCAATCATCCGTATCTGAGATCCAGGCTCACAAAGTTTAGTCTATAAAAAGGAAAAACTCACAGCACAAAATCACTGATTACAGCTTTATAAGTTTGTAGCCTCTGGTGAAGAGAATCCTAATAAAACCCATGTAGAGGCAACCTCTTATCTCTTCCCTCCAAATCGCTTGACTTTCAAATTATTTTCTTTCCTGAGTAATTTCTAGAGCTCCCACTGCATTTGTGATATGGCCTGAAGGTAAAACAAGTCCAAGTAATGTAAGTAATACCAGATATATTAAATACTTTGTTCAGAATATGTGACTGTGACACACACAGTGACAACTGCTATTTTTAAAGTTGATTATTTTCCAGTTTCTCAATAAAAGTTGATTGTTGAAAACTTAACAGCTCCTAATGTAATTTTCAAGTATTACATTTTAATAAAAAGGTAATCATGCAAAATTTGTTAAGAGGCCAGCACTCAGCTATTACTTTTAATCCTTAAGTAAAAAGTATGCTTGCAAATGAAGAATAATTAAAACAAAAAATTGAGAGATGGAAGGATTATAGGTTCAAACTGTCTATACTCTTAAGGGAAGATTCAACTGTTAAGTGCAACTAACATGAACAGACTTATTTAACTATCTCAGTGAGAACTCAAGTCTATCCTAACACAAGTATGTACAAGCAGGATATTTACAGAGACAGGTGTCAAAGGTTAGGGTGGTGATCACACAAATAGTCACTGGATTTATAACCGAGACACCATTGTAATTAAATGTTGAAATAACTAGATATCCATATGGAAAATACAATTAACCTTGACTCTAATTTCATACTATTTAAAAAGTCAGTTTAAGAGAGATCATCCACCTAAATGTAAAAGCTGAAATAATCAAGCTTCCAGAAGACAATAGAGAATTTTTTGTGTGAGTAGGATAGGGAAAGATTTCTTAAACAACATACATAAACCTAAAAGAAAAAATTGATAAATTGGGCTTAAGTAAAAGAAATAATATTTTGCATCAAAGACACCCTTAAGCAAGTGATATATAAGCCCCAGACTGAGAGAAGATATTTATATTTACACGTCAGCCAAAAGACTCATATCTAAAAATGTATAATGAACTCTTACAGATTAGTAAGAAAAAGATAGTGCAATATAAAAAGTGACCATAAAAGCAAACAGGCACTTCACAAAGATGGATATCCAAATAGCTAATAAGCATTACTCAACAGGGAAACACATTTTTAAATGACAATGCAATAATAAAACACATCTACAAGAATCACACAGATACACAAAACAAGCATTTTTTTTATTAAATCATAGCTGTGTACATTAATGTAATTATGGAGTACAATGTGCTGGTTTTATATAGATTTTGAAATACTTTCATCAAACTGGTTAACATAGTCTTCACTGCATTTTCTTAGTTATTGTGTTAAGACATTTTTATATTCTACACTTAGTAGTTTAACATGTACCCTTGTAAAATGCACCATAGGTGTGGTCCCACCAAGTACCCTCCCTCTATCCATCCTCCTCCCACCTCTCCCCCTCCTCTTTCCCCTTCATCTTGGGCTGTAGTTAGGTTTATAGAATTCATATGAAGTGTGGGTGCTTATAAATTGGTTTCACAGTAGAGCTGAGTACATTGGATACTTTTTCTTCCATTCTTAAGATACTCTGGCTTGGCACCTGTGGCTCAAGTGGCTAAGGCGCCAGCCACGTACACCCAAGGTGGCGGGTTTGAATCCGGCCCAGGCCCACCAAACAACAATGACGGCTGCAACCAAAAAATAGCCGGGTGTTGTGGCGGGCGCCTGTGGTCCCAGCTACTTGGGAGGCTGAGGCAGGAGACTCGCTTGAGCCCAGAAGTGGGAGGTTGCTGTAAGCCGAGATGCCACGGCACTCTACCCAGGGGGACAGCTTGAGGCTCCTGTCTCAAAAAAAAAAAAAAAAGATACTCTGCTAAGAAGAATATGTTCTAGCTCCATCCATGTAAACATAAACAAAACAAGTATTGATAAAGATATCAATATATATCTTTAATATAGTCTCATGTGCTAATGGCTGGGGATTAAATCAGTACAACCACTTGGAAAACTCCTGGGAAGAAATACCTAAAACTAAACAAACAAGCCAAAATCCAGCAATCCCACTTCTAAGATTACACTTAAATGATATGAGTACATCTATACACCATAAAAAATGTACTAAAGTGTTTATATGAGCTTCATTCATAATAGCCCCCAAATAAAAACAACACAAATATCAACAGAAGAATGGATGTATTGTAAGTATATAATACAATGGAATACTATACAACAACAAAAAAGAACACATTAAATATACATGCAAAAACATAGATGGATTTCAGCATTATGTTACAAGAAAGAAGTCAGACATAAAAAGATTCCACACAAGAAAAAAAAATCCAATAAAATTCAACTTCCCACCCATCAGGTATAATGTAAGGGGCATAGAGCACACCTCCTAGGTGAAGGACTCAACTATAACTTGAACTTTACCTTACAAATGCAAACAATATTGCCTAATCATATGTACCCTTCTGATCATCTCCCCCCAAAATAGACTCGACTGAGTCATGGTCTCAGGTGCCAGCTACACCATTGCTGCTGTCACTATGATCCATTACAAAGCCACCTACTTGAAGCATGAGCAGCTCCAGAGACACTTGGAGAAGTCAGCGTGTTGGACATGCTAATCAGGCTGTTGATAGCCTTACATGAAGAACCAGAAAATCCTAATAGTGCTTTGGATTTTTTAAAGCATCACTTAGGGCTGCTACCATAGAATCCAGAAATAGAGCTGCTTCGTCCAGAAATTGGCAAAAATGAAAGAGAAATATGAAGCGATTATAGAAGAAAATAAAAAGCTGAAAGCAAAGGTTGCTCAGTAGGAACTACCTGAGGAGGAGTAGAATGTTGAATAGGATGCTTCTCAGTTGAAAAGACACAAAAAATAGTTTCACAGGGCTTGAAAAGTTGGTTTAGTATACAATCTTTTCTGAAAAGATGCTAAAGAACTCTTTTAATATTTTGAATTCACCTATCACATTCTAACTTGTTAACACATATATTTAGAATCACCAATAACAAATCAGTATAACTTTCTTTGGGTCTTAAAGCAGGAAAATCCAAAGTAAATCCTAAAAACATGAACGCAGCTGTCTAATTCATTACCTTAGAAGACATTCTGTATAATAGTCTGATTAGGAAGGATGCTAGACAGCCAAGGAAATTTACCGTGCAGTTGTTCCTTGGTGTAGTTCAGGATATGAACACAGGTAAAATCATTCTTTAAAATGAAGATGACACAGTTATTTTATTCCCTGTAAGCAGCTAGAGAGATCTGTGTGACATAAGATGCTCTTGCACAGGTTCCCATGATTCTTTTGCTTTTCCTTATATAATGCAGAATAAATAACTCTTCCTTGCCACCACTTTGCTTAGGTAACTGTGTGTGTGCCAGTCTGGACTCTGACATCACATTTTCCTTCTGCAGTCATGCCCTGTCTGGTAATCCTGCCTTGCTTCGCTCTGTGCCTAGTGAATCCAAGTGGCACATTGGCCTTTCTGTGCTGATTCTCTTATTTTTTTTTTTTTAGCAAAAAAGGAAGGTTTATTGAGAAAGAGAAAGATAGGTTTACAGAGTAAGACCAAGGTATAGGCTTACAGAGCAAAATCCATCTGTCATGGACAGCCACAGCCCCCATTGTCATGACAAAGAAAAGGCAAAAGAGTTCTGGGCTGATTCTCAATTTGTTTAGTAACAACAGTTACCCTGATTGCAATTTATAGAACTTTAAACAGGATCACACTATTCCCCTGCCTTATTTAGTTGCTTAGTTGGGCATAGCACGGAGGCAATATAAAATTCTGGGTTCATGCACAAGCTGGGAAGGTGAATAAGCTATATATTGTAGAAAATTATACTTTGTGGGTATAATTATATAGTGCTTTTTTCCCTCAATGTATTTTTCTAAACTTAAATTTATTTTCTCTTCATTACCCCTGTGAAGTAGGTAGGGCAAGTAATGAAGGATGTTGGGTTCTGTCTTTTTAGGCCAAAGACTGAAAATAATACAGATTATTCACTAACTGTACAGCCTTGGCCATATCAGTTAACTGCTCTGAAATTCATCTTCTCTATCTGTTAAATAAGAAGAATATCTGTGCTGCCTACCTCACAGGGTTGTTGTGAGGACCAAAGAAGAATGTATATGAAAGATTTGCTAATGGTAAACCACTAAAAAAAAAAAAAAACTACTTACATAAAGTTTAAGGGCAGACAAAACTAATGAATATTTAAATATAAACTGGTTACCTCTAGCAGTGAGCACTGAGGGTGAAGACACAAAAGGGAACCTTGTGAGTATTAAAAATGTTCTAGATCTTGACCTCAGCAGTAGCCATGCAGATGCATATAATATATTAAGATTGCTGTACCTTACATACTTTATTGCTAGATAGTTCTAAAATTTTTATTAAAGTTACAGTGGTGAGAGAAAAGGTAAAAACAATGCCAAGAAAACAACTGGAAGTAAATATAACAATAAAAATGGCTGCCTGGTCCTTTTGGACAGCTGTGATTTATGTATTTTTAAAAATTCCATGTACATGTTCTCATTTATATGTGGGAGCTAAATATTAAAAACAATTGATCTCCTGGAGACAGAGCGTAGAATGATGGTTCCCAGAGGCTAGGAAAGGTAGTGGAGAGGGGGTGATAAAGTAGAGATTGTTAATAGGAACAAAAAAATAGCTACATAATTAGATAGCATGAACAATATTTGATAGCACAACAGAATGAATATAATCAACAATAAGTTAGGGTATCCTTTAAAATAACTGAAAGAGTAGATCTGGAAAGTTCCTAACATAAAGAAATGATAAATGCCTGAAGCGATGAATATCTATGTACCTTGCGGCAGCATATTTAATAGCAAAAAAATTAAAAGCATCTACTGATGGTAAGTTTATTAAGCATTCTATGGAAATCATGGCAGATATAATTTGCCGTGAAAAAAAGGAGGACATTTCTAAAATCAGTTCATCTCACCAGACTATAGCCAGGCAAACTGAAGAAACTGGAAAAATCTATCAAAAGAAGTTTAAAGAGAAAAGCTGCTAATTTAAAGTTTTATGTTTTAGCAATGAAGGACATCACTAATGCTATAAATGCAGTTTAACTTGTCGTTTTTATTATAGATATTGATGACAAATAGAATGTCAGTGAAGAAATGGCTTCTTTAGTGCTATTAAAAGACATAAATCAAGAGATTTACATGAAGCGGTAAAAATATGTTAAAGCAATTTCCTTTGTCCATTATCAACACATCTGATATAGTTACTGATGGTGCCCTGGTGATAATAAGTAAAAGAGAAGGGCTTATAAAATTAATAGGAGACAATGCAATTGCTACCCAAAACTCATGTTTGATGAAGTATCATTGCATAGTACATCAAGAAAATTTATGCACAAAAACTTTAAAAATGCATAACATCATGCAAATCGTCATCAAGACTGAACCTCCTGAGGGCCAAGGGACTGAATCATGGCCAATTCCAGGATTTCCTTAAAAGTATTAATGCTGACTATGATGACATCATTTGCTTTTCAGAAGTCAGATGGCTAAGTCAAGACCAAATGTTGAAAAGATTTTACGATTTGGGAAATGGTATCAAGTCATTTACTGTATCACAAATCAAATTTGTGCCAAAATTTGATGAAAACTGCCTTACAAATTTAGCATTTTTAGTGGGTTTAACACTCATTTAAATGAGTTAACGTGTATCTTCAAGGTGAAAACCAACAATACAATGTTTTAAACCATAACAGTATTCTAAGTAAAACTAAAATTATGGCAAGCCCAAATGAAGGCAAACAATTTTATACATTCAACATGTTGGCTAAACACAATCCTGTGAATAGCAAAAGATACGCAGCCTTGATTTTTAATTTGATATAAGAATTTGAAAACAGATTTCAAGATTTCCAGGAAAATAATATTTTGGTGCATTTGTGACTCCATTCACACTTGACATAAATATGTTACCTGCCAATTTCAAATGGAATGCATCAAGCTGCAGTCTGACATTCAATTTAAAGAAAAATTTGATCATGTCTCTTTACTGAACTTTTTTTTTTTAAGTTTACATTGTTTGCATTTGTGAGGTAAATCTTTACTGGATGTTTATAGGTCTTATCTTCCTAGAGACAAATATCCCTCACCTAATAATCACACCTTATTCAAGTCATCACTTTTTGGCAGCACCTACATTTGCAACTATTTTGAAGAATGAAGCACAATAAAAACTAAATTAAAACCAAAGTATCTGATGAGCACCTTGAGAATTGCAACTTCCATCAAGCCAGATATTGATGTATTAGTTTCTCAAATACACCACTAGTTTTATGTTTCCCACTTTTCTTTCACAACTAAAAAAACTCCCAAACACATTTTATTACTTAGATATGTACATTTTCTATATTAGCGATCATAACCTTGGGACCTGCTCAGCAATCTTAAAAGACTCTTTGAACAAGCCACTGCATAATTAGGATTATTATGTGAGGACTTACCTATGGTGGCCAAAATCACAAGGAGTATGCATGGACCTTTTTTTTTCCTCAGCAGCTTTTGTTAGTATGGTCCAAGACAACTCTTCTTTTTCTAACGTGGCCCAGAGAAACCAAAAAGGTGGATACCCTATCCTATGTGGTAACAGAAATGCTGTACGTTTTGTTTGGATATTGATCCTATGGGTATATAAAACATCCAAAATTCACCAAAATGCTTGGGTATCATTCCTGCATGTTACCCTACATAAGTTATACTTCAATAAAACAAACAAAAAATAATCTATAAACTCAAGCAATAAAACTAAAAGATTTTTTTCTCAAAAAGAATAAAATAAGACATTTTGACAAATCTCACTGAGAATTAGGAATAAGAAAAAGGATTCAACAGCTATGAAAATTTAAATATTATAAGAAAGTCTGAAAGTTTTGTTTTTATACAAGAATGCTAAATACAACATCATACAAGTAAAACTTTGAAACTAGATGAAATGGAATATTTCCAAAGAAAACAAATTAACAAACCTGACACAAAAAGAGGTAAGAAACCTGAATAAATAAGTAATACAAGAAATTGAAAAATAATCAAAGGCCAACCCACAGCATGAAAGACATTTGGATCAAATAGTTTTAAGGAAGAGTTCTTCCAATATAGAGACTGTTAACCAGACAAAAAAAGAAAGCTTGTGTAACTCTAAATGTAAAGAATAGCATACTGATTATATATTATATATATTATTAGCAGTGTATTATAAGAATATGATTCCAGAAACATAAAATCAGCCGAACACCAAAACCATACTAATGACATTGATTAAATAAAGCAATTAAATTAAAAAAAAATTAAAACTCATTGCCAGAAATGCCAAAAGAAGAAATTGATAAAATTTAAATCCCATTTCTGTTCTTCTTTAGAATTGGGAATATTTTAATTTACGTTTTTAAACACAATAAAGCTTTGAGATTAAGTAAAGTTCTATCTTTTTTATAATAAAAATCTGAAATATAGAATAGTTAAATAATGTGTCCAAGGTCTAATCTAACTATTTCAAAATTGCCAAAGTTAAAGGAGTGAGAAAGGTCAGTGAGGTTAGCATTAAGTAGCAAAACTAGAACCTAGATTTTCTAGCTTCCTTTCCAAAGCACTGACCCAGCAATACAGAGTGCCATCTTTAATTCTAAATTCCATCCTTAGCTTATGTTATAAACTTAACTAAATTGAATTGAGGATAACATACAGAGTATCTTCTGGTTGCGCTCTTTTCTAAGTAAGGAGAAAATGGATGTAACTTACAAAAACACTTGTCAAAATGCTGATGCATTTGACTCTGGGCTTCTGTGGCACTTCTAGGAATTGTCTTTCATCTGTTCAGCCGACACTTCACAGCAATCCTTAAATGTCTCATGAGCAAACTGTTCTTTGTATCCATACCTGGCTCTTACCTTAGGGTCTGGCAGATATTAGGTACTTGTAAATCTTTTCATTAAAGATTTAAATGATTAAATGGAAAAAAGAATAAATTTTAGCAGAATACTTAGTCTTTGGCTAAGCTACAGTACCCATGTTAGAAGTGATGTGTCTCAGTCAAATTTCTGGTTCTTTGCAGTGAATGTCTGTGTTTCTTAGTCTCTTCTTTGGGTTTCCCACTTTTTACTGTGCCATACGACATGTGGATTATTTATTCTGACCTATCACCCAGTTCACCAATTCTCTACATTTGTATCTAACTTGATATACAATCGAATGACCAAGTTTTAAATCATATTTTGTGTATTATCTGATTCTTTTCAAATATGCTGGGTAATTTTTTTCTAGTTTCTAGTTCTTTGCTAAATTTTCACTTTTAGCTTTATTTCTTTGAACACAGCAAGCTTGGTTGTTTTATATATAGCCTATGTCTAATAATTCTAATGTCTCATCTTTACTAAATCTATTTCTATGTCTGATACATCTGCTAATTCTTCTTCCTCTGGTGTCTTTTACTTTTCTATGTCTATCTCTGCCTATACACTGAACAATGTATTTGAAAAACTATTGAAAAAATAAACTAATGCACTGGTTGATGACATCTCTTCCATAGAGAACTTTTATTTGCTTCTGTAAGAGCTTGGAAAAGCTACCAATCCAAGACTATCTATCCAAGTTCCAAACTTAAAATTCCCTGATCTACCAGGTGATGAAAGTGTGCTCCGAGTTCTTGAGAGAGCTTACACAACATTAATTCACTCCTATCCTGCAGGTCCACCCTTTGTGAGATTCACCCTCTTGTCAGATTGTAGATTTTGACTATACCCCTCAATCCCATAAGGCATATGAAAGCAGAACTTATTTATCTTCAAAGCTCGTAAGCTGTGAAGAACAAACATCCTTAAAGCAAAGTGATTTTGAGAGAATACATTCACTTCTATGGGTTATCATATTCTCCCAGATGCTTCTAAGAATCTGTTCTTCATATTTTATCTAGTTTTTTCAATTATCTTCAGCAAGAATATTTAATCTACATAACCTAGACTGTCATTATATAAACAGGATCTATTTGTTCTAAATCATTAAATCTTTGTCAACTGGCAATAAAAGGAAACATTCTTAACTTGCTAAAAGGATCTACTAGAAACCTACAGCAAACATTATACTTAACAGTGAAAGAGAAAAAACACTGCCATCAACATGAGACAAGTATACCCACTATCACTGTTACTATTCAAGATTCAATTTGTGATGCCAGATAATGCAATAAGAAAAGTAAAACAATTAAGAAATATAAACTGAAATGAATCACCTACCTAGGAATTCTATTGAAAAGCCACTAGAATAAATAACACTGTTAAAATGGCCTAATAACAGAAAAACATGCAAAAATCAAGTTCCTAAACAAAAGCAATTACTGATTAAATTATACATAAATGCAAAATAGTGCCCTTAACATGGAAATAATAAGAGTTTAGGTATAAATAAAGTAATACATTTTAATCTTGACATCCCAATAAACATAAAAAATCTTATATATTTAAATGTAGTTTTCGGTATTGTAGATCATTTATAAAAGTGTAAGCTCTTGTAACATTATTAAACTTTACCAAATGAATAAGCATTATTTATCTTATGTTTGTTTACTTGTGTATCATAGGGGCCATGTCCGTTTTGATCATCATTATATATTACATATTCTGCATATGGTGCCTGGCACATATGGATAAGATATACCTATTTACTGAATAACTGCAACCCAGTGTATTTATTCAATTTTGGATGTTTAATCTTCTTAATGCTTCTAATTTTGTATGAAGTTCTACAGTAACTAAAGTTAATCTTTTATAAAAATAATCAGTTACACATGAGGATCCCAAAAATCTCAGGTTCAAAATCAGATAATAAATAAAAAATAACTTGGTTTTCAAGTGATTTTAAAAAGCAATCTGAATGAATGATATCATAGTAGCACCTGCTATAGTAAAAGCAACATCTCACAAAAGGGGTGGAGGGGCAGCAATCAACTTGCTTAGTAACTATTAAGTAATACCACTTAAGAAGAAATAAAAGGAAGAACCCCAACTACTGATCACCAGACAACTAATTCATGTACTCAAACACAGAGCTATCTCCATAATCCCATTATTGCTGATACTTTGGCAAGTTTCTCTGTTCACAGTAAACCTGGATCTAGTTACCTATAAGCTTTATAAGGACACTTTCATATTATAAGGCGGTTATAACAAAATACTTAATGCATCTGCTTGGTAAATACTTTTCAAATAAGTTTATCAAAAATTTTACAGCACTACACAGGAAAAGAAACAAACCAATTTAAGTGGCTGTCAGTTTCCATTTCCTCACTTGGGTTTATGGGAAATAAATAAATATCAAGTAAAAAGCACCTGAATCTGCTAAAAATATGTGCTTCAAATGCTATGACATGTAGTCAAAAATACTAGCTTCAATTTTTCCTTCTATAATATAACAAAATTTGGATTTCAACTGGCAACTTTTATACCAGCTTTCAGCCCAAAGCAATTTAGAAACAGACAAGAAAAGAACTCCTTAAAAATAAATTAGGGTTTATAATGGAAATGCTTACAGATGCTTCTTTATAATAATGCTTGGTAAGCCTACTATATTTTAGAAATGACTACATCATAATATGTATACAAGTGCTGTATTATTAAAATTCAACAATGCCCATCTTATAATTACATAAAGACCATGAATAGTTGGTAAAATATGTTATAAAGTGTGACGTGACAAGAAATTATACTGAGTTAAAATATAACACAAACAGAGATTTATTAGAGCTTACCATTTAGATTTAAATAAGAAGAAATAATAGCATAAATACAAGGATAGGGGAGTCAAGAAGTACAAGCTTAGTATGACCTAAAAAAATTGATTTCCACTTTGGTTACTATATACCACAATTATGAAACCATACACATCATAAGATTGAAACGAAAACATAAATTTACATATATATGTAATTTTTTAAATAGTTTAGTTCTCCTGCTTCTAGTATCCTTGATTAGCTGCTCAGCTTTCTGCTGCTATTACCCAGTCCTGCTATTATATTTCATGCTGTCTTTGATAATGAGCCACTATTTCCACCAACCTTCTTATTTTTGAATGCTCCACTCCTGTATTGTAACACATAAAAGTTGTTAAAGCAATTTGAAAACTCAGCATAAACAATTCTACCACCTAAAAGAAATATAGTAAGCCTTCATTTACTGAACCATCTACTTTCAAAGCAAAGTAAAAATCCAGGAGCATTACACAACATTGTTATATAGCTATATTCATGCCTCAACATACATCTCATACTAGTGCACAGTTCATCTTAAAATAATGTACAATGGCCTTTCTTAAATGACATTATTTTCTTTCATTTTATCTAATGAAAATATTAGGTTTGTCTAATTGCATGGGCGTGTCCTGGTGGGTTATTCACTAACTCAGTGCTTCTCAACAATAGGCAATTTACCCCCAAAGGAACATTTCTTGATGTCTGAAGGCCTTTTTTAAAATTTTTTTCCCAGTCAAGACTGGCAGAGGGGTTGCTACTGGTATCTGGTGAGTATTTAGCAGCCAGGAATGCTGTGCTTAAGCTCCTACAGTGTACAAGACAGCTCCCCAAAACAAAAGCATCAATTGCCCAAAATACCAATAGAGTCATTGTTAAGAAACCCTACATGAACTCTTATTTTCTTACTAAGTAGCAATTCCTCCACTTTTCCCCCACTTTTAACCCAAATTAACATTCAAATTACCCATCAAAAATCAAGACTGAAATTTAGATAAAGAGAAGAAGTGAAGAATGCAGATGACCTCGAGAACAACTGACTCATTCATTCATTAACTAGTATGTCTACCAGATTGCTAGCTAGGCATTGAGTATACTGTAGTCCCCAAGAAAGACAAGATCTCTGCTTTCACATAGCTTATATTTTAGTGAATCCTGGGTTGAAGTCATTTTCAAACTAAATTAAAAACCCTCAATGCCTGACACATTCCAGAAAACTGATATGTCTATGTAGAAATGGTTCCAGTTACGGAGCATTCATTCCATTTTTTGAAGATGTCTTTCTTTTAATGAACCAAAATAACCCTCCCCATAGTTTTCACCCTTGGATCAGAGTTCTGTTCTCTTTAGTCATAAAAAACAATCCCTGTTTCACATAAGAGCCCTTTATACATTTTAAACACAGCTATCACACATCTCTGAATTTTTTTCACTTAAAGGCTAAAATAATTCTACTACTACTTCAGACAGCTCTAAGACATAATACTTAAGATTGGGAAAACATGAGTAAAAATACTAAGATTCTATAACAATTTAGACTATTAATTAGTAATTGCTAAATAAATTTCCTTGAACTGGAAATAAAAAAAAAAATTTAAAGATGGCAGAGGCAAGATGGCGGACTGGCGGCAGCTTTCCACAGAGGCTCCCATCAAGAAGGAGAGTTAAAGGACAGAAGTTTAGCAAGTAAGCTGATGGTTTGGAGCTGAGCCAAGAGAGAAGGTTGAAGAATACACATCAACCCTGCTGAGGCAAGCTGTGACCCTCAAGGATACAAACAAAAGGTACAAAATCCATTGCCAAGCGGATGGGAGTTCCCTCCCCCTTGAGAACGGCTCACAGTATACTTTCTACAAACAAGTAAGCAGAGTTCAAACATCCTCTCCATTTTATCCCATGGGAGAGACCTCCTTCCCCCTTTAGGGTGCCATGACTCTCCTGCCAGGCATAAAACTGTATATATTCTCTACCTGCAATTCTGAACTCCCAGCACTCCCCTCGACTCTCACCCAAGGTCTGAAAGCCTGTCTCCCCAATGGAGTCCAGATTCTTGGTCATTTTCTTGAGCGGTGTGGACAGGGAGTGGGCTGTTGCAGGTCTGTGCTGGTTCTGTGGCATGGGGACAAGGAGAAAACGGTGGACTGAAGGAACCGTATGGGGTATGGGAGAGGTGGTGCCACCCCACACCCCCAGCACAGAGCAGCAGCCGTAGCAGCGGGAACAATAGGGCTCATACCCCTGGGTATATTTTGGACACTCTGTGTCTCTCTGGGCAACCAGAGAAAGCCAGGCATCTTCTCCAGTGGCAGCACTGGCAGCCAGATACTTTCCTTTTGGAAAGATGTTTGGAAAACACTTAGAAATCTTAAAATAGACCTGCCATTCGATCCTACAATTCCTCTACTAGGTATATATCTAGATGACCAAAAATCACATTATAACAAAGATATATGTACCAGAATGTTTATTGCAGCCCAATGCATAATTGTTAAGTCATGGAAGAAGCCCAAATGCCACATCGACCCACAGATGGATCAATAAATTATAGTATATGTACGACATGGAATATTATGCAGCCTTAAAGAAAGATGGAGATTTTACCTCTTACATGTTTACATGGATGGACCTGGAACATACTCTTCTTAGCAAGGTATCTCAAGAATGGAAGAAAAAGTATCTGATGTACTCAGCCCTACTATGAAACCAATTTATAGCTTTCTTGTGAAAGCTATAGCCCAATTATACCCCTAAGAAGAAGGGAAAAAGGGAGAGGGAGGGGAGGGGAGGTAGGGTAATTGGTGGGAACACAACTACGGTGCATTTTACAAGGGTATATGTTAAATTTACTATGTATAGAGTATAAATGTCTCAACACAATAACTAAGAAAATGCAGTGAAGACTATGTTAACCAGTTTGATGAAAATATTTCAAATGGTATATAAAACCAGCACATTGTACCCCATAATTGCATTAATGTACACAGCTATGATTTAATAAAAAAATAGTTCTGATTTTCACATTTTAATTCAATTGTTCAACTTTTATTATTTCCATTAACCAGTTTACAAGGAAGCTAAATCTCAGTTTATGCTCACACACAGAAAAACTTTAATGAAAAAGCATTATAACATAAAATGCCTTTAGACAAAAATAGCTATTTTCTTGTCCTACCTACACAATTTTTTCTATAGATACTCTGAATTCTATTTGAGTAACAAATTCTGTGTAGCTTATGCTTTCACAAATTGCTTTCTATTAAGCAAACAACCTATTTGAGAGAAACATACATTTGAAATTTATGCACCTATTACTTAGAATAATATGCAATGTCAAAAATTCTTAAAACCCATTCTTGGGAGTCAGGTACTATAACATAATGGCAAGGATCAATAAAACAGATTGGATTTAGAGCAGTAAATAAGTTTGTTAACCTCTATGTTTCTATGTTCTAATAAAGGTAGAAAATACTAGTGCCTATTTCACAGAGTTGTTGGAATACTATAACAGACTTTAACTGGTCTCCCTACTTTCATTCTTCTAGCCCCTTCCTTTCCATCCCACCTAGTTCAATTGTCTACACAAGCCACCAAAGTGATCTTTTTAAAACAAAAACCAGATCATGTCCCCCTCCATGGCTTTCACAGTATGTGGAATAAAATTCAAACTCTTTTACATAGCCTATAACATTCCAGATAATATAGCCCCCGAATTCCTTGCTCACCTGGGACCTTTACCCTTACTCCCTCTACTTAGAATGGTCTTCCCCTAAATATCTGGACTTCAGACAAGAGTAAGAGTTGTCTTGGGCCACATATTACATAGATAAACACTAAAGCTAATTAGCAAAAAAAAAAAAAGGTCCATCATACTCTTCGTGATGTCTGACACCACAGAAAAAAAGCAAAAATATTCCTCACAAAATCATCATGCAGCTCTTGGGGGGCTGCAGGTTGGACACACCTGATCTAAATGGCTCTTCTCTTTCCTTCCACTCAAGATTCTGCTTAAATGTCACCTTCTCAGATAGACTTCCCTGTTCATTCTCTAATGTCTTATCTTGCCTTTTCTCCATAGCATTGATCACTAACCAACATAATATTCTATTTGGTAGCTTTGGTGATTCATATATTTTACAATTGTTCATGACCAGAGTATGTCTTGACTTTTGGTTTTAAGAGAAACAGACAGCTTAAAAAAATGTCAAAGAAGAAAATGATAATGCCTATCTATTAATAATTTTGTGATCAACTGCTATGGTCTGGTACTGTGCTTGAGCTTATGAGATCTAAGCAGATCAGTTAAAGGAAAAACCATAAATTCTATAAAGAAGAGAATTCCAGAAGCCTTCTGGAGACACTTTATGAATTACACTTATATCTTACACCATGGGCTCCTTACCTAGTTTTGAAAAACTTCCCAAAACCCAACATCAGCATTTTAAAAATCATACAGTACAGTGCCTGGCATGGAGATATGTTCAGTGATGGTTTGTTTAGTAAATGTATAAAAGTAACAGAGATATTACTATTGGTAGCAATAACAGCTAACAGTGTTTGAATGCCTTGTGTTTATGAGCTCTTTATCTGAATTATTTCACTTCACTCAGGGACAGACTATTTACTGAGCTGCATCAGAGTCCTAGATGCCACAACAGAGTGGCAGGCACAATGGGAAACAAAGACCCTCCTCTCATGGATCACACCTTTTAGTGAGAGAGACAAAAATTCAGGTGCATCCCAGCCACTAGTCTAGATGATAAAGATAAGAAGAGCAAGGCTTGCTATAAAGTAATTCAAGTGCTTTTTAAATGGTTAATTGTGCTGTCCAGCAGAAGTTTTACTGGGCTGTCCAGTGATGAAAATTTTTTTTAATCTCTGCTGTCCAATACAAGAGCCACTAGCCACAAATGGCTATTGAGCATTTGAAATATGTTTCTGCCTAGAGACCTGAAATTTTCATTTTATTTTAGCTTTAATTAATCTTAATTTAAATAGCCACATGTGGTTAATAGTTACTGAATTGGACAGCAGAGCTTTACAGGATAGGTAATATTTGAGCTAAAGCCTTAAAGAGGGATGTGAGAAATTACCAGGTGTAAGAGGTAGTGCATTCTAGACAACAGAAAAGATACAAACTATACTTTAGTGTGTCCAGGGAGAGCTGACTATGTAGACCTTGAAAAGGAGAAGAGAACAATGAGGCTAAAAGGGGTAGGTAGATGGGAGAATATATAAATACCCTTAAATACAAGGCTAGGGCTTTATGCCATAGACAATGGAAAACATCAAAAACTTTAAAACCAGAGAACATGTACCATATTCACATATTGAAAGATAATTTTGACCATAAGATAAATAATACATTGAACAAAGAAAAGGCCAGAGGTAGGAAAACCAGATATGTACGAGATTACTATAAGATTCCAAAGTTAGATGAAAACTCGAACTAGTGCAATCATTAGTGAGAATGCAGATGAAGGAACAAATTTAAGAGACATTTTAGAGATAAAGTTAGTGAGACTTAGAGAACTATGAGATATGGTAGACAAGGATAAATCAAAGAAAAAACTAATAAGACACCAGCCTAGAAAACCATATAATCTAGGCACATTCCACATTAACTAAGGGATTAAAGAAAATATATAGGTTCCTACTTAATATTGTGTGTGAGAAAACAATTTAAATATCCAATAGGCTCTTAAAAAGTCAAATAAATTATGGAATCAGTCAAGATGACATAACATATAGTTATTAAAATCACTTAAAATATATAATTAATATCAGGAGAAAATATTCATGATATGGTAAATGAAATAAGTAGGCTACAGAGTGGCACATACAGCATTATTATGATTTCATCACATGCACTGGTAGATTATTTTTAATTGAACGACTATGCTAAAGAGTTAACAGCTTACTTTAAAAGTGGGGTTATAGATCATTATAATTTCTTTCTTTAATATTTTTTTCTTATTCTCTAATTATGCCAGAAGTACAGGATATTCTTTACTTATAAAAATGAAATTTACTTTGAAGCACTTCCTCTAAAAACACTGGGACCTGTGGTGAATCTACTGACCTACAACAGTGTCACAAACAGAGGGAATTGAAATGACTAGATCCCATGTCCACTTTGGGTTCTTTATGGAAGATGAAATTGACAGCAAGTTGAATAAGACAGTTGTTTCCCTTTAGAAAAATCTACCTCAAGTGCAAAATGAATTATTTCTTTTTTTAAATTAATTTAATTTTTATTTCAAATTAATATGAGGGTAAAATTTTTTAGGTTACATTGCATTACTCTTCCAGAGTAAAGTTGCAGTTGTAAAAGAGCCCCTCACCCAGGGAATATGTCATATACCCTCACTATGTGCACGATAGGTGAGATCCCGCCTCACGCCCTTCCTTCTTCTACCAGTTGTCCTCCCCCCTCCCCCGCCCCTGTCTGAGACAATATTTGTGTTTTATTGTTCATATGAGCATGTAATTGTTTACATATTGTTTCATATTAATATAGATTGCTTTGTATATTTATTTTTCCATTCTTGCAATACTTTACTATGAAGAATGTATTTCACCTCCATCCAGGTAAATGTAAAAGATGTAAAGTCTCCATCATTTTTAATGGCTGAATGGTATTCCATGGTAAACATATACCACAGTTTGTTGATCCATTCATTTATAAATATTTTAACACATATGGTTTATGTCCACATACTTATAAGTAGCATAAACCTATACAAATGATCTGAGACACGCAATGGTTTCACTCATGATTTTTATACTTTATCACAGTATAAAAATAATAAGTATTCAGTAGAAACTGTAGTTCAAATTTTGAATTGTGATCTTTTCCTAGGCTAGCGACATATACTATGATACTCTCTGGTGATGACGCGCAGTGGAGCAAGCCACAGTTCCCAGCCACTTGATCATGAGAGCAAACAGTACATACTCTATGGTGTGCTGTGTTGCCAGCATTTTGAGATACAATTTTGCCCAGCTGTAGACTAATGTAAGTGTTCTCAACATGTTTAAAGTAGACTGGGCTAAGATATGATGCTTGGTAGGTTAGGACTATTAAATGCATTTTGGACTTGTAATATTTTCAACATAAGATAGGTTTATAAAGACATAACCCTCTCATAAGTTGAGCATTATGTCTATTTTATCTTGTGTAGTCATGCAAAAAAAGAGATTTATTCTGTTCTTACTCAATTTCAATTACTCAGATTCATTTGATATAGAGCAGAGACAATTCACAGAAGCAGCTCAGCAAATACTAATCTTTTTTTTACATGTACATGTCAGTTCCTTGAAGTATTTAACAAAACCTGGCTTTCCAAGTTCTAAATTTAAAATTATGAAGAAATCCTGACCTGGTATGGATGAGCCTACCACAGAGGCATATGGCTATGGAAAATCCTCATACATCCCAGATGTAGATAAAATACAAATTAGATAAGCAAGGTAATAAGCCTTCTCATTAAATAGAAAATGAATAGAATTTTTCAATTACAATTTAATCACTTTACTTTGTTATCAGATAGGTTGTACTTATCTTCAAAAACTATATCTTATATATATATAAGATAATCTCAGGCCAACATTTCTAGCCATATGACAAAACCTTATGCAGATCTTTTAAGAAGGAAAAAATAAAGCACTGAGATTAAAAGTATTTTTCCATTTTAGATGTTTAGAAATATTTTTTCTGGGTTTACTATTAAAGTAGACAGGCATACAGGCAGTCTTTTCACTGGGACACTTACAAACAAGTCCAAAGGCTAGGTAGTTACAACTGATTCATTATATATATAAAACAAAAATAATCAAGGTCAAACACTGACATAGTGGCTTGAAATCTAGTGTCCTTTCTGACAAGATCTTAAATTAAAATATATTTTACCTAAGAGATAAAAAAGGGAATATATTTTAGGATATCAGTTAATGACTTGGGAAATATCCAGCTGTCAAATCCAGAAAATGCCTTAGTTGTTTTGCCTAACCAGCACATAATGTATAATGGACAAGAGTCAATAAAATAATCACTCACAAAGAGAATTCAGAACTCCACAACAGCAATTAGCTACCAGTATCCTACCATGTTCCTATGATCTAATGTCCATTTCCATGGAAACAGGAAAAAAAATGAGAGACAGCCAAGAGAAGAGATGTCAGAACTTGTCAGGTTCAGTGGCTAGGAGTGAAAGCTGAAAATATCATTCTTTTTTTTTTTTTTTTTAAACAAACCGTATCAGCTGACTTCTGGCACTTAATCGATTCTCAAGTTAGGCAATGTCAGCTTGCTTGGAGAAGCGTAAAGCTAAAGAACGGACTTAAGATTGTGTTTGTTTTTTTTTTAAACCTTGGATTAAGAGAGAAGACACTAATTAAAGGCAAACAGTTCAAAATTCTATTTCCCAAAACCTAAAACTAGAACACAATTGTTTCAAATTTCACAAAGTGAATACAAGAATGTCTTGATATGATGGGGGGAATTGTGGATCTACCACAGAGCACTGTCTGGAATGAACAGCAACAAGGTGGAGGAGAGAAGAGAGGCAAGGCAGAGGAAGCAGCACATACAAAGTCCCTGAGACAAGACAGTGTGCGGCCCTACAAGGCACTGAACAACATAGGAACACTTAATATAGAGTGAGAGGGTGTTACAGAAGGATTTCCCATAAGAGGTGATATCTAAGACAAGACACGAAGGATGAGATGGGGTTACAGAATAAAAGAGCACTCCAGCAACAAGGAAAGGCAGGGGGGAAGCCAGAGGCAAGAGCAAAATGAACTTGATAATAACAAACTGTTTACGACAGCTGGAACACATAGTAGAAATGGGGAAAACATGCCCTGATCAGATCAAGAAGGCCCATATTGACCCAAAACAATAAAAAATCTTAGAAATAAGTGTGGGATTAGAAACCCTCGATATACTTGCCTGAAGAAAGATTTTATGAAGAAGACGTCATTGGTAATCTCGACAACAACAAAATAAGTAAATGGAACTTAATTAAAGTAATAAGCTTCTGTGCAGCTGAGGACACAAAAATTAAAGGAAACAGGTAAACTTCAGAATAGGAAAAAATATTTGCATGTTACAAATCTGGCAAAGGGCTAATAACCAGAATCTACAGAGAACTCAATCAACAACAACAACAACAACAAAAAAGCAAAGAATCTCACTTATCATTGGGCAAGAGACATGAACAGAATCCTCTCTGAAGAAAACAGATGAATGGTCAACAAACGCCTGAAAAAAGGATCTTCGCCCCTGATCATCAGAGAAATGCAAATCAAAACTACCTTGAAATATCATCTAATCCCAGTGAGAAGAGCCCATATCACAAAATCCCAAAGCTACACATGCGGTGCTGACATGGCTGTGGAGCCAAGGGAATATTTTTACACTGTTGGTGGGATTGTAAACTAATACAGCCTCTTTGGAAAGAAGTACGGAGAATCCTCAAAGAACTAAAAGTAGACCTTCCATTTGACCCTGCAATCCCATTACAAGGTATCTACCCAGAAGAAAAAAACCCATTTTGCCACAAAGACATCTGCTTTAGAATTTTTATCATAGCTCAATTCACAATTGCCAAGATGTGGGATCAATTCAAGTGCCCATCAACCTATGAATGGATTAATAGACTGTGATATATGTATACCACAGAATACTATTCATCCATAAAAAGATAGAGACTTTGTATCTTTTTTATTAACCTTGGTAGAGTAGGAGAACATTCTCCTTAGTAAAGTATCACATAAATGGAAAAGTATCATCAAATGTACTCAATAATATTATGAAAACAGTAGATAAACAACTACATGCCCACATGAGAAGAAAAACACAATTAAATTTAAGATGGGGGGGAAGGAAGCAGAAGGAGGGGACCAGTGTGCTCTCAACTGCAATGTAAGGCACACCTCCTGGATGAAGGGCTCAACTACAATTTGGGCTTAACCTAACAAATGCAAACAATGTAACCTAATCATTTGTACCCTCATATTAATCTGAATTTTTTTTAAGTTTAAAAAAAAAAGGGCCTTATTTCCTAAGATAAAGTTTGAACTTCTGTGCAGATTACAAGGTACAACTAAAGAGTAGAAATCAAGAAAATAACATGATAAGAGCTGCATTTAGAAAAAATTAGCCAGACTATCTCAGATTACATAGGGATATATGTGTGGAGTCTATTAAGCTTTCCCAAACAGAAAAGGATAGACTACATTCAGGAGGAAGGACAATGGCAGAAATGGAAGAACTAGATTCAGTGAATATGAGCAGTAGGACAGGAACAAGGATGATTCAAGAATGACACTCAGGACTTTGGTGTGAACAGCTAGGTGGATGGTGATGCCAATTACTGAGTCTCTGTCACAAGTAAAGAAAGAAGACTTTCAGGTATGTGAGACAGTAAGTAATAAATTCTAACCTGGACATCATAACTTTGAGGTACTCATGGGACAATCAAGCAGATATCCACTAGGGCACTTGCATATGTGAAGGGCATATCCACAACTCAGGAGACATAATTAGGACAGAGGACAGATATGGGTATCTGGGTGTCAAAAATAGATAACACTGCCCAGAGAGAAAACAAAAACAGAAAAGATTCCTAGAGATGAATTAATTATACAAGGTGAAAACTCGGTTCAAATGTTGACTGCACCATTTAGAGACCACAGTCATATGCCCTAAAAAGGCAGTCAGGTCAATGACAGACTGCACATTCAAAGGTGGTTCCATTGATCATAGGCAGCTAAAAAATTCCTCTTAAAGTGAATCTTTCTAAGAGTAGAATGTGAACGTTTTAAAACAATAACTGAGAAAATGACATGAAGGCTGTGTTGACCAGTTTGATGGAAGTAGTTCAGATTGCATGTGAAAACCCCACACTGTACCCCAGAAGTGCATTAATGTACAAAGTTACCATTCAATTAAAAAAAAAAATTCCTCTTATCTAGTGACATTGGAGCTGTCTTAATGTCATAGCACAATGTATTACTGACATGTCTGTGGTTATGCTGGTGCAAACAAACCTATTGTGCTACCTGTTATATAAAAGTATAGATTTACAATTATGTACAGTATAGAATATTTGATAATGATAATAAATGACTATGTAACTTGTTTATATATTTACTCTACTGTATTTTTTATTATTAGGATATATGCTTCTACTTATAGAAAAAAGTTACCTATAAAAAAAGTATAGGGCAGCACCTATGGCTCAAAGGAGTAGGGCGCCGGCCCCATATGCCAGAGGTGGCAGGTTCAAACCCAGCCTCAGCCAAAAACTGCAAAAAAAGAAAAAGAAAAAGAAAAGAAAAGTATAAAACAGCCTCAGGCAAGTCCTTCAGGAAGTGTTTCAGAAGAAGGCATTGTTATTTCAGGAGATGACAGCTCTATACATGTTATTACCTCTGAAGACCTTCCAGTGGGACAAGATGTAGAGGTGAAAGATAGTGATATTGATAATCCTGACCCTGTGTTGGCTGATGCTAACACGACTCTGTCTTTGTTTTTGGCAGAAAGTTAAAAAGAAAAAGCTCATAGAATAAAAATATTTTTGTGCAGCTATAAAATGTTTGTGGGTTTTTTTGTTGTTTATTTGTGACAGAGTCTCACCCTGCCAACCTGACCAGCGCACCACAGTGTCATCATAGCTCACAGCAACCTCAATCTCTTGGATTCAAGAGATCCTCTTGCCCCAGCTTCCCAAGTAGCTGGGACTACAGGTGCCCACCACAATATCCAGATTGTTTTTGTTTTTAGTACAGACAACATCTTGCTCTTACTCAGGCTGGACTTGTACTTGTGAGCTCAAATCCACCTACCTTGGCTTCCCAAAGTGCTAGGATTACAGGCATGAGCCACTGGGCCCACCCAAATGTGTTTTAAGTGTTATTATATAAGAGTCAAAACTTTTTTAAAAAAATTTAAAGCTTATAAAGTAAAAGAGTTATAGTAAGCTAAGTTTAATTTATTATTGACAAAAATTTTATAAACTTAGTGTAACCGAAGTGTAGAAAGCCTAAGTGTATAAAGTCCACAGTAGTGTACAGCCTAGACCTTCACATGCACTCACTGCGAGCAATTTCCAGTCCTGCAAGTTCCATTCAAGGTAAGCGCCCCACACAGGTGTGCCATTTTCTATTTTGCATACTGCATCTCTACTGTAAGTTTTCTATGTTTCAATAGGTTTAGATGCACAAATACCACATTGTGTTACAGCACACAACATGCTGTGCGCGTTTGTAGCCTAGGAGCAATAAACTATACCATAAAGTTCGGTGTGCAGTAGGCTATACCATCTAGGTTTGTGTAAGTACACTCCATGATGTGTTTGAACAAAATCACCTACTGATGCAAATAAGAAAAGGTGACTAGAGGACAGGGTGACTGTACTTTCAATAAGCATGACGACCAAAAGGAATATAAGTACAAAGGAATATTAAAGCAAAAGCTGCCAAAAATAACTGTCCTTTGACCTCAGCTTCTAGGACATATTTGCTATGATCTCTACCTGCAGACCTTAAGCTAGTCATATAATAACAATGTGGTTTAGAATGGGCTGTGGGACGCACATGGAGGGCCAGGAGTCTAAAGACTTATGTAAAAAATCAGCCACATGGACAATAAATCATGCCCAGGACATAGAACCCCAGTAAAACACAGGACATTGAGGTTCACATGAGATTTCCTGATTGACAATATTGCACACATTGTATTATACAACCACAGAAAGAGATTAAGGTTCTGACTATAACTCTGTAGCAAAGAAGACAACAGAAGCTCTATCTTTGGTAATTCCCCAGCTTCCACACTGTGTGCTTCTTCCCTTACCTGATTTTAATCTATAGCCTTTTCCTATAATAAACCATAAATGAATATGATAGCTCTCAGTGAGTTCTGTGAATCCTTATAGCAAATTATTGAACCTAGTCTAGCGATCTTGGAAACGTGAGCTTATAATTCATGTCAGAAATAAGGCAGCATGGTGGGAACTATGCCCTCTAAATTCATTATTTGCCCTAAACTTTTCATAATATATATTCTTCCTAAACTTATTTGTTCACAGGGGAAAAATGATTCAAAAATTCAAATACAAAAATGATTCATGTACCTGACGTGACATGAAACTGTCACTGAATAGTAACTAGTCTACCTAACCACTAATGGCCCATCCTCTTCCACAAATCCCTTTTGAGCAGTGAACTATCAACAGTTAACTGCTACAAAAAGAACTGCTGCAATTTAATTTAAAATAGACACTTACTCTGTCACTGAGACAGAAAGTCATTACCTTTTACTGAATAACAGTTTGTTCTTGGCAACTAGGAAATGGAATTATACTTCTTTTTTTTATTATTAAATCATAGCTGTGTACATTAATACTGTCATGGGGTACAGTATGCTGTTTTTATATACAATTTGAAATATTTTCATCAAACTAGTTAACATAGCTTTCATGTCATTTTCTTAGTTATTGTGTTAAGACATTTATATTCTACATTTAGAAAGATTCACATGTAGCCTTATAAGATGAACCATAGGAATGGTATCAAGTCCAAAGAGTGAATACTGTATAACAGTTTTAATTCAATTTTTAAAATTTTATCTATTTTTAATTCACAAATAATAACTATACAGTATATTTATTGGGTACAATGTTATATAAGTAATCCTATATAAGTATTAAACACACTCAAATGCCTATGCATGTGAAAGTACGGCATTATTCTCAAACTATGAATTATCACAAGCATTGACATTTGTTTTAAAAATCCCTAAGTAAAAGTTCACAATAGCCAAGAGAATCTATAAGTACAAGTTTCATGCCCATCTTATTTACAACAATATACCTAAAACTTAACTTTTAAAAAGAATGACTAAAGCCAGAGAGCAGACTAACATTCCAGCACCTTGAGATGCTAAGGTGGGAGGCTCACTTGAGGCCAGACATGTTGGCTCACACCAATAACTCCAGTACTTTGAGATGCTGAGGTGGGGGGATCGCTTGAGACCAGGAGTTTGAGACCACTCTAAATAACACCACAAAACCCCATCTCTATAAAAAATATAAAAATTGGCTTAGCATGGTGGCACAGTCCCAGCTATTTGAGAGGCTGAGGTGAGAGGATCACTTGAGCCTAGGAGTTTGAGCTTGCAGTGAGCTATGATGATATCACTGCACTCCAGCCAAGTGACAGAGCAAGACCTTGTCTTAGAAAAAAAAGAAAAGTAACAGGGAGACACTGACGGTTTTTGAAATAACTGGTATCACGGGAGTATGCTTTGGGAATAATCATCTGGCAGACTCTAGTTAAGTGATAAGGGGGAAAATAAAGTTAGTGATACAAGGATGCATTAGTTTAAAACCATCTTTCAGGGCAGTGCCTATGGCTCAGGGAGTAGGGCACCAGCCCCATATACTGAGGATGGCAGTTTTGAACACAGCCCCAGCCAAAATGCAACAAAAAAATAGCCAGGTGTTGTGGCGGGCACCTGGAGTCCCAGCTATTGGGAGGCTAAAGCAAGAGAATGGCCTAAACCCAAGAGCTGGAGGTTGCTGTGAGCTGTAACACCATAGCACTCTACCAAGGATGACAAAGTGAGACTCTGTCTCTAAAAAAAAAATCTTTCAATAATAAAAAAGCTGACCAAAATGAAAGACATGAATCACTCTGCAGCTATTTTGATAAGATGGAAATACAATTCAATTGGCCTTAAAATAATCAAGAAAAAAATTACTATATATACCATCAAACTATCCCATAAATATACTATGTAGTTATTGTATACTCAACAGTACACACAACTCTAAGAAACTCTCCTAAAGGCTTAGCAAGTAATCTCATATAACCTTCATTAAGGCTTCTTAATTATCACTGCAGAAAATAAGACTGTCTTTTATAATTACCCTCATCCTAGACTCAGTTCAAATCATTGTAGTTTATTCTTCAAAGTCTGTATCAACAACAGAAAAGAGTAAAAAAGTTAGATATTCTTCTGAAAAGGAAGTGTTCAAGGTAAAAATAGGGTATTGTAAGGGCTTGGCAATTAGCCTTCTTTTAATTTATTCATTTTCAAAGGCAAATTACTTTAGCCTCACTGGATTTTACTGCTAATGAATTGTGTCTGCTGTCTTTCATCCTCCTTTGATCAATATATTTCACTGGCTCAGCACATTTTTCTAACAGTGCTTCCTTTTGCACAATTTTGAATTTCAGCTGAATGAGATGGTACCATTTTATCTCTTATAAACAAGCCAGCATTCTGCATGGTTCCTACTTTTGTCCAGAGCTACAGTTAGGGCCTGATCTTAACATAAATTAACTGTCCCAAACCCACTATTTCATTACTTTGCTCTAGTATATACAAGGAAATGGGAAATGTTTCTCTGTGTTGTCAGACACAAAAGAACCCCAAAGCATCTTTGCTTTATCAATGAAACACTGGAAGTTTAAACTACAATGATGGTTTCAATTTCCTAGTGCTCTTCTGTCCTTTCTCATTCTTGTTACTTCCTTTCCTGTTCTCTTCAGATTCAGGCCTGAAGTTAGGCCTGGTGCTCTGTTTTTCTCTAATTTTCTTTACTTGTTACTTAGATGCTAGAAAAGTTATAAATGACATCTGTTATTCCACTCTTTTGTTTGAATAGTCAAATTGTACCACCATTTACATTCTGAAAGAATTCTGGTTCTCTATGTTCACTTGCTGAGAATGAGTAAGTAACATGGAAGGACAAAATCAGGGTACGGTCCATCTCTCTCTTTAGGAAGTACCTGAGTCAATTACAGGCAAGCAGTAATTGGTAGCCTGAGCCCACAGCTTCATTAATCCCTAGACCTTGGGTTACCTACAAATGGAATGAAAACATGTTTTCTTTGCTCAGACAAAAGGATATATCCAAAGTAAACAAAGGTTTTGAACTGGGAGTTAAGGGGAAAATCAGGGATGAGAAACCTAAACCATATTGAAAAGCTCTAGGGAAAAAGCCTATGAAACTAGATAAAAAAACTAATTTTGCCAAAGGAGAGAGCCCGTGTGAAGAAATAGCTAGTGACATACCAAATAGGAGAAAGGGAGATGACATGCTAGTTCCACATGCAGAAGAGCGCAAAATGTACCTGAAAGATCTAAAGCCTAAGGAAGGAACTCATGGCCAAGAATAGTAAAGTGCCTTCATCTCCCAAAGATGCCAGAACTAGAGCTGATCCAAGAAGGCTGATCACTGATTTAGAGCAGAAAATAATCTAGCGAGTAAGACTAGATGTTGAATTAGAAAAAAGTTCAGAGAGCCAGGGCCCTCCCTGCCTTACCATTTCTGCAGTTCAAAGCTACACAGAACAAGCAGTGAGAATATCAGTGGCTGACACTGTAAAATAATAATTCTCCTTTTTTTATATACTTTAGTTGCTTTGTTTCTATTGCTCTCTTAATAAAAGCTTCACATCACTAAGTAATTGTAAAGTTTCACATCACTAAGTAATTTTGTCAGGTGAAAAGGGTCTCTATACCTGCATTAATAGAGATCAGAAGACAAAAGTAAACTGGTAAAGTAATAACTGACTGGATGTACTCTAGCACTTGACAAATTTGGCATAAATGACTTGGGTGGTGTCTCAGTCTATCTACTTTTGCTATAACTGAATATCACCGCTTGGGTAACTTACAAAGAACAGAGGTTTATTGAGCACATGGTTCAAGAGGCTGAGAAGTCAAGGCCAAGGGGCCAGCATCTAGTGAGAGCCTTTGTACTGCATAGTCCCACTGTAAAATGCCAAAGGGGCAAGTGAGCATAGGCAAAAGAGAGAAAGTATAAGAGGTTCAGCCTGCTACCTAACAACACACCTTCATGATAACTAATTCACTGGCAAGATAATGACATTAATCCAATCACCTCTCATTAGTCCCCACTCCCAACACTGGCTTGCTAGGGACCAAATTTCAACATGAGTTTTGGAGAAGACAAACTCCCAAACCAAGCAGGAGGGAAAACTGGGAAGGAACAGTTGGTGCCAATCTAAAATAAATAAATAAATAACATTATAACATTCAAATTACATATGTAAGTCATCAGTCATCACCATGAGTTGGAGTTACTCAGATAAATTATCTATGATAACTAATAGAAAAAAGGGGGGCATTTTTAAATAGGAGGAAATAACTAGGAATTAAGATTCATAGACTATTTCTATGGTAACTTCTCAGACAACTTGTTCTCTTTTTGACTACAGGGTTTCCTCTAGGACATAGAGTACAAAATCTGATATACTGTAACAAAATCACCAACTGAATGGTTACTCAGCCTTGTTCTCTAAGTTCCAACTTTGTATTAAATAAAATAATTTACAACCAGATTAGAAAACCATCAAAATTTCTGTCATATCTAAATGTAGATGTGTAATGAAAAGTTTTATAGTACATTTTGAATTCTGGATCTATGTCTCATACAACTATGCATCCTCAGCTTCTAATCGATGGCCCCAAAATAGTAAGTAGCCAATAAATGTCTGCTGCTGACAATGACAAAAAGCCCACAGACATTTTTAAACTATCAGCAAGAACCATCTGATGTCATGTCAATAAATAATTGTTAAAGGAATGAATAAATGCATGTTGTTCAAAAGGAACTTCTGCTGGATTAACCAAAACTAAGCTACTTCCTAGATAATACTACCTTATAAAAATGTTTCAAAGAAAAGGTCTCTAGTTACATATCTATTTCTTTGTTCACTAATCTATAATTTTGGAAGACAAAGAAAAATTAAAAACTAGGCTTAACATACTTGATTCTTTGGCCTCAGATTAAGCTCCCCCCGAAATCTAAGAACAATAATTGAGCTATATTACACAGAAACTCTGGCTCTTGTTTAAAGAGTTTTTTTTATATATAATTATGTCATAGGTGCCCATAAGACTACTCGTCTGTCCAATGGAATTAATTGGTGTTCCCCATTCCTTAACACTTCATGGAGACTTAATAAAGTATTTTTAAATATGAGACCTGCTAGAGGACTTAATAATGTAAAAATCATAAAGAGGAATGCTTATGGTCAGATGCTTCAAAATAACAATAAAGTCAAATTTAATGCATAGTCTGTGAACCTTTTCCATGCAAGATAACAAATTTGGTATTCCACAGAACCTCTTTAAGTTTACTACCCAAGGGACTGCAAAACACACAAAGGTGTCAACATAAAGAACTAGGCCTACTGTACTAATAAGTACATGTGGTGCATGTCTGGTCTATGAAAGTTAGGTCAACTTAAGGAGGTAGTCAATGTAAGGAAGTGATCAACTATAAGATTCTACTGTATTTACATATGGCTAACATAATTATCTTAAGAATATCATTTAATGTTTAATCTCTTTGCCTAAGTGTCTGGTCGTCCCTGAAATTTAATGTACTATACATCTAAATGATGAAGGTAATTTACATTAGTTCTATAATGTCAATGGAAGAAAAATGGATAATTTCCCTAAAGACTATTTTAACTATGAATGACTACAAAGAAAGTCATCTGAAGTAATTCTTATGCCTTCATATACCTTAAGAATCAGAGTCTCTCTGGGTCTATTACTTCTGACAAATAAGAAGGTTTTAGTATAATTCAGTTAAATACAGATTCACTACAACTATTAATATTTAAAATTAAGCAATAAATTTTTTAGTAATTCACCTTAAAGTGAACTACAAGAACCTATTTAAAATCTTTGGGTATAATAATAAATTTTGCTATAAATTAATGTTTCAAATCAAATGGTAGAGTTACAAACTAGAAAATATGCTTTGGTTATATAGAATTTATACTAAAATGTTACTAGTAATAAAATTATTCACATATTTATTTCTAAAATACATTGGTCATTACTTAATAAACCTCCGTTGCTACAAACAGTAAACACAAAAAAGAATTTGTTAATTATCTTGTTAAACAGTGGGAAAAATACACCTATTATAGCTTCTTGTACAATCATTTGCCATTTAAGAAACTATCAAACTTCTTTAGCTTTTCCTATGAGGGGCATTTATGGGGCTCAAAAATATATATTTTTTTATTTTATAAAGGATTAAGTAGAGCTTAGACCAACTCAAAAGCAAAATTCTTTAAGAAACCAAAGGCTGAGAACATCCCTTATTCAAAAGTGAAATTCCATTGTCAAGGAAATCACTAATACCAACTATCAAGGGAAAATGTCTCGTTTCTATTGCAGGATCAGCTAAAGTGAAACTGCTTCTTTAGTTGCTAGGAAACAACCAACTCATTATATGCCATTATCACAGCCCTAAAGAAGAAAACTGGCATCTGCTTCACATTTGGGGATACTGAAGATTGAACTAAAAGCACTGAAACTGCTGCCAAAATCCCTGGTCTCCAGGGTCGACACTAAGGCCACAGCAGGTGCTAACATCAAACTAGCCTTTGAAGTTTTCCTTTCGATGGCCCTAATAAATAAAATTACCTTTTTCAATATCTCACATTTTCAAAACAAAAATTCTAAGAAAAGACTTCCTTGCTTGAGATAAATTATATCTATGTTGAACTCAACTCAAGAGAAAAATAATACTACTTAGGAACCTTAATAATAGAAAAATTTAAAACTACTAGTTATTCATTGAGTGAAAGGCACTAGAAGGTACTAGAAGTTTGTGACTAAAGTTGAAATAGAAAATAAAGGGAAATTGTTTCCAATGTCAAGAGAAGAAAAGGGGAAAAGGGGACACATACTGATAAATCCAGCACTCAACTCAATGACATTCTAACATTTTTTTGCTGATTTTCCTAATTGATTCTGAAGTTTAACTTCTATTTTTACATCTTGACATACTTTTTAAAAAATACATCATAAAATACATTCATGAACACATATTTATTCATCAATCTTATCCCTTCTTTCTAGCAGATAAGGAGGAAGCGGGTGTGGTAAAATTGTGCAGTTGAATTACTAAATGGTGGTAAGCTGAAACCAAGAGAATCTTTATACTACTCCTTCTACATCCTGAAAAATAAGTTATCCATTAGAAGCTACAGATGTTGGTAAAGCAGTTGACAAACCATTGTCCTTCACTATATTAATTAAATCAATCAATGTAAAGTACCACATTAACAGAATAAAGGAGAAAATCTCTATGTTCATTTCAATAAATGGAGAAGGAAGCACCTAACAAAATTCAACATTCATTATCAATAAAACTTGTCAGCAAATAATTAAAACAGGAAGGAACTTCCACAACCTGATAGAGGGCAGCAGTGATTCTTAATAATAAAATATTTAATGTTCCCCCCAACTAACAGCAGGATGAAGGAAAGAATGAGTTACTCTTATCTTTTCTGGTCAACATTATATTGGCAAAATTAACCAGTGCAATGAAATGACCAGAAAATGAAGTGAAAAGGAATACATTGGAAAGGAAAAATGAAGCTGTCTACTTGCCTGCAACATCAACATATATATACAAGACAGTAAGAAAGCTGCTAAACAACTACTAAAATATAGAAATTTTAGTAAAGTCAGAGAATTCAAGGTTAGCACATAAAAATCAATAGTATGTATTTCTGCATGTTAGCAGGAAACAATTTGAAATTAAATACAAAAAACAATTACATTTACAAGACTGTCAAAATAAAATACATACTGGATAAATCTAACAAAAAATAAAAGAGTTATACACTGAAAACTATAATACATTAGTCAAAAAAGTTAAAGAAAATTTAAATAAATGTAGAAATATACCAAGGTGATGAATTAGAAAACAATATTATCAGGCTCTCAATTCACCCAAAATTGTTCTATACATTGAATACCATCCTAACAAAAACATCCTTATGCTTTTCTGAACAAACTAAAAAGATAAATCTAAAATTTATATCAAAATGTAAAAGAACCTAGAGCAGCCAAAACAATCTTGAAAACTAACAAAGTTGGAAGGCCCACATTTCCTGATTTTAACCCTTCTATAAAGCTGCAATAATCAAGACAGTATCTTTTTATTGTAAGAATTAAGCAAATAGATTAAAGGAACACAACTCAGTATCCAGAGACAGACCATACACATATAGTCAATTTTCTTTTAATTTAGCAAATTAATTCAATAAGGAATGAAAGTTTTCAAACAAATGGTGCTAAAAGAACTGGGTAAACAATGAAAAATGATAAACTTTGACCTTTATCTCACTACATACATAAAAGTTAATTCAAGATGTACAAGCCAAAATTATAAAGCTTAGTGAGACGTTCCTTACAACCTTAGAGTAGGCAAACAAATATTTCTTAAAAGGAATACAAAAAGCACTTAGTATTAAAAGAATTAATAAACTCAAATTCATTAAAATTTAAAACTTAAGCCCCAAAAGGCAAGCCACAGACTGGGATAAATGCTCCCAATACATGTATCTGACAATGGACTCATGCACAGAATACAATTACAACAAGAAAAATGAGCCAATTTTGAAAATGAGTAAAAGACTTGAACAGAGGCATCACAAAAGAAAATATAGCAAGATCTAATACTCACATGAAAAGTAACTCAAAATCTTTGACCATCAGGGAAATGCAAACTAAAACCATAATAAGATACAATTTTGTATCTACTAGAATGGTTAAAATTAAACACTAAATGTGGGCAAAGAAGTGAAGTAACTAACTGGAGCTCTTATGAACACTTGTAAAAGTATTCATAGCAATATTATTCACAGTGGTAGAAAAACTGATAGCAACCCATTTTTTTCTTGACAATTAACAAGAAAACAATAAATGATATTCTGTGAAAAAGGGGACCCAAGTCCTAATATAATGCAACAACACAAAGCTAAAGTTCAAAAGCCTTGGACTAAGTGAAAGAAACCAAATATAAAAGGCTACATTTTCTATGATTCTATTTAATGGAAGTTTAAGAACAAGTATAACTCATTTATCGTTATAGAAATCAAACAATGATTGACAATAAGTGTGGCATTGAATAAAATGGGGCCCAAGGAGACTCTGGAATGGAAATGTTCTCTATCTTGACTGGGGTGTGTGTGTGTGTGTGTGTGTGTGTGTGTGTGTGTGTTTATGAGAAATCACTAAATTATATAACCTTAAAATCTACGCATCATACAATATACATTATTTTAGCTCAATAAAATATAGTTGGGGCGAGAAGAAAAATCAAAACAATTTAAAATCAGACTTATAGTTCAAGATGGCAGATTGACCACAATATTTATTTTCTCCCTAAAAATAGTTATTAAGAGGAAACATGAGAAGAGGTTCTCAGGCACTGGTACTATTCCATACATCTTGCTCTGAATGATTATCCATGCGTTTTCACTCTGGGACAATTTGCCGATTTGTATACTTATAATTGCATATATTTCTGTGTACATGTTATATTCAATTTTTTTTAAACAGCCAATGAATCAGGTAACCTCTATAATCCACTGCTATACAGAACTTCTACCCAACTAATACATTTTCACAAAGGATGTTAAACATATCAAATGTTGGTGTGGTTTCTTAAAAAAAAAAAAAAGCAAAAACACTCATTATTCAAGCAGCTCAGATTATCAGCATTTCAGTACCCATCAAAATGTACAAATGAAAGTGACTTTACAGAAGACTGTAAGGTAGACATGCAGTCCATTCACTACTGTAGGTAACTTCTAAACATACCAATAAAATAAGATACAGATCAATTTTTTTACTTTATCTTTCATTCATCCTGATACTCTGTAGTATGTTTGCTGAAAAGCTATCTTCCCTGCTTATCAGAATAAACTGTAACTTTTATAGGATTTATGTGTCAGAGTTTGTTTTCACCAAATCTCTGTTTGGTCTTCTCTTAGACTACCAAATTCCCTATACATTTTTTAAGCTGAGCTTTGAGAAACGTTGAGAAGAATAATAAGCAAAATCAGATAACTGAAGCATAAAGATGACAGCTAAATTCAGATTTCAAAAATATATAAGGCAGGCAATTAAGAAATCATTATATATTCTCTGACAGTAAAGAGAGGCTGGATTAATCCAGACAAATGAAGGTCACAGGCACAAAAGAATTGCTGAGGATGAGGTGTTTGGGGGAGTAACTGAATAAACTACTACAGGATCTGAGTATAAAAATAACAGACAAGCCAAGTGACTTAGAGAATAAAAGGAACATGGGACCAAAAATCTAAGAGTACATTCATCAGAAATCAATCAACAGAAGTAGTAGATAGACAAGACATTATAGTGAAAAAAGAAGAGTTTCAGGGTTCAAGACTTCATCTAGTCACATGTGCATCTTAAAATAAATAAAAGAATATCTACCATTAGAATTGTCAACTTACAACATAATACCTGACCCAAACTAGAATCTGAATAAATAAGGGATAATTCTTATGAATTGATGAAATAAATGCAAGTTACTCTTAATGTTCACCAAGAACACAATCATAAACTCTTATGTATGAAGAAAAAATAAGCAAATAGTAAATAAAATATAGCCCACTGATATTTTTAATTATCTAATCAAATGTTCTCTTACTTTCGAGTTGACTGGACAATATTATATATGCAAATATATAACCATATGTACTCAAAGTAAAACAAAATTTCACTTTTTTCTGAAGCAATTTTAAATCACAAGTATCATGGTTAATTTAATTTCTTACTATATCTGGAAAATTTCTACACTACACTTATAATTTAATATTAGCACAGTGATATTAACCATAAAACATAAAGACGACAGATTACTTATAAAACAGATTTGCTCTTCTCACAGCAGACATAATAAGGCAACAAAACTATATTAATTAAGACATTAAGATTTTTAGTGCTCATAAGCAATGGGAAAGATTAAATCATGTAATAGTGAAATTTGGTCTTGGAGCCACATAACTCATTAGATGATATTACTCATTATGCAGTTGTCCCATCCACTGATTCTCTTAGAAAACAACTCAAATCTGACTGCAAATTTCAACAATTCACTTATCAGAAAATGCAGAAAATGTTCAGCTTTGCCAACGATAAAATGATATTTAATGCAATCATCTTACCTGCCTCAATAATTTTTCAATGGCTGACATCACCATAAGGCCTCTCCAAACAACTGGCGCAGTCTCATCAACCAAGAAGCCCATGGACATACTGCAACAGTAATCCAAAAATACAACTAATTGGAATAAATTAATCAATATTATTCTTAAAAATAAAGTAAAGTAAAAATATATGCTCACCAAGCAATACCATAATTCAAAAGAGGCCTCATTAGGTTATCTGAAATAAGGAAAAAAAGAACTCTTTTTTAGGATATAAAAAACATTGATCATAAACATACTAACATTTTTGGCCTTTAAAAAAAATTACTATTTTTTCATTGACAAAAATTGCATATATTTATAGATATAATGTGAAGTTATAATACACATATACATTGTAGAATGATTAAATCTACACATCCATCATTTCACCTACCTATACCATCTTTGCAGTAAGAATATTTAAAATCTACTCTTTTAGTAATTTTGAAATATACTTGCAATACCTGATTATTAGCAATAGCTAATATATTGTGAAATAAATGACTAGAACATATTTCTCCTGTCCAACTGAAAATTTGCACCCTTTGACCAACAGCTCCCCTTTCCCCATCATCCCTCCAGCCTTTTATCAAAGAATGTCCAGTTAGAAATATACGTAGATGCCTCATACTGCCACAATATAACTTCCAACTAATTCATCTCAATCTGCAACAGTTTAAACATTATACCAAGCATATTGCTCATATTCCAAATAGATGCAACACCTAAAAATAGTTGAGGTGCAGTTTTATTAAGAAATAATAAATCTAGGCGGCGCCAGTGACTCAAATGAGTAGGGCACTGGCCCCATATAGCAGACGGAGGTGGCGGGTTCAAACCTAGCCCCAGCCAAAAACTGCAAAAAAAAAAAAAAAGAAATTTAAGATATGTTTCTTTAAAGAGGCTTTAAAGAATTTTAAGATATGTTTCTTTAAAGAGGGCTTCAGTAAGTAGCTTGCCCACCAATTTTATTCAAATAGATATATAAATAAATATATAAATTACATACATATGTTCATCTAATATGTATATAAATGTATGTGTATATCTGCATACACACATCAATTCTTCCTACACTGGAGTATTACTTTTCTTTTTCTTTACTTAAATAGCACAATTCACAATTGCAAAGATATGGAACCAACCTAAGTGCCCACCAATGGATGAGAGGACAAAGAAAATATGAGGCATATGTATGCACATACATACACACACAAACACACAATAGAATAACATTCACCCATCACAAAGAATGAAATCATGTCATATACAGCAACTTGAATGAACTGGAGGCTGTTATTCTAAGTGAAGTAACCCAGGAACAGAAAACCAAATACCACATGTTCTCACTTACAAGTAGGAGCTAAGCAATGAGTGGGCCATACAGACATTCAGAAGGGAGAGGACATGAGGGGAGTATTGGGTACATTGTACACTATTCAAATGAAGGGTATATTAAAAGCCTACACTTCTCTATTATGAAATTCAGTCAAGTAACATCTAAGTAAATAAAAGTACCATAAAACATAGTTTATCAAACTATCTAGCAACTATCTAGCAAACTATCTTTCAAACTGTAGTTTGAAACCCTTTTAATTAATGCGATTTGGACAAGTACTAAGCTTAAAATTTAGAGGAAAAAATCATAAAAACCTAGCAGTATTATATACTCAGATTTTACCACTTTTCCTCTACAGAGAGACTGAAACTAAAAGCTGTATATAAAGCATAGAGGCATGGCTTACAAAATAAATTCACTGCTGATCTCTAGTCATTTGAATACTTACAGAAAGAAAAGACCATGGTCCTTCATAAAAAGATTAGTGAATGAGCGTACTTTTCTAGTTTCCTTCTTTAACTTCTGACTAAACTAATTAGCTCAATTTCTCCATACCTAATTTTGAAAGCAGTATTTTTCTTCCATATAATTTTGTCGATTCTTTCCAAAGCAGCCAACTTAAATTTCAGAGTAATAATTTTTCTCTATCATGGTCTGTACTACTTTTTACTTGCTATTTTCTTTGGGTATATGTACATAAAGATTAAAGAATTTGAATTATCATATACTTTTCCACTTTTGATCTGCTAAAACAGTGAGTTACATTAACAGATTTTTCCTAATGTTGAACCAAATTTGCTTCCCTCGTTTAAAGTCAATTTAATCATAATATAGTTATTTTATACAATGCTTAAATTGGTTTGTTAATATTTGCATAAAGTTTTTTACATAGTTAACTAGGGAGACTGGTCTATAATGCCCCCATTTCATGCTATCCTTCTAAGGTTTTACTATCTTCAGAAGTTTAGTTGAGAAATATCACATACTTTCCTAGCCTATGAGTGAGTTTTTATAAGACTGGAATGATTAGGTCCTTGACTGTTGGCTTGTTACATTTGTGACAGGATGACCTTGACTACTGATTCCAGTTATTGACAAAAGGTATGACGTAACCTAAATTTTCTATTTCCTCCTAAACCTGCTCTAAGGATAGATATTTTTCTAGGCAGTGCCTATTACAACAAATTTTAAAATGCATTAGCACTGAGTTGTCCAATTATTCCCGTACTTAGCACCCATGTTGTATATGGCAAGTACAAAGGAGCCCACATTATGTACTCCCAACCCCCATGATGTAAGCTGTTATAGCACAGTGCCAAACTGAGGCCACTGCTAGAGTGCGTCCTGTTCTAGGTACTAGTAACCACTGCACATCTCCATGTGTGAGGCTCTGCCATCATTGCACCAAGCTAAAACAGGTAGTTGGAGCCCCTGAGCCCCAATTACTCAAAACCTAGACCCACGGCTCGGTGCCTGTGGCTCAATCGGCTAAGGTGCCAGTCACATACACCTAAGGTGGCGGGTTCAAATCCCCAGCCTGGGCCCACCAAACAACAGTGATGGCTACAACCAAAAAATGGCCGGCGCTGTGGCAGGCGCCTGTGGTCCCAGCTACTTGGGAGGCTGAGGCAGGAGACTCGCTTGAGCCCAGGAGTTGGAGGTTGCTGTGAGCTGTGAGGCCATGGCACTCTACCTGGGGGAATAGCTTGAGGCTCCGTCTCAAAAAAAAAAAAAAAAAAAAAACTAGACCAAGAAGAAAGGCTCTTACCAGTGTAAGAGCACATGGCTCTCTGCCCCACAAGGAACAATTGGTCCTGCACAGTTTGGAAACCAACCATGGAAGCAAACCTACCACACACACACACATACACACCCTTGACATGAGAACCAGCCCAAAAGCCTCCACACACCCCCTCTTCAAAGCTATACCACCACTGCCTCAAATTCCCATAGCCCAGGACACCAAGACACTCACAAACATCACTGATACGGCTTAAGCTGAAAAAGTGCATGGAGGATGCAGTTGACTGTGACCACCCAGAAATAAAATCAATGTACCCTCACCACCAACACAATAAAACATATCTAACAGAAAATTCTTTCCACAAAATATACTCTATATATTTTAAAAGGTGACTGTTTCAACAGAAGCACAGATTATCAGTATAAGGATACAAGAAATATGAACAACAACAACAAAAACTGTACTAAAGAAACACAATAATTCTCTAATTATAACTCCCCTGCCAAAAAAAATTCATGGACTACCTGAAAGGAAATCCAAATTAATTTTTTAGGAAAGTCAGAGTGGTAAGAGAAAATATAGATAAATAATTCAATAAAATAAAGACTATAATTCATGATCTAATTTTAAAACTCAATAAAGATATGGATACTATAAAAAAGAACTATACAGAAATCTTGGACATGAAAAATTCAACCAACAATATAAAAAACACAACTGAGAACTTCAACAACAGACAAGATCAAGTAGAAGAAAGAAACTCTGAACTTGAATACAGGTCTGTTGAAATAATGCAATCAGAGGGAATGCAATGTAATATGATATGATATGATACAGTGCAACAAATGAAAAAAGCTTACATGACTTATGAGACACCAACAAGTGAACAAATTTTTCATTATGGGAATCCCAGAGAGAGAAGAGTTGGAAAACGATTTAACTAAATAATATCTGAAAACTTCCCAAGTCTTGGGAGAAACAGAGACATCCAGATCCAGGAAGCTTAAGGATCTCAAAATAAATTCAAACCAAAAAGACACTCTCCAAGGCTCATTATAATCAAACTATCAAAAGGCAAAGAGAGAATTCTAAAAGCAGCAAGAGAAAAGCATGAAGTCACATTTCAGAGAATGATCATTAGACTATCAACAGACTTCTCAGCAGAAAGTGCTGGAGACCAGGAGAAAATGGGATGGCACATTCAAAAGGCTAAGTGGGATAAAACAAAACTGCCAGCCAAGAATACTATAGCAAACCAATCCTTCACAAATGAAGGAAAAATAAATTCTTTCCCATTCTTTCAGTAAAGTTGTTGGCTACAATAATCAATATACAAACATTAGTAGTGTTTCTATACGCTAATAGTGATCTAAAACCAATAAAATATCTCATTTGTAATCGTTATTTAAAAAAAAAAAGATATCTAGGAACAAATTTAGCCAAGGAGGTAAAAGATCTCCACACTGAAAATTAGAAGATATTCATGAAAAATATTGAAAAATTTCCCATATTCATGGACTGGAAAAAGTAATTTTATTAAAATGTCAATAGTACCCAAAGTAATCTATATAATCCCTATCAAAATACCAATGATATTCTTCAGAGAAATAGAAACAGACAATCCTAAAATTCATATAAAACCCAAAAGACACCAAATACCCAAAGCAATCTTGGGAAAAAAAAAAGCTGGAGGCATCATAGGACCTGACTTCAAAATATACCACAATGCAATAGTAACCAAAACTGTATATTACTACCATGAAAACAGACACATAGACCAATGGGCAGAATAGAGAACCCAAAAATAAATCCCATATCTACAGTCAACTGATTTTTTGGCAAAGATACAAAGAATACACATTGAGGAAAAGACAATTTCTTCAATAAATAGTGCTGGGAATATTTTATATCCACATACAAAAAAATAAAACTAAACCCCTATCTTACACCATATACAAAAAAAAAAAAATTCACTCAAAATGGATTAAAGACTTTAATGTAAGACCCAAAACTATGAAATTACTAGCAGAAAATATAGGGGAAATGGCATGTGACAATAAACTAAACAAAAGTAGTTAACAGGAAGGTATCATATAATCCCAAAATAGCTAGATGAGAATATAGGCCATCCCTGACTTACAAACATTTGATTTACATAAAACTTGCACTTCTGAATTGAGTCTATTACAATAAATCTCCAAGGCTATTACAGGAAAGTTAAATGTACCTGTTTCAACTTAATCAACTTAAGGTCAGAGAACCTATCTTGTTTGGATAGGATATTAGCGAGAGAATGCCTGCCTATAAAGGTTCCCATAACAAAGAAATGATAAATGTTTGAGGTGATGGGTATGCTAATTACCTCAGTTTGATAATTAATTACACAATGTATCCATATATTGAACAATCACATCATACTCCTTAAATTGACAATGACTCCTTTATATGTCAATTCAAAATAAAAATAATTTTAAAATTAAATAATTTCTATAAATAAATAACTTTTATAGTGTACTATAACTATTCCTTCTAATTAATGAATGAAAAATTATAAATCGGAAGCTCAGAAATAGGATTTGATCATCATGGGAAATACGTTTCTTCAAATTTAACATGTACCCACTCCAGCAGCATGTATACCGAAATTAGAATGATAAAAAGATTACCATATCCTCTGCAGAAGATGATATGCAAAATGTAACAGGGAAAAAAGCACCCTGAACTGAAAATGCACAGTACATACACTAAAAAGAAAGTTATAGCCACATTATTCATTACCTTTTCCTATGTAACAGTAAACAAAATTAAGATTGCCTAAAAGCATTTGCTTTATTAATAAAATTATGAGAAATAAGTTGTTGGCATAGTCTGATGTCATATTTTTTATTGAATGAAAAAAGACTCTGAACAACAACTGGTGATTATAGGTACAAATTAGTTTCTTTGCCTCAGAATTAAAGATAGATAGATAGATAGATGTCCAGCAATTCCTCCACATAAATTTAATAGAAAACTTAAAGTACTAATGGTCAAAAGTTTGCATAGAAATTTTGGACTCCACTATCCTGTTAATAGTAGCTTTTTGAAAAGGCCATCTTTAGCTGAATTTACCACGATACAGATCATTATTTCCAACCTCCTCATATCTTCATAAGAGCTCATGCATTGAAGCATAAAAGATTCCTACTATACGTCAAACTATTTCAATGGCCATAGTGGCACTCAAAATGTATGACATTCTACTGCATCCTCCCCCACTATTACAACAAAGTGCTATCATTTCTAACAGGTGTGAATTTAATTAGTCTATTATTGTATGTCACTGGTGGGTTTCAAACAGATCTAGGGACTACTTTTATATTATAAATTAATTGGTAAGCTAGAATAAATGTCACTGTGACCATGTCAAACTGAAGAGCTAGGTAAAAAGGACAAAGGCTACTTTACATTTTTCTATGAGAGCTGACATCATTAAATGTTTCAAGGATAATCCTGATCTAAAATCAGATCTTCCCTTTATAGGGATCTCATTGTTCACGAATCAACTAAGTAGCACAAGTTACCGTTTACTTTGTATTAGGAATAAGCCTAAGAAACCTCTGATTTTTTTACTATTACCTGGCTTCAAAAATAAAGTAAGAATTTTAAATGCAGTTGAACACAAAGATTTAGGAATATGTATCTAAAAAAACAACTTGAAACTGGCAAAGTGTAAACATTTGGTAAGGAAGTGGCTAAGGGTGCTGAGCAGAGACCAGGAACTGAATTGTACCTAGGAACCAAACTGCAGCTAGGAACTGTTCCCCGGTGGGAACATACATAGTAAGGAGTTCCTGGTGACCTTTAACTGACCACTCATGAGCATAGCATGGGCGGATTCTGGAGAAGACCCATGCACAGAAAAGTAAATTGTTATACAGGCAGTCCCCAAGATACTAATGAGATAGGATCTGTGGGTATGTTCTTAAGTTGAATTTGTTTGTAAGTTGGAACATGTATATTACCTATTACCTGTAATACATACAACTAAGGTATGATTTGCACCTCATTACATGAATTTTAAATAATACTTAAGCACAGAGTAAAGTAAAAGAAAAAAGATATATAAATGAGCTTATACA
>NW_003852447.1:6730200-6746972 GCF_000181295.1 Otolemur garnettii
AAAAAAAAGAAAGGAGGAGGATGTAGAAAATTTAAGAAGAGAGCAAAAAGCAAGACTATAAAGAAAATTCTTGAATTTCTTTTTAGCTTTACACCTTTTATCATGCTTTATGTTAAAATCTTATTTGTCTTCAACATATGTTCCCCTTTTATACTACGTTGGAACTCCACTATTCCATCCAAGGAATCCTACCATCTAAAAGCTGAAAGCCATTCAGGTATATCTTTCTTATAATCCAATCTCTTTCCCAGTAATAAGGGATGCAGTGCCCTTATTTTCTAACCATCCTTTCCTCAATCAAAACTTTTGTTTTCTCATGTGGACAGTTTCTATTAGGAAAATAATCTGATTCAAGTAGATTATGTTGAGAAATTAAGCTTTACAGAGGATATTAGTATTTGTTTAATGAAAACTAACAGTTCACTAGAATATAAATGGGAAAATGCCTTTGGGATATTTTGAAGCAACAGCAGTATCTCAGATTCTTGTCTACGCTTGGGCTAATGTCCTGAATAACTAGAAGTACAGATATAACTTTGTATTGCATTTTTAAAACTTGCCATTTTATTTTAGAGAGTTTACTAGGAAAAAGTAAAAGGGAATCTAGAAACAAATAGGGTATACTAGGATTTAAGACAAGGATAATAAATACTTGGTTTATATACCAATAACAATGTATACACCATCATTTCCTGCCTCTAGCTTATTTTATATCTGCTTTGGCATTACCAGTTGACTAGATGACCATTCTTCCTTAATTGGTTAAACCAGATATGGGCCAGGCACAGTGGCTCATGTCTATAGTCCTAGCACTCTGGGAGGCCAGGGTAGGAGGATTGTTTGAGGCCAGGAGTTGAAGTCCAGCCTGAGGAAGAGAAAGAGCATAAGGTGGTATGCACCTATAGTCCCTACTAGGGAGGCTGAGGCAGGAAAGTCACTTTAGCTTCAGAGTTTGAGGCTGCAGTGAGCTATGATGATGCCACTGCACTTTAGCCCAGGTAATTGAACAAGACCTTATCTCAAACAAACAAAAACAGCTACGAACTAAGAATTTTTTTAACATTATGTTCTAGGGTATTTACATCAGGTCTAAGTTATCAGGCATCTGGGAAAGAAAAACTTAAAAGAGATGAGAAGACCCACTTACATTCAATCTAAAATAATAACAATAATATTACAAAGCACTACATTTATTTTAGACATTTTAAATACTTTATTTGTGCTGAATCCTTACAACATTCCTATGAAGCAAGCGATTATCTGCACATTACAGCTGGGGAAATTGGAAGGTTATCCTCAGCCTCCTCTCTGCTTATCTAAATCCTCTTCTCCTATGGCAGCCTCCAAACCAGCTCTCCACAACTGTTTCCTCTTCTAATCTCCTCTAGCATCTGAACTTAACAAATATTCTCCTGTACGATTTCTTATCTTTTTATGCCACTTTTCTGCCTCACCAACTAAATACTATTTCCCCTTGCTTAGTATGGCTCATGTTCATAAATATATGTTTACATAGTGGCCAAAACAATTTTGTAAATAGCTGAAGAGTCAAAAGTAAATAGATATTAAAGGAAATCTCCACACTCCCTATTTGATCATCAAGCATGTTTAGTAAAATGTACTATAAGAAAATAGTCACTTGCTAACTATGACCTTGTACAACTTGTCTTTATATAATACAGAAAGTCTTCAAACAATATGCATCATGTAGAGTAAAGCAAGATCAGAAAATTAAACTAATCTGCCAAAGTTAAACAGCTAGCAAGAGCAGCAGTAAGGATTTGAGTCAAGGCTTCTTTCTGTCCCATTCCCCTATTCTTTCTCCACACATGTTCAAAGAAGCAGAAATTTTAAAGTTATTCCAATATACATAAGATCAAAAGATAATGCAGTTAAAAGGTTAGCTGAGGACATGAACCATGATTGAAAAACAAAAGGGGGTGGTGGTGGAGTAAGATGGCAAATTAGAAACAGATCCTTCCACTAGCAAGACAGGAGAAGGAAAACTCCAGCCACCTCTGGCTGGAGAAACTTACACAGAAACATCACTCTGAGGGCACAGTGAAGCAGTGGTAGACTCCAGGAGTCTGGAGCTGAAGAGAGCTGATGCAGAAGGCAAGTGCTTACATACGAGCTGGGGTAGCCAAGCAGCTCTCCTGCATCCTGCATTCTGCGGACAGGAAAAGACTGCCCTGCAGCTTATTGATTTTGGACTAAACATCTTCAGCAAGTAGTTTAACTGCTTAAACAAGTAAGAAGACCGGAACAACATCCAGCAGCCAAGACTGAATATCAGTAAGGGTGGATCTCCCTTTGGTTTACCTGCTAACTGGGCCATGCCATTGTGAGAAGGTAGCACTGGAGGAACAATTTGCGGGTCCTATGCACAGCTGGCTCTGGTGCATATGCTGAACCCAAGAAACCATCTTTGAGATGAGCTAAGTGAACCCTGCACCCAAGGGAAGGCCATGTTGTTCTCAGGGGACACTGTTTATCATGGCAAGGGCTTTAGGACCCCAATCACACAGGGGCTGAATGCTAAAGAAGCAACCAGGCCCTGATTGAGGGCAAATAAGAAGACAAGACCCAATCTCTTCTACAACTGGGAATTGGATTCCACCTTCCATTTTATATATAGCAAAATCAGCATGTGTGTTCTCCATCTCATAGCACCACAGCACCACCTGATGTCCAGGCAATATATTGCAATATATATTTATTTATACAGTATATACAATATATATTTATTTATATATTTATACAGTATATACAATATATATTTATTTATAGAGATTTTTCTACTTTTCTCATGTTTCTCACATAAATTTGTCACACAACAGCAACCCCCCCCCAAAGGACCATGAGACAGCCACCACAAAGGATTCCACCTATAAAGAATTAGTGGAAATGACAGAAAGGGAATTTAAACTATGGATGGCAAAGGCAATAAAGGGAATTGACAAGAAAATTGGAAAAAAAATTAAAAATGGATAAAAGATATGAAGAATAGAGAAGAATGGACTTAAGGAAATGAAGGAGTCAATCAAGGAACTTAAAGATGCAGTAGAAAGTATCAATAACAGAGTAGACAATGGAAAAGAAAGAATCTCAGGCTAGAAGATGAAACTCTTGAGCTAACCCAGGTAGTAAAGACACAGAAAAGAAGAAAGACAAAGCAGAATGTTCACTCAGAATATAATGGGACTTCACAAAATTTTCAAACATACAAATTATAGATATCCCTGAAAGGGAAGAAGAACATCCCAAAGGAATGGAAGCCCTACTGGAAGCTATCATAAATGAAAACTTCCCAAGTTTCACTGAAGGATTCTGAAACATTCCTTTTAGACAGGTATCAAACCCTAGATCATTTCAACACAGATAGAGCACCTCCAAGACACAATGTAATAAACCTGACCAAAGTCAAAATGAAAGAGAAAATTTGGTAAGCAGCCAGGAGTAAGCGCCAATTGACTTACAGGAGCAGATCCATCAGGATGACGGCAGACTTGTCAGCTGAAACTTTTCAAGCCAGAAGAAAATGGTCATCTACCTTTAATCTTCTTAAACAAAACAATATTCAGCCCAGAATTCTATCTCCTGCAAAACTAAGCTTCAAAATTGATGGAGAAATCAAATCTTTCACTAATATAAAAACCCTGAGGAAATTCACCACAACAAGATCAGCTCTACAGGAAATACTCAGACCTATGCTACACACTGACCATCACAATGGACCACCAGCAACTAAAAACCACAAAACAAAAGGACAAAACCTAGCTTCCACAATGACACAAAGGATAAAACTAAGCAATGGACTTTCACAAAATAAAATGAATAGAACACCACCTTTATCAATTCTCTCAATAAATGTTAAGGGCTTGAATTCTCCATTGAAGAGGCACAGGCTAGCCAAATGGATAAAAACAGCCCAACCCATCCATATGAAATGGGCTTAAGGAAACACACCCAATCCTGAAGACAAAACAATACTCAGGGTAAAGGGACAAAAAAAAAATATTTCAGGCAAATGGAAATCAGAAGAAAGGAAGGGTCACAATCCTATTTTCAGATACAAGTGGATTTAAAACAACTCAAGTTAAGACAAAGATGGTCACTTCATTCTGGTGAAGGGAACAATATAACAAGAGGATATTTCAATTCTAAATATTTATGCACCCAACTTAAATGTTCCCAGATTTATGAAAAAGATCTTGAGTGGTCTAAGAAATATGATATCCCATAACACCATAATATCTGGGGACTTTAATGCCCCTCTGGCAGAAAGGGACAAATCCTCTAAACAGAAACTAAACAAAGATACAAAGGACTTGAACATGATCTAGAATAAATGGGATTATTAGGCATATATAGAACAGACCATCCTTCTCACCACCCAATGGAATATGCTTTCTTCTCACCACCCAATGGAATATTCACCAAAACAGACCACATCCTAGAATATAAAACAAACCTCAACAAAATTTAAAAAATTGAAATCATAGCTTGTCTCTTCTCAGACAACAAGGCAATTACGGTGAAACGCAACTCCAATAAAAATTTTCATCCCTGGGCGGCACCTGTGGCTGAAAGGAGTAGGGTGCTGGCTCAAGCCCAGCCCAGTCCAAAAACTGCAAAAAAAAAAAAAAAAAAATTTTATCCCCACTCAAAGGCATGTAAATCAAACAACCTTATGCTGAATGATAGTTGGGTTAAGGAAGAGACCAAGGAAGAAATTGCTAAATTTCTTGAATATAATAACAGTGAACCTTAAAGTTACCAAAACCTGTGGGACATAGGTCAGTTGTTGTTGCTCACACCTCTAATCTTAGCACTCTGGGAGGCCAGGGTGGGAGGACTGCTTGAGTTCAGGAGTTTGAGGCCAACCTGAAAAAGAATAAGACCCTGTCTCTAAAAATTTAGCCTGGCATTGTGGCAAGGGCCTGTAGGCCCTGCTACTTGAGAGGCTGAGGCAAGAAGATCACTTGAGCCCAAGAGTTTGAGTAAGCCATGACACCATGACAGTCTACCAAGGGCAACAAAGTAAACTCTGTCAAAAAAAAAAAACAAAACCCTGTGAGATACTGCAAAAGCAGTCCTAACAGGAAAACTGATCCCATTAGATGCCTACATCTCCAAAAGATAGAAAGCACATCAACAAACTAATGAATCATCCTAAGAAAATGGGGAAAAAAGAGCAATCTAATCTAAAACCTAGCAGAAGAAAAGAAATGACCAAAATCAAAACAGAAATAAATGAAATTGAAGACAAAAAAATCATTCAGAATACTAATAAAACAAATTTTGGTTCTTTGAAAAGATAAATAAAATCAATAAATCTTTGCCCAGATTAACTAGAAACAGAAAAGTAAAATCTTTAATAACCTCAATCAGAAAGAAAAGGGGGAAATAACAAAAGATACCAGAGAGATGCAAGAGATTATCTCTGACTACTACAAGAAATTCTATACCCAGAAATTTGACAATGCAGAGAAACAGAAGAATACCTGGAATCACACCCTTTCCCTAGACTTACCAGAAAGAGATAGATCTCTTGAACAAACTAGTATCAAGCCATAAAATCAAAGAAACAATAAAAAAACTTTCAACAAAAAAAAACCATGGACCAGACAGCTTCACACCAGAATTCTATTAAACCTTCAAAGAAGATTTGGCACCTATACTACAGAAACTATTCCAAAACATTAGAAGGAAAGATCCTTCCCTAACACATTCTATGAAGCAAACATCACCCTGCTATCAAAACCAAGAAAGGACCCAACTAAAAAGGAGAACTACCAACCAATGTCACTAGTGAATACAGACACAAAAATACTCAAACACAGCTGAGCCAAGAGACTACAGCTAAATCTTAAAAAAATTATACATCATGATGGAATAGGCTTCATCTCAGGGATGCAAGGCTGGCTTAATATACACAAATCCATAAATGTAATTAATCACATCAATAGAAGCAAAAACAAAGACCATATGATCTTCTCAATAGATCAAGAAAAACACTGGATAAAATTCAGCATCCTCTCCTGACAAGAACACTTAAGAATATAGGCATATTGAAACCAATTCATAGCTTTTATAGGAATGTCATAACCTAATTATAGCCTTAGAATATGGGAAGGGGGCCGGAGGGGCAGGTGAGGGGGTTGGATGGGGGGAGGGAGGGAGATTTGGTAGGGTCACCTCTATGGCTTATCTTACAAGAGTACAAGTGAATCTTTCTAAAAGCAGAGTATAAACATTTTAACTCAATAACTAGGAAAATAACATGAAGGTTATGTTGACCAGTTTGATGAAAGTATTTCAAAATGTATATGAAAATAGCACACTGTACCTCATGATTGCATTAATATACACAGTTATGCTATAAGAAATAAAATTTAAAAAAAAGAATATAGGCATAAGTGGCACCTTTCTAGGTCTGATTGAAGCCATCTATGACAATCCCATAGCTAATATCATACTGAATGTAGTAAAACTGAAAGCTTTTCCACTTAGAACTAGAACCAGACAAGGATGTTCTCCATTGCCACTACTATTCAACATAGTCCTGGAAGTTCTAACCAATGCAATCAGACAAGACAAGGACATAAAGGCATCCAAATGAGAGCAGAGGAGGTCAAAGTCTCACTCTTTGCTGATAATATGGGGGTTTTTTTAAGAGAGTCTCACTCTGTCACCCTGGGTAGTGCGATGGCATCATAGCTCACAGAAACCTCAGACACTTGGGCTCAAGTGATCCTCTTGCCTCAGTCTCCGAAGTAGTTGGGACTGCAGGCACCCACCACAACACCAGGCTAGTTTTTAGAAACAAGGTCTTACTCTTGCTTAGGCTGGTCTTGAACTCCTGAGCTCAGGCAATCCACCTGCTGAGGCCTCCCAGAGTGCTAGGATTACAGGTGTGAATCACAACACCCAGCCCTGATAATGATCTTAGGCTTAGAGAAACCCAGAGACTCAACCACAAAACTCCTGGAAGTGATCAATAAATATAGTAACATCTCAGGGTATAAAAACAAAGTCCACAAAGTAGCCTTTGTATATGCTGGTAACAGCCAAGTTGAGAAGCTAATCAAGGACACAATTCCCTTCACAGTAGCTTCAAAGAAAATGAAATACCTAGGAATACACCTAACAAAAGAGGTGAAGGACCTCTACCAAGAGAATTATGAAACCCTAAGAAAACAAACAGCAGAAGACTTTAACAAATGGAAGAATACACCATCCTCTTGGCTGGGAAGAATCAACATTGTTAAAATGTCTATTCTACCCAAAGCAATCTACGATTTCAACATAATCCCCTCTAAAATACAAACATCATATTTTCAAGAACTGGAAAAAATAGTTCTTCATTTTGTATACAACCAAAAAAAAAAAAAACCTGTATAGCCAAGGCAATTTGCAGTAATAAAACAAAGCCAGAGGCATCACTCTACCAAACTTTAGGCTATATTACAAGCCCACAGTAATCAAAACAGCATGGTATTGGCACAAAACGAGAGACATAGACATATGGAACCAAACAGAAAAACAAGAGATGAAGCCAGTCTCTTATAGCCATCTGATCTTCGATAAACTAAATAAAAGTATACAGTTGGGAAAAGGAGAAAAGACTCCCTACTCAATAAATGGTGCTGGGAGACCTAGATAACCACATGTAAAAGACTGAGACTTGACCTGTACGTTTTACCACTTACAAAAATTGACTCAAGATGAATAAAAGATTTAAATCTAAGACATGAAATGATAGAAATCCTAGAAGTGTGAGGAAAACTTGAGGATGTTGGCCTGGGGAAAGATTATATGAAGAAGACTTCAGCAGCACTTGCAACAACAACAAAAATAAACACATGGGACTTAATTAGTCTGAAAAGCCTATACACAGCTAACACTACAACAATTAAACCTTCAGAATGGGAAAAGAAATTTGCATGTTACAAATCTGACAAAGGCTTGAAAACTAGGATCTACAGAGAACTCAAATTAAGAAAAAAAGATGAAACAATTCCTTCTATTACTGGACAATAGACATGAACAGAACCTTCTCTAAGGAAGACAGAACAATGGTTAGCAAACATTTGAAAAAATGCTCATCATCCCTGATCATCAGAGAAATCAAAACCACCCTAAGATATCACCTAACCCCAATAAGAACAACCCACATCACAAAGTCTCAAAGCTCCACATGCTGGCATCGATGTGGAGAGAAGGGAAAAAATTCACACCGCTGGTGGGACTAAAGGCTAATAACAGCCTCTTTGGAAAGAAATATGGAGAATCTTCAAAGAACTCAAATTAGACCTCCAATTTAACCCCACAAACTCACTACTAGGCATTTACCTAGAAGATAAAAAATCATTTTATCATAAAAACATTTGCACTCGATTGTTTACTGAAGCTCAACTTACAATTTCCAAGATGTGGAAATAACCTAAATGCCCATCAACCCAGGAATGGATTAACAAACTGTAGTATATATATACCATGGAATACTATTCAGCCATAAAAACACAGAGACTTTACATCTTTTGTAGTAACCTGGATAGAGCTGAAGCACATTCTTCTTAGTAAAGTATCACAAGAATAGAAAAGCAAATATCCAATGTACTCAACATTAATATAAAGCCAGTAGATGCACCCACTTATGAATAAAACTCAATACAATTTAAGGTGGGGAAGGGGGTATGGAGGGAAAGAGGAGAAGGGGAGGATTATTCCCACTTAATAGGCACAAAACAGGGGTATATGGCACAACTTTTGGGTGCAGAACACAACTACAAGCTGGACTCTATCTACTAAATTCAAATATTATAATCTGTTTGTACCTTCACATTAACCTGAAATTTAAAAAAAAAAAAACTGTTAGCTGATATAGGAACAGGTTTCCTTCTACTGCTTGACAATGCTCATATAAGTTCTCTGAAACTACTTAATGGTATTCCAGTATACCAAGTTACTCTGAAATTAATAATCATCTTTCAAATTGCAGTTGACTATTTTTATGCTTTGACATAACTTTTAATTAGATTTGTTATTCCCAACTTTTCTGTTTATAGTTGATATTTCCAGCCTTCTTATACAATTTATATGATGTATAAGAATAGTTTTCTCCTATTAGTCCTGGCGTCTAAAAATCTCAAACTGATTTTTAAGCAACACTAGTGAGCTACAAGTACAAGGGATTCAGGAGCTAGAATTTAAAATTCAACAGCAATACATGGCCGGAGGCAGTTGCAAAAGAAGAGTGTTAAGTAGCAAGTTAACAAAAGAGGAGTGACACACAGAGAAGAAGATATCTAAGCCATATCACAAAGGCTAAATATATAATTGCTAAATGGAGCTAAAGGAGCTAAAATTTCTATTAATGAGTATTTCATGAAGAAACAAAATAGTGTAAACATAAAAATATTAAGACAAATTATGATTACTAAAAAGGGCCAAAACATAAATAGAATGAAATAGTAAATCAACAGATGTACAGCCAAAGACAAGACACTGGCTTCAACATGGTTTTTACAAAAGTGTGGTTACAAAAATTACATAAATCCAATTTTTTTTGTGAGGAAAGATACGAAGCATAAAAATGAAAAATTATTTTAAGGCTACTGAAAAAGCTTATCTAACAAAAAATTTGTATTATAAAGATATACAGTTATAGAATATCAATAAACATAAATTACAATAAAAACATAAGTAAGCAAAAATGAAAGATAACATATTTACATATATATTATGTGTAAATACATATGGTAATAGATGTGGTAGAAACAGCAAGAGACCTAAAATTTGAAGTAGAGCCTAAATGTGAGACAGAATTGCTGTAATTTCATGATAAAATTTTAAGAGATAAGGAATTGCTTCTTATGGATGGGTAAAGAAATTGGTTTCTTAAGATGGAATCTACTCCTGGTGAAAATGCTATGAATGTTGTTAAAATGACAACAAAAGATCTTTGTTGATAGCCTTAGTTGATACAGCAATAGCAGGGCTTGAGAGGATTGACTTTAATTTTGAAAGAAGTTCTACTATGAGTAAAACCCTATCACATACATTGCATGCTACAAACAAATCCTTCCTGAAAGGAAGAGTCAAATCAATGTGGTCAATTTCACTGTGGTCCTATTTTAAGAAATTGCCACAGCCACACCAACCTTCAGCGACCACCACCCTCATCAATCAACAACCATCCACATGGAGGCAAAAAGATTATGACTCATTGATGGTTCAAATAATCATGTATTTTTGAGCAATAAAGTATTTTTAATTAAGGTATATATTATACATATTCTTACACATGATGCTATTACACAGTCAGGAGACTACGGTATAAAAATAACTTTTACATGCACTGGGAAACAAAAAATTTGTCTGGCTTGCTTTGTTGAGATATTCATTATATTGTGGTGGTCTGGAATCAAACCCTCAATATCTCTGAGGTATGCATGTATATACCAAGCATGAGTTTTGGTGCTAGGGATATAATGGCAAAGAAAAACAGACACACTATAAAACATAAAGTTGATGGGTGAGACATACATAAACCATACAATCACTAGACAACATGAACCTGCAATCAAAACTAACCCTATAAAGAAAAGCATACAATGTAATATAGTCACAGGGGACTTTCTTTTGATAAGGAAAACTTTAAAACTAAAGAAAAGCACCTCACAAACTTGACAGTTTTATAACTTTTGGTTTGTATATATGCTGGTATCTTTAAAATCAGAGCATAGATATTGGAAATATTATTACCAAAGAAAAATGTCATCATTTTGCTAAAGAAAAAGCAATTATATTTTTATCATTTTTAATTAATACATTAAAATGTATATATATGGTATATAAAGTAGTATTGTAATATATGTATATATTGTGGAATAATTTAATCAAGCTTATTAACATATCCATCACCTCACATACTTACTTTTTGTGTGAAAACACACATCAAATCTGTTGTCATATTACCCTTGATGTTCTGAAATGTCATCAAAATGTCTTCCTTTCATTATTTCATTTATCTTCAGGTAAAGAAAAGTCATTAGGGGCCAGATCAGGTGAGGAAAAAGTGTATTTCAATACAATTATTTGTTTACTGGCTAAAACCTCCCTCATAGACAGTGCCATGTGAGCTGGTGCGCTGTCATTATACAAGAGCCATGAATTCTGGCCAAGATTTTAAGTAAAGATTTTCCTATTTCTCTATTGATGTTTACTTATTCTGCTATGCTTCTCACAGTCAGCTGATGATTTTGACTCACAATGTGATGAATTTTTGCAATGTTTTTCTCAGTTCTGCTCATTATTGACTACCCCTACCTCTCTTCATCAGTGACATTTTCTCTCCCCTCATGACTAGTTAACAGAATCTTTTTTATTTTTTAAGACAGAGTCTCACTTATGTCACACTCAATAGAGTACCATGGCATCACAGCTCACAGTAACCTCCAACTCTTGGACTTAAGCAATTCTCTTGCCTTAGCCTCCCGAGTAGCTGGGACTGCAGGCACCCACCATAACCCCTGGTTATTTTTTTGTTGCAGTTGTTTAGTTAGCCTAGCCTGGGTTCAAACCTGCCACGGTCAGTATATGTGGCTGGCACCATAACGACTGTGCTAACAGGCACCGAGCCAACAGAATCTTACATGTACACCATATAAGGAACATATGCAAATATCAAAACTTGAAACTGCCATACTGAGAGAACCTGACCAACGCCATTTTAAGCTCCAGCCGCCATCTTAGATACTAAGTTCCCCATTCCCCAAAACCCAGGCTTTTCCCCGAAATCAAACCTCCCAGCCAGCCAATCAGAAGTGCACCTCACCCCTCTTGCTCCATACCACCCCAGGCCCCCTCCCTCACCTCAGTTAGGAAAATCCCCGAACTCTCAACCTGTACCAATCCAGAGCCTCCCCCTACTTCCCCATACCCTGACCACCAATCAACCCCTACTTCCCCATGCGCCCACCACCAATCAAAAATGTACCCCACCCTTCTTCACCCTTCTTGCTTTCTGTACCCTATAAAACTTTCCAACCCCCTAGGCTCGGGGCCTTCCTTGGTATGTTTGCCAAGAGAGGGTCCGAGCTCGAGCTTGCTAAATAAAGCTTGTCTCTTGCTTTTACATCGGAGTGTGTCTCGGTTCGTCTCTTCCTGGGTTTGGGGGCTCTGGGAAATTCCGAGCCCAACAATACCTGTGAGGGTTTGGAAAATGAGTATGCCTAAATGAAGTTGCAATGTGTAAATTCAAATATTTCACAGTGACTTGCAGTTTGTATATTTCTTAGAACTTGGAACTTTGATTTTTGTGGGGGAAAACCAGAGATAAGTAATATGAAAACAAAATATTACAACAATCTAGATTTCTGGTCCCAAAACAGCAGCACAAAAGCAAGCTGCCCTCACTCTCCACAATAGAAAACAAAAAACCAATATACAGTGCTGAAATCATCAATGTAACATCCTATAACTTAAATATAAGAATGAGATAGTTCATAAACACAGAGAAAAGTAAAAAAAATTCTGAAAATATGGAATTCCATATCTGCAATGCCCTTCCCCCAATATTCCCTACACCAAGTACATGGAAAGTTTCTATTTTGCAAAAAGTGAGATCAAGGTGGACAACAAGCTTTCCCTCCATCTTGGGATCCCTAGCAGTAGACTTGCCCCTGCCTCAAACCACAGGAAGCATCACAAGAGACTGAAGGGAGAAATAGCTACAAGGACAACCAGAGACAATGGAAAGAGACAGGACTACCATCTCCAGCCCTGGAAATTTTGGTGTGTAACTTAGTCAAGGGGAGTGACTAGTAGCAATTAGCCATACGAGGACTATTCCACAGTTCCCCTGGCATAAACCCCTACTCAGCTTTACACACTGCTAAGACATCCCCTCTAGGACTTCCCCCATTTCAGGATGGGCAACACTCATGATTTACTGTAGCTGAGGCAAGCCTGGGCTTAAGGTGCCATCTAGTACCTAAAAAGAGGTGGCAACCTAAAGGAAAAAAAGAAATTCAAAAATTAGAGACATTCACTAAGCAAACATACTCAATAAAAAACTAACGACTCAGAGAAGACTGGAATAAGTAACTAATCCTTCAAGACACTGGTGTACATACACAAGAAACAATAGCAAACAGGGAACCATGACCGCCCCAAATGGAGCAAGAAACAATGACTGACCCTAACAAGACAGCTAAATGTGATTTGCCTAAGCAAGGATTCAAAATAGTAATTTTAAGGAAACTTGGTAATCTCCAAGATTACAATAGAAAAAACAATTCTAAAACTTATCAAAGACATTTAACAAAGAGATTGAAATAATAAAAATAAAAGAGGCTCGGTGCCCATAGCTCATTGAGTAGGGCGCCAGTCATGTACACCAAAGCTGGCAGGTTTGAGCCCTGCCTAGGCCTACTAAACAACAATGACAATTGTAACCAATAAATAGCCAGGCATTGTGGTGAGTGCTTATAGTCCCAGCTACAAGGGAGGCTGAGGCAAGAGAATTGCTTAAGCTGAAGAATTTGAGGTTGCTGTGAGTTGTGATAACATAGCACTCTACAGAGGGCAACATAGTGAGACTCTGTCTCAAAAAAATAAGTAAAAATGAAAACTATAAATCAAAGAAAGACAACTCTGGGAACCAGTAAATATATCTGCTGAATTGAAAAAATTCATTAGAGGCTCTTAACTATAGAATGAATCAAAGAGAGGAAAGAATCAGTGAGCTCAAAGACAGGCTAACTGAAAATATACAAAGTACCAAAAAAAAATTTCTTTAATTTTTTTAAAGAATAAAAAAGAACCTCTAGGAAATAGAAAATTACCTCAAAGGACCAAATCTAAGAATTACTGGTGTTCAAGAGGAACTTAAGCAGGAGCAAGGGCTACAAATCTTATTCAAAGAAATAATAACAGATAATGTTCCAAAATTTGGGAAAGATATACTCAGATATGGTAAAGTCAGAGAACACCAAACAGATTTGACCCAAATGAGTAGTACCCCAAGCAACATAATAATTAAACTGTCAAAGGTCAAGGACAAACAAAAGGTACTAAAAGCAGCAAGAGAAAAGACGCTAATAACATATAAAGGAACTCCAATTTGTATGGCAACCAACCTCTCAATCAAAACCATACAGCCTAGGAGAGAATAAAATGACATTTTCAAGAAAAAGAAAAAAAAAACTGGCATCCAAAAATACTGTATTCAGCAAAGTTATCTTTCAAATATGAAATAGAAATAAAGTCTCTCCCAAACAGAAGCCAAGAGAATACCACCATTAGATACATCTTACAAGAAATGCTAAACAGAGTGTTTCACCAGAAAGAAAAAAAAAAAGTGCTAAAAGAAAAGATATGAAGATATAAAATCCACTAGTAAAATTAAGTACACAGACAATCCCAGAATTGTAGTACTAGTGCTATAATTATAATATGCAATCCACTGGTAGTATAAAGCCTAAAAAAAAAAAACTATTAAAAACAGTAGCTACAGCAACCCATTAAGAAATAGGCAATACAAAAATATGTAAAGGTGACAACATTCAAAATGTGGGGAGTTTAGAGATAAAGTGTACAGGGTTTTATTTTTTTCTTTTTGTTTGTTTGTATTCTTTGTGATCCAAGCTAAGTTATCATCTCTTTAAAATAACTTCTTATATTTTTGAATGTTTTCTCTAAGCCTCATGGTAAGCAAAAGGCAGAAACTTATAAAAGATGCACTACAAATAAAAAGCAATGAATTAAAACATACTACCAGAAAAAATTTACTCAACCACAAATAAGGGCAGTAAAAACAGAAGACAAAAGAAGTTAGAAATCAACCAAAACACAAGCAACAAAATTGCAGTAGTAAGTCCCTACATACTAATCAGAAGTCTTACGCTGACTCCCTGTGTCCCCAAAGGGATGTTTCTGGGCAGATCCCACCAGCCAGAGATGCCTGGAGTCTTCACTCCTTAGATTCACCGTGCCCAGTTGCAAGGAAGCTGTTACTCGGCCCCCATCTTGTTCCTCACCCTATGCCATTGCTTTTTTAAAATAGATTACATTCAATTTCTAAATTGCTCTAGATAATATTGTCCCATTTGAACAATATTTTTTTTTTTTCAGACAGAGCCTCAAGCTGTCCCCCTGGGTAGAGTGCCATGGCATCACAGCTCACAGCAACCTCCAACTCCTGGGCTCAAGCGAGTCTCCTGCCTCCACCTCCCAAGTAGCTGGGACTACAGGCGCCCGCCACAATGCTCGGCTATTTTTTGGTTGCAGCCGTCATTGTTGTTTGGTGGGTCCGGGCTGGGGATTCGAACCCGCCACCTAGGTGTACGTGGCTGGCACCTTAGCCGGTTGAGCTATAGGCGCCGGGCCTCCCATTTGAACAATATTATGAAATTGTTTTCCTAACTTTTTTTTTGTATCTTCTTTAATTTCTTTTGTCAGCGTTTTATAGTTTTCCTTGTATAGATCTAATCCTTGGTTAAAGTGATTTCTAGTATTGTAATATTCTTAGTAGTTACTATAAATGGATTGCCTTTGTGATTTCTTTTTCAGGATTGTTTGCTAATGGCTATATAAATGCTACTGATTTTCATGCTCATGATTTTGTGTCCTACATTTGTATGAAATTTGTTTTTACGTTTTAACAGGGGTTTTGTATGTGTATGTGTGTGTGTTTGGGTAGAATCTTTAGTTATAAGATCATCTCCAAACAATGGTAATTTGACTTGTTCCTTACAATGTGAATTTCTTTTTCATACCCAATTCCCTGGGTAGGACTTCCCGTATTATGTTGAATAAATGTAGTGAACATGGTTATCCTTGCCTTGTTGTGGAACTTAGAGGAAAGGCTATCAAATTTTCCGTGTTCAATACGGTATTAGTTGTGGGTTTGTGATATATAGCCTTTATTAAAGGTAGATGACCATTGTCTTCTGGCTTGGAAAGTTTCATCAGAGAATTCTGCAGTCACCTTGATGGATTTGCCCCGTAGGTCAACTGGTGCTTACTCCTGGCAGCTTGAAGAATCTTTTCTTTTGTCTGGACTTGGACATCATCATCACAATGTGTCTTGGAGAGGCTTGGTTAGAGTTGAGGCGACCTGGGGTCCAATATCCCCCTGAAAGGAGTGTGTCAGAATCTTTGGTAATATTTGGGAAATTTTCATTTATAATATTCTCTAGTATGGCTTCCATTCCCCTGGGGAATTCTTCTTCCCCTTTTGGGATACCTGTAACTCGTATGTTTGAATGCTTCATAAAGTTGCATAATTCTGTCAGGGAACGTTCTGCTTTCTCTCTCTTCTTTTCTGCCTCTTTATCTATCTGAGATATCTCAAGGGCTTTGTCTTATACCTCTGAGATTCTTTCTTCTGCATGGTCTAATCTGTTGTTGATACTTTCTGTTGCATCTTTAAGTTCCCTAACTGACTGCTTCAGTTCCTTCAACTCTGCTATATTCTTTCTATATTCTTCATATCGTTTGTCTCTTATTTGATTTCTGTTTTTGGATTTTCTTTTGGTTATTTTCCACTTTATCAGCAGTTTCCTTCATTGTTTTCATCATCTCTATTCTAAATGCCGTTTCTATCATTTCTAACATTTCTTTATAGGTGGAATCCTCTGCAGTAGATACCTCACGGTCCCTTGGGGGTTGCTCTGGATTGGTTTTTCATGTTGCCCGGAGTTTTCTGCTGATTCTTTCTCATGAGTGATTTCTTTTATCTGTTTCCTTGCCCTAATTTT
>NW_003852447.1:6747166-6750186 GCF_000181295.1 Otolemur garnettii
GGGTCCGGGCTGGGGATTCGAACCCGCCACCTTAGGTGTACGTGGCTGGCGCCTTAGCCAGTTGAGCTATAGGCGCCGAGCCTCCTTGCCCTAATTTTCCTTTCACTTCCTCTTGATCTTTCTCTGGACTAGGGTTTTGATGAGTCTTTTTGGTACCAGACCAGAAGGATGAGAAGATTGAAGAGTAAGAAGGAAAAAAAGAAAGAAAGAAGAAAGAAAAAAGAGAAAGGAGAGGGGGTGGATAAAAGGGAATATTAACACACTGACCATCACAATGGATCAACAGCAAAGAACTCAGAAATTAAAGGATAGAACCTAACTTCCACACTGATGCAAAAGATAAAACTAAGCAATGGACTCTCACAAAAATAAGATGAATAGAACACTACCACAGTTATCAATATCTCAATAAATGTCAATGGCTTAAATTCCCCACTGAAGAGGCATAGATTGGCTGATGGATTAAAAAACACAAGCCATCCATTTGCTATCTGCAGGAAACACACCTAGCTCCAAAAGACAAATTAAAACATCGAGTTAAGGGTTGGAAGATAAATTTTTGGGCAAATGGAATAAAGAAGAAAACAGGACTTGCAATCTTATTTTCACATACATGTGGATTTAAAGCAACTAAAGTCAAAAAAGACAAAGATGGTCATTTTATATAAGTCAAAGGAAAAATACAATAAGAAGACATTTCAATTCTAAATGTTTATGTACCCAATTTAAATGCTCCCAGAGTCTTAAAACAGACCTTACTCAGTCTGAGCAATATGATATCCTATAGTAACAGGGACAGATCCTCTAAACATAAATTAAACAAAGATATAGGGACTTTAATAAGATCCTAGAACAACTGTGCTTGATAGACATATATAGAACACTCGATCCCAAAGATAAAGAATATGCATTCTTGGCTCGGCACCTGTGGCTCAAGTGGCTAAGGCACCAGCCACATACACCTAAGGTGGCGGGTTCAAATCCAGCCCAGGCCCGCCAAACAACAATGACTGTTGCAACCAAAAAATGGCCAGGCATTATGGCGGGTGCCAATGGTCCCAGCTACTTGGGAGGGGGAGGCAGGAGACTCACTTGAGACCAGGAGTTGGAGGTTGCTGTGAGCTATGATGCCACAGCACTCTACCCAGGGGGACAGCTTAAGGCTCTGTCTCAAAAAAAAAGAATATACATTCTTCTCATTGCCCATGGAACATTCTCAAAAATTGATCATATCCTAGGACACAAAACAAACCCCAACAGAATCAAAAGAACTGAAATTTTACCTTGTATTTTCTCAGACCACAAAACACTAAAGATGGAACTCAACTCCAACAAAAACATTCAACCCCACACAGAGGCATGGAAATTAAACAACCTTCTGTTTAACAACCTTCAAGAGCTCCTGAACAGACTGATTTTAAGCACTGAGATTAAAGAAACAATAAAAAATCTTCGAACAAAATAATGCCCTGGTCCGGATGGCTTCACACCAGAATTCTATCAAACTTTCAAGGAAGAGCTTATTCCCGTACTCCAGAAATTATTCCAAAAAATTGAGGAGCAAGGAATCTTCCCCAACACCTTCTATGAAGCAAACATCACCCTGATACCAAAGCCAGGAAAAGACCCAGGTAAAAAGGAGAATTTCAGACCAATTTCACTAATGAATATAGATGCAAAAATTCTGAACAAAATTCTAGCCAATAGATTACAGCTTATCATAAAAAATCATACATCATCTAGTAGGTTTCATCCTAGGGATGCAAGGTTGGTTTAATATACACAAGTCTATAAATATTATTCACCATATCAACAGAAGTAAAATTATATAATCCTCTCAATAGATGCAGAAAAAGCATTTGATAAAACCAGCATCCTTTTCTAATTAGAACACTGAAGAGTATAGGCATATGTGCCACATTTCTGAAACTGATCAAATCTATCCATGACAAACCCATAGCTAATATTTTACTGAATGGAGTAAAACTGAAAGCTTTTCCTCTCCAAACTAGAACCAGACAAGGTTGTCTTCTGTCATCATTACTACTCAACATAGTGCTGGAAGTTCTAGCCAATACAATTAGGCAAGACAAGGAAATAAAGGGCATCCAAATGGGAACAGAGAAGGTCAAACTCTCCCTTTTTGCTGACGATATGATCTTATACTTAGAGAACCCCAAAGACTCAACCACAAGACTCCTGGAAGTCATCAAAAAATACAGTAATGTCTCAGGATATAAAATCAATGTCCACAAGTCAGTTGCCTTTGTATGCGCCAATAACAGCCAAGATGAGAGGCTAAATAAGGACACAACCCCTTCACCATAGCCTCAGAGAAAATGAAATACCTAGGAATATACCTAACAAGGAGGTGAAGGACCTCTATAAAGAAAATTATGAAAGCCTAAGAAAGGAAATAGCAGAGGATATTAACAAATGGAAGAACATATCATGCTCGTGAACCAACATTGTTAAAATGTCTATACTTCCCAAAGCAATCTACCTATTCAATGCAATCCCTATTAAATTACCAACATCGTACTTTTAAGATTTGGAAAAAATGATTCTGCCAAATTTTGTATGGAACCAAAAAAACCCATATAGCTAAGGCAAGTATTAGTAATAAAAACAAAGCTGGGGCATCACCATACCAGATTTTAAGCTGTACTACAAAGCCATAATGGTCAAGACAGCATGGTACTGGCACAAAAATAGAAATATAGACATTTGGAATCAAATAGAAAATGAGGAAATTAAACTAACATCTTACAACCACCTAACCTTTGATAAACCAAACAAGAACATACCTTGGGGGAAAGACTTCCTATTCAATAAATGGTGCTGGGAGAACTGGATATCAACATGTAAAAGACTGAAACTGGACCCACAACTTTCCCCACTCACAAAAATTGATTCCAGATGGATAAAGGACTTAAATTTAAGGCATGAAACAATAAAAATCCTCAAAGAAAGTATAGGAAAAACACTGGAAGATATTGGCCTGGGGAAAGACTTCATGA
>NW_003852447.1:6751406-6753530 GCF_000181295.1 Otolemur garnettii
GGTCTTGGTATGTGCCACACTTTTTGGGAGCAAGACAAGATTGTAAGAGGGACATTACCTAACAAAAGCAATCAGTGAAACTGCTTTCTTGTACCCTCAATGAATTCCCAACAATAAAAAGAAAAAAGTCCTACTTTGGCTTGATGCCCATAGCACAGTGGTTATGGTACCAGCCACATGCACCAAGGCTCACAGGTTCAAACCCAGCACAGGCCGGCCAAACAACAATGACAACTACAACTAAAGAGTAGCCAGGTGTTGTGTCAGGCACCTGTAATCTCAGCTACTTGAGAGGCTGAGAGGCAAGAAAATCACTTAAGCCCAAGAGTTACAGGTTGCTGTGAACTGTGATGTCACAGCACTCTACCAAGGGCAACATAGTGAGACTCTGTCTCAAAAAAAAAAAAGTCCTACTTTATTAGCTCAAACACTCTTCAGTAAAATTAAGTAGTAATAAATTCACAAGTATTCTAAAAGTGATTTGTCATGACCAAATTATGAAAGCAAGATATTTCTACCAATAAGACATTTTAGAAAGCCTAGTAAAAACCCTCAACATGATCAGAAAATAAGAATATTACAAGTGTGAAATGAAGTAACACATCTCTGCTTGCAACTACCATTTAATATTCACTTGCCATTTCAAATAAAAACCTTCAACTGGGAGAACTGGATAACCACATGTAAAAGACTGAAACTGGACCTACATCTTTCACCACTCAATAAAATTGATTCAAGATGGATAAAAGATCTAAATCTAAGGCATGAAACAATAAAAATCTTTGAAGAAAGTGAGGAAAAAACACTTAAAGATATCAGCCTGGGGAAAGGCTTTATGAAGACTAATGAATTTTCCGTGACAATTGCAACAGCAGCAAAAATAAACAAACAGGAATAAATTAAACTGAATAGCTTCTGTACAACTAAGGAGACAACAACCAAAGCAAACAGACAATCATCAAAATGGGAAAAGATATTTGTTTATTATAAATCGGACAAAAGATTGATAACTAGGATCTACAGAGAACTCAAGTTATATCAACATAAAAAGAGCCAACAATCCCTTGTATCAATGGGCAAGAGGCATGAACAGAACCTGCTCTAAAGAAGACAAATGACTAACAAACATATGAAAAAATGCTTATCGTCCCTAATTATCAGAGAAATGCAAATCAAAACAACTCGGAGATATTATCTAAGCCCATTGAGAATGGCCCACATCACAAAATCTCAAAGCTGAAGATGCTAGTGTGAATGTGGAAAGAAGGGAACACTATTACACTATTGGTGGAACTGCAAACTAATACGACCTTTTTGGAAGGAAGTATGGAGAATCCTAAAGCACTCAAACCAGACCTCCCATCTGATCCTGCAATCCCATTACTGGGAATCTACCAAGAAGAAAAAATACCCTTTTATCATAAAGACATTTGCACTGAACTGACTGCAGCTCAATTTACAATCACCAAAATGTGGAAACAACCTAAATGCCCACCAAACCAGGAATGGATTAACAAGCTGTGGTATATGTATACCATGGAATATTCAGCCACAAAAAAAAGATGGAGACTATACATCTTTTGTACTAACTCAGATGGAGGTGGAACACATTCTTCTTAGTAAAGCATCACAAAAAAGGAGAAGCAAGAACGTACTCAATTTGGATGTGAGGACCATTAATGACCTAGTACATGGTGGGGGGTGGGAGAATGTGGGGGCAGAGAGAAGGAAGTAAAGGGGCAGGTCACAGCGTTTGGCACACCTCTTGGGGGGCAGAACACATTTGTAAGAGGGACTTTGCCTGACAAATGCAATTAGTGTAACCCAGTTCTTTGTACCCTCAATGAATTCCCAACAATAAAAAATAAAATAAAAAAAAACAAAGAAAGAAAACCTTCAAGTCAATAATTTTTAGGACTATAATTGGCTATACTATAATATGAAATTTAAATATTATGTTATTTGGAAAGCCAAAATAGAGAATAACTAGTATTTTTTCTTTTTTAGAAAAAGATTATGACTCAGCACCCATAGCCAGTGGTTAGGGCACCAAAAACATACGTTGAGACTGGTGGGTTCGAACCCAGCCTGGGCCTGCTAAACAACAATAACTGTAACAAAAAA
>NW_003852447.1:6753658-6788626 GCF_000181295.1 Otolemur garnettii
AAAAAAAAAAAAGGTTATATTCATGCTTAAATGCTAGATTGTCCAATAATACATAGCATTTATTCTAAATTCCAATAGGTTTCCAAAACGACTGGCCATCTTCAGTTAATACAATGTCATCTTATTCATATTTTAGTATAATACCTTTCTACAAACTAGCTAGACTTCTCATTACCATAATTGCATGATAGCATAGAAAATTCACTATTGTCACTTTAAGCTTATAGAAACATGCTCAGCCTGCCCAAAACTATTATAAACTTAAAAAAAAATTATTATAAACTTAAATCTTTCTTTAATTATTGAATTCACTTTTTAAAAATCAAACATAGGCAGGCACAGCTCAAGTCAGTAATCCTAGCACTCTGGCAGGCCCAGGTGGGTTGATAGCCTAAGCTCAGGAATTCAAAACCAGCCTGAGCAAGAGCAAGACCCTATCTCTACTAAAAACAGAAAAACTAGACAGGCATTGTGGTGGGCCCCTATAGTCCCAGCTACTGGAGAGGCTGGGGCAAGAGGATCACTTGAGCCCAGGAGTTTGAAGTTGCTGTAAACTATGACACCATGGCACTCTACCTGGGACACCAGAGTGACACTTTGTCTCAAAACAAAAAATTGTATATATAAAATAAAATAAAAATAAAATATAAAATTTCCCTTGGTAATGAAGGCTATAATGTCATAATTGCAAAAAGTGTGGTTTTCTACAATTCCTCCAAAGAAAAAGGATATGAAGAGAATGTAGACAAATATATGATCTACCAACCCTAATATGTAATTTTTAAATAAACAAATTGACAAAAACTACATTACCACACATCTGTTATAATAATGAAAACAAAGAAGCAATTCTGAAGTCCCATTGCCCCTAAGGTTGTCCAACTTAGTCTAAGAACAGAGGAACACCTATAAAGCTGAGATTCAGTTCACTGGTCTATCTCCCCAAAAACCTCAACTGCTGAAAACATGTCTTTCATAGTTTTCCCTTATGGTTAGTTAGTTTTATATTGCATTGTGTTTTCTGCAATAGTACAATAGGATAAATTAACATGATAAAATGTAGAAATGTCAAAATGATGCCAGTTAGTATAATGATAGCAGTTTTTGTAAGATTTAAAAAGTAATTTATAATTTAGGATTTTAAGATTCCATTCTTTTAAGCAAACACCTTAATCATCAGTTTATTTCTGGGGGATTTAATATATCAGCTTATCAACATAAAAAAAGTATTTTTTCCCAGACTTTCCAAGATCTCTAGTATCTCATCTTTACTAGAAAGCCTATCTAATGTCAGCCAATTTGCAAACATCAATTTTAAGATTACAGCTTTCAGTAAAAAAAGAAATTAAAGTTCACTTCAAGTATTTCCATTGTTATAGATTGTAAAGACTACTGAAGAATTAAGAAATGACTGACATGGAGGGCTCCATTTTGCCATCAATCACATACTGCATGCACCAGTTTTCCCATAACTTTAATCAATAGATAGACATAATAAATCTATCATCTAAAGTACTCAAATTCATTACTCCATCTTTGTGAAAACTTGACACCTTGGTTTATATCACATATTTGCAAACTAAGTATGTATTCCACTACAAGGATAAGAACAAAGAAACTAAAATAAACAGCTTTTCAAGTTTACATTTTCATCAAACAAGAAAACAAGTACATGGGTGCTTCTACCATAAAACTGCTAGGGTCAATTTTAATATCACTAGATCTTCAAGTGATTCTTCAAAATGTGCAGGAGAATCTTTACTGTTTCATAAACAATTATCTGGTACTTAACATTATAATTGACTCCAACAACTAAACCCCAAACAAAAGCACATTTAACAGCAGATACTACGTAAACAACTTTTTTTTAGTTTTAGATTAATATAAGGATACAAACAATTAGGTTACATTGTTTGCATTTGTTAGATGAACCCCAAGCTGTAGTTGAACCCATTACCCAGGAGGTGTGCCACAATGCCCTTACATTGCATCCATTAGGTCAGAGCACACTAATGCCCCTAAATAACTTTTAATGATAACAAAAAATACTTCTATTACCTACGTAGATAGTCTAATAAACATCCACCGGTAAGTATTGTTTGTCCTAGAACCATGGAAAATAAAAAATCCAATAAGAAACCAAAGAAATTATTCAATTTTATACTCTTATTATAATTAAATCCATTGTAATAAATTAATTTCACATAAAAGCATTTTTTAAGAAAAAATATCAGTTTTTCCAAGTCTTCACTTTTTCCATAATAATATTTTCATGATCTTAAAGCTTTATATTTGATAATTTTATGAGAAAACGCAATAACAAGAGCAGTAAATAATGAATTTATTTAAAAAATTATTTGTTTCTAATGAAGAGGCTAAGAAACAAATCCAATGTTTTGGAGGTTATTTAAAGTACTTTAAGACAAACCTGACAAAAATCTGACCACAGAAAATAATTTTCATCTCTCCTGATACAAATATATTTTCTATTCAAATATTCCTATATACAACACATTTAATGTAAAGAGATAATAATAACCATCTAACCTTTTTTTTTGAGACAGAGTCTCATTCTTTTGCCCTGGGTAGAATGCTATGGCATTATACCTCACAGCAACCTCTAACTCTTGGGCTTAAGCAATCCTCTTGCTGAATTCAGCCTCCCAAGTAGCTAGGACTACAGGTTCCTGCCACAACACCCAGCTAGTTTTTCTATTTTTAGTAGAGACAGGCTCTCACTCTTGCTCAGGCTGGTCTCAAACTTCTGAGCTCAGGCAATCCACCTGCCTCAGGCCTCCCAGAGTGCTAAGATTACAAGCCTGGTCTATGGAGCCTGACCCATGCTCTAACATTTCTGATAATTATTTGTAAGTGTCATGAACTGTGCTAAATGCCTTGCATTCATATTAATCCTAACAGCAATTATAAACTTCTTTATGTATGGGAGTTTGAGGTATAAAAAAGTTAAACAATTTACTAAAACCCACACAATGACACAGACTCAAATCCGTCAAAACCCATATCTTATTTCTGTATCACTATGTAGCAGATCCTCAAAAAAACATTGTTTCATTCAACATTTCACTGTAACATTAATGAAGAAACACTGCTTATATAGAGTTTGCATGTCTGTATGGGTGTACAGGGTACTCCAGTTTCCTCCCACATTCCAAAGATGTGCACATTATATGAACATGTCTAAATGGATCCAGAATGAGCGAGCATGGGTGTGGCTGTGCCCTGCATGGAATGGCATCTTGTCCAGGGATGGTTTGTTGCCTTGTGCCCTGAGTTGCCAGGATTGGTGCCAGCTCCCAGCAGCCCTGAGCGGGAATAAGCAGGTTGAAAAATGAACTAATGAATAAATAGACACAGATTAGGATAAAACCAAAATCTATAAAGTGCACAGTAATCATACAAATGAACAACAGTGCGGGATGAACATGCTCAGCAAGTATGCCATGTTGACTGTTGTTTGGTTCTGAGCTGCACGATGGCAGGAGGTGCTCTTTAAATTCTTCACTTTGCAGACACTCCTTCATTTAACCTACCACCACTATGACTGTCATCATTCACTGATTCATCAAACACTGGGCAAATAATTATCTTACTTATTTTTATTAATCTTAAATGTGTGTTTAGTTCATACCATTTCAATGTTTAGTATTAGAAATATTTTGGGTCTTTATTTAGATGTTTAGTAATGTTTTTGTGACCAGAAATATCCCATAACATAAGAACTTAACTCTTGTTTGTATCAATTAACCTATGGTAAATTGGTTTCCTTACACATAGTTTGACTTAAAGTTATAGTTACCAGGAATCTACCAAAAACTTAAGTAAGGATTTAATATCACTGTATATAAAGTATACATGGTAGCTGGCACAATGCCTCACACCCAATAAGAACAAAAGAAAAATAAAACTTTTATCACAGTGTTTATATCTTCTTTACTTACTCTGTGATAATTCTGGATTTCCCTTTAGATTCATCATCTTTGGAATTGAAGGGCCATACACATCCACATCTAACAAACCAACGGCCTTTGACTATAAAAAAAAAAATAAAAACAGAATTTACCATAACATTATTCCCACTCTTGACTTGGCACCCATAGCTCAGTGGCTAGGGCACCAGCCACGTATACCAGGACTGGTGGGTTTGAACCAGCCTGGACCTGCTAAACAATGACAACAACAACAAAAAAAAATAGTCAGGCATTCTGGTGGGTGCCTTGTAGTCCCAGCCACATGGGAGGCTGAGGCAAGAGAATTGCTTAAGGCCAATTCATGAGCTGTGATGCCACAGCAGTCTACTGAGGGCAACACAGTGAGACTCTGTCTCAAAAAAAAAAAAAAGAAAAATTATTCCTACTATTCATCGAAGATGAAGCACATAGCAACAAGAATCTGACTACAGAAAGGAATATTTTAAAAATATTCCAAAATCATAACCCAAACTTTCAAAGTAAGTAAAACAGCATAACTTGGGGGTAAATATTTTCTATTGATATACTGATATCTTCTAGGTAATTGACTAGAGAAAACCACCCCATATGCTTTACATATATATAGTTCAGGTCTCCCATGTAGTCTCCAGTAAACTAAGACCTTTTTCATCTTAGCATGATTTTGAGAACTAAAAAATTACATATAAAAAGTATCAAAATAATGACTTACAATGGCAAACAAAACGCCAAAAAGATGCTTTTGGAAAGCCCATCAAACACATGAAAAAATATAACAAGAAAAAATATCACAGAAACAAGGCCACGATAAAGCAAGAGAGAAATCTGACAGAGATCTGGCATCAATGAGATGGACAAGCTAACAAGGATACTACAGGCAGACATAACACAGAGACAGTGTCTTATATACAAGTCACAGTTAAACACCCAAAGTCTTCCGGAGGATCTGTAAACAACTAAAACTGTTTTCTCAGATGATACATCCAGCTGCCAAAGGGCAAAATACCTGCACTGGTCTCTTCACTAGCTGCCAGTTCATCAGCAGCTTAGCCAAGGAAAGTAAAACAAAATTCACTATCCCCAAACTCTTTTCTTTTCTATTCCCCTCTCTTCTTTCTCCTTTGAATATAGCAAGCCAATCTATTATTCATTTTTCTCATATACAAGTAAACAGAATACTTACACTATCTACCTTAGAGTCATGTTTCACCAAGACTTACAGCTCTCCTCCTGCTCTCTTCATACCCTGGCAGAATAAAATTCTTAACCTCTCAACAAAGGTTTTAAAAACTGAACCAATCCCTCACCTTCCATGTTACCTACCTATTTACAAATACAAAACTACATTTTAAAACTTGTTGTCTGGTTTCCATGAATACACAAAATAAAGTAAACTCCACTGGCGGGGCCTGTGGCTTAGCGGGTAGGGCGCCAGCCCCATATACCAAGGGTGGCAGGTTGGAACCCAGCCCCGGCCAAATTGCAACAAAAAAATAGCCAAGCAGGGTGGCACCTGTGGCTTATAAGGGTAGGGCGCCAGTCCCATATGCTAGAGGTGGCAGGTTCAAACCAAGCCACAGTCAAAAACTGCAAAAAAAAAAAAATAGCCACACATTGTGGCGGGGACCTGTAGTCCCAGCTACTCCGGAGGCTGAGGCAAGAGAATCTCCTAAGCCCAAGAGCTGGAGGTTGCTCTGAGCTGTGATGCCATGGCACTCTACCGAAGGCTATAAAGTGAGACCCTGTCTCTAAAAAAAAATAAGTAAATTCCACATTCATGGTCCTACCTCTACAGTTCAACAAAAACCATTTAATATCTCTACATGGCTAAGTATCCTCAGAGGAAAACAATGGAATTGATATTAGCCTATACCAAATGTCAGCTTACTTAAAATAAATAAGAAAATAGGAAGGATACTTTAAATGGTGATTTATAAAATTTAAGCTTAATACATTTAGGTACTGGCTTTCAAACTGTTGGAACATTTAATGAAAAATTGTGACCCATTTAACTTTATTTTAAACCACAAACAAAAATTTAGAACTAAAATTAAATTTACTACATATAAAACAAAATTTTCAAATAAGTATTCCTAAAACCTTTAGAAATGTGGCTAATTGTCAATACTGTTATCCAAAGGTCTGCTAATAACCTATTATGCTAGAATTTTGCCTCTTTTTTGTATCTTTCCTATGACATAAAAACTAAGAATTACTGCAAAATAATAATACCAATAAAAACAAAAAATACTTTAAAATTGTTTTTCTTTGTTCTTTTATTTATATCAATGTTGGTTTTACAATAACCTGAAGGGGTTAGGTCCCAAGTTTCAAACTGATCCTCTAACAAAACCTGCCAAGTAACATAACTTAGCTTTTTAAATTTGTGTTTTTATAAAATAAGAACATAACTAAGTGATCTAACTAATAAAAGATTGCTAGAGTCAATTTTTTTTTTTTATTGTTGGAGATTCATTGAGGGTACAAAGAACCAGGTTACACTGATTGCAATTGTTAGGTAAAGTCCCTCTTATAATTGTGTTGCTAGAGTCAATTTTATCATCAATACAAGTTTCCTTCAAACTGTTAGAGAAAATCTATCCTCTATCCCACCTTCTAGAAGAAAACTAAGCCTGCTTAAAGATGAACTCTTGGCACTATAGTCTTAAAAAAAAAAAAAAGAAAGAAAGAAAAAATGAAGAGATACCCTAACATTTGTTGTGGTTCAGAGTGGATTTTACACATACCTAGATGGCTACCAATGTACATTATTACATAAAAATAGAGAGAGGGATCACAAGATTTTAGAGTTCCTTTGCTTCTTAGAGAACGGAAGTAATAACAATTGAGAATTTTGTATGTATTAGGTTCTCTCTCTTAAGGAGTAGATTAGTGACTGACCTAAATTTAGTCCCAATACTTGCATATATCAGAAAGAAAACAAAAGGAATGAATGTATAAAGGGGGGAAAGGAGAAAGAGAATGTATAAAAGGGGAAAGGGAGAAGGGGAGAGGGATAAAGGGAGGGAAGCAGAGAGGGAGGAAATTAATCAGCAATGTTATATAAAAGACCCTGCATAAACTAGGCTCTATGGACAAATATGAATCTTTAAAAATACATCCTAAATCACCCAGATGCCAAGACTTTCCCTGATGATATCTCTCTACTACTTTAATTCTCTCTGGGTGCCTGGCACTCAGCTAAGCATTTTATTTACAATTCTTATTTATTCCTCACAGCAATAGTACAAAGTGGTATTATCCATACTTAAGAACAAGAAAGCTGGAAACTAACACTCAAAATGGCCATATTTCAAAGTATTCTTTCTTAGAATGAAGTAGAATGTGATACTAAATACAAATATACTAACACCATAAACCTCCACCAGAACTTTAACAGAATCTGACACAAAAGACAAGGGCCAAAAAGTAAATATCTTAAGTCCTAAGGATCAAATGATTTCTGTGGTAACCACTCAATAGTACCATCATTTGAAATGCCCTGTAGCATGAAAGCAGCCATAAACAACATGTTAAGTGAATTAGCATAGCTGTAACCTTTCTGTAAACCTTACAAAAACAGGCAGGATATGGTTTACAGATCACAGTTTGTCAACATTCAATCAGAGAATAAACTTGTTCATGATCAAGTTATTCAATCATCTAACAACATAATCTTGGTAAAGCCAAGAGCAGGCAAGATAGAGTCATCTCTTTCAGTGTCAGAGGCACAATCTCAGTAAAGACTTATTTTCTCATCCTTAATTGGTTAATTTTTAAAAATAAAAAGAAGCACACATTTCACACAATTTGGAACTAAGTGAGCACGTCTTGCTTAGATTTTATATATCATAAATAAAATCAGTATCCATTAACAGAAATACCAAAGCCTACATGAATTAAAGTATATTATACCTACACTTGGCATAGCTATTAGACCAGTATAATTATTACTATAAAAACAGATTTAAAACAGATTTCCAAGTCTAAAATTCAATAATGTTCAAAAGATGCCAAATAAACTTCATGTGTTTTTCATAATTTACTCCAGTATTTTTAAATAAGCTATTTTAAGTGTATAAATAATCTTTCAATTTAAACTTCCAAACAGAGAGTTTTATACTGTTTAGAAAATAAATGACCAAGGTAGAAGGCTATAAATAATAAATGTATGCATCTGGGTGTCTGACTAGATAAATTTTATGAATCGTTTTTCAACTGACTCTTCCTATAATAATTATATTTAGTCAAGAAAGGTCCAATTAAGATCTTCTTCAATTTCAGCCAGACTCAAAAGAATAATCACTACTAAGGCTTACCAAATATACTACAGATAAAAGAAAATTACTATTAGCAAAAATACCTATAAACTTGCTATTGTAAAATGTGACTGTCATCTTTAATGTCACATAAACTTAACCTAGTATGTTGGTATCTAACGATGTACTCTTTTCCTCATGCTCCTACAGTACTCAAAACCTGACAGACCAAACTCTAAGATACAATTTAGATTTTTGGAATTGTTTCTTTATAATTCATAACACTGTGTGAAAGCTTAAAAGGTAGAATTACTCACAGTGATTACACTGTTTCATTACTACTGCATGAAAGCTGCAATTTGAAAGCCTCCAAGTCCTATTTTTTTATGTTGAATTTCAAAGACACCAACAACAGTTTTGATAGTCCTTTGTTCTTCCTACAGAATTTATACTAAGTCAGACTGTAAAGCTTCATGACATGTTTCTTTTATCCATGTTGTCTGCTAATAGAACCCATCAAAACAACATCTTAGAATGCTCCCATCCAATTACTTCTAAGTAAACATTCCTTTAAGACATGCCTAAAGACTATACTTTCCATAGAAGCACCCCGCTAAAATTCTCATGATTCCCTATATATTTAATTCCATTTAATCTTGGACTGGTAATTGGTATCTATTCAATTAGAGTTGATTTCAAGCCTCTTCTTTCTTCTCTTTCTGCCTAGCTTTAAGTTAAGCTGCCATTCATATAAATTTCCATATCTTAGCAGTGAAAAATATAAGTTTCCTAATTCTATTAGTTAGGATTAAATAAGAATCTGATTGTTAGAAGAACTAATGGTTGAACAACTTTCAAGAGAACAATTTCCTACTGTTTATCAAAGAACTGCCCAAATCTTTAAGTTCAGTTATGAAATAAAAAGAAACAAGGGCAGCATAAAGGAAAAAGTTCATCTGGCCAGTAGGATCACAACTAGAGATGAGTTCATGAAAAGTATAGAAGCATCCCAACTTATTTTTTGCAAAAGAGCTGAAAAAGTAGAAATGGAGGAGAAATAATAGGTTTCAAACTAAAGACTATGTTAGAGAAGGAAGGGACCTAAGAGATCATCTTAGTCTTCTACTTTTTAGTGATGAAAAACTGAGGCCCAGAGATAATTCCACAGGGGGGTCTTGGATCCCTCCAGTGTACCATAAAGTCTAAACACTAATAATCACCAGCCACTTCCCATCATCTCTCTCATCTCAATTCCTACTCTCCACTTTCCACTCTACTCCAGACACATTTCCCCCTTGCAGTTTCTTAAACACAACAGGCATGGCTTGGCCTTTTTACAGTTGCTGTTCCTTTAGCCAAGAATCCAGGTCCATCAGGTAATCACCTGGTCTCTCCCTCACTTCAAGTCTTGACTCAAACATCACCATGTAATCAAGTCTTCACTGGCCACCCTATCTAAACTGCAACCTCACACCACAACACTGCATATTTCCTATTCCCCTTCCTGCTTTTCTTTCTTTTTAGTATTTATATTTATATTCAACATGTCATATACAGTCATCCCTACTTTTCTGCAGGGGATTGGTTCCAGGAAACACCCCCCAATATCAAAATCCATGGATGCTCAAGACCCTTATATGAAATAACATAGTATTTGCATATAACCTACACACATTCTCCAATATATTTTAAATCATCTCTAGATAACTTAATACAAAACACAATGTAAATGGTTGTTATACTTATTTTTCTCTTGTTGTATTATTATTTCTTATTTTCCATTTGTAGGTGGTTGAATCCATGGATATAGAACCAGTAGATATAGAAGCATAAATATATATATACACACACACACATATATATATACACACACATATATATATATATATATATATTTTTTTTTTTTTTTTAATTTGAGGCAGAGTCTCACTATGTTGCCCTTGGTAGAGTGCCATGACATCACAGCTCACCGCAACCTCAAACTCTTGGGCTTACGCAATTCTTTTGCCTCAGCCTCCCAGGTAGCTGGGACTATAGGAATCAACCACAACACTCGCCTATTTTTTGATTGCAGTTGTCACTGTTGTTCAGCAGGCCCATGCTGGGCTCAAACACACCAGCCTCAGTGTATATGGCTAGCACCCCATATACTGAGCTACAAGCGCTGCCGGAATAACTATATTTTAATCTAGCCACTTCCCCACCCATCTCCTACCTTGAAAACCTATTATTTTTTGTCACCTATTACTCCACACCACTTCTCCCTCCAGAAGCCCACATTAGCCTTACCACTCCTAAAATAGAAAGAAGGTGTGCTCCCACTAGTGGCCTTTGCCCTGGTTGCTCCTTCTCCCTGACATACTCTTCCTTCACACAATCACACAGCCTACTCTCATCTCCTTCTTACCTCTGCTCCAGTGTCATATTTTGGACAAGGCCTACCCTAAAGTGCAAACCCACAGTCATCCTCAAATAGTTACTCTGCCTCTTCTCCCTGTCTACTTTTAACACCTTCACACACACTATTTTTGTTTTTTACTGTTTGGGATTCATTGAAGGTACAAAGAATTAGATTACACTGATTGCATTTGTTAGATAAAGTCCCTCTTATAAATGTGTCCTACTCCCAAGAGGTGTGTCATACACTGACTCCCCCAATCCCCTCTCTTCTCTCTCCCCACTTGCTCATTCCCCTATGCCCGCTTGTATTGGCTGATCTACTGCCTTCATATTACAATAGAGTACAGTGGATTATTGCTTCTCCATTCTTATGATACTTTATAAAAAAGAATGTGTTCCACTTTCGTCCAGGTTAATACAAAATATAAAGTCTCCATCTTTTTTAGTGGCTGAATAGTATTCCACATTATACATATACCACAGCTTGTTAATCCTTTCTTTGGTTAGTGGGCATTTAGGTTGTTTCCACATTTTGGCAATTGCAAATTGAGGTGCACTCAGTCTAGTACAAATGTCTTTATGATAAAAGGATATTTTTTCTTCTGGGTAGATGCCCAGTAATGGGATTGCAGGATCAAATGGGAGTTCTAGTTTGAGTTCTCTGAGGATTCTCTATACTTCCTTCCAAAAAGGTTGTATTAGTTTGCAGTCCCACCAGCAATGTAAAAGTGTTCCCGGGGAGGTGTAGCATGATGGTGGACAGGATAGATGTTTAGCTCAGCTCTCCCGGAACAACAGGTGAGAGTGAGAGGGCTAAATCATTCCCAGCATGGAATACTGGTGTGGAGTGGCAGTTCAGGGTGTGCAGCAAAGTGGCAGATGACTGGTCTTGGAGTGTAATCCAGAGCTGCAGAGACTGCCAGGAAAGTTTCCTTGCTGTGCGGCAAGCAGCAACCCCTCCCACCTCGCCACCAAGGAGGATTACAATTCCCATTTCATGGGGAAACTAGGTGTTGTATGGAAAGATTGGTGAAGTGTGGATTCCTGAGCGAAATCTGGCAGCCAAAGTGGGGTGCCGCCTGGAGTAGCACCACAGCAATTAGGCTGTGGGAGAGACACTCACACAGGAAAGGTCCTGGATAAGAAGCAGACATTGTTTTAATATTTGAGAGATGGAGGTCACCACAGGCACCTTTCCACATGGGCCAGGTGCAGAGATTTGAGTCTCACCTGTAGGCAGTCATCCTACACTAGAAACATGCCCAGGATATCCTGCACTTCACAGGAACTGTTGCAGGGAGAATTTGTGACACCTGCCTGTGACGATTTTCTGAGATTGGTGGAATCAATAGTTTGGCAGGGTCTAAGCATCAAGTGGGTAGCCAGACAACCACCAAGAACAATCTAAGCTGGGAATCAAGTATAAGCCTAGGAACCACTCACAGTGCCACCTGCTGTCCAGAAGGTATATTGCAACGTAAATATACTTCTAGTAAAGTCGATCCCCACGACATACATATAGTTGTATGTTTTTACATATATATTATATTACTATTTATAATATATATAATTTCTTTGTGCTTGGTGACCTTTATTTTTCTTTGCTTGTTCTTTTTGCTTTCTTTGCGTTTTTTCCTTTTTTTCTCTTATAGGAGATACTGTTAAATTTTCTTTAATTATTATTAATATTTTTGTTTCCCTTCCTACCTTCTTATGGTTGCTGTGAGTGCTTACATCAGGCTTTTTTTTCTTTTTTTGGTTGTGTGTTTCTGATTGTCTGTTTATATGTCTGTTTGTCTGTGTGTCTGGTTGCTTTTTTGTTTGTTTATTTGTTTGCTTTGTTTCAATGTGTCTTGTGTTTTGCTAAATCCTCGGGTAGGCTATTTTCCTTAACTCCAATTTTTACATTCAACAAGAACAAGGGGGCATGGGGGATGATGGCTGACTGGAGCCAGCTTTCAACAGAAGCTCCCATCCAGAGGGAGAGATAACAGCCAGAAAGAACCCAACAAAGCTGAGAGAAGAGATAGATAATTGCATGTGTTCTCTGCTGAGGCAAGCTGCAACTCCAAGGAAAGAAACTTCAGGTACAGCATTCATCCCAAAGAGGACGTGTGTCTGTCCCCTACCCCACGAGAGTTGCTTGTTTGCTGTGGGATCTCTATTAGAGAGTGGTGAACTGAGGTTCTCTTCTCTCAAGCTATGGGAGCATGTTGCTGGAAGCTGGGATCCTTCTCCAGAGAGTCCCTGCTAGTCTGGCAGGAAGGTTGAACAAGTATTTTCCCTGGCACTTTGAACTTCTTGTCCACCCTTACCCCCTTGCCTGGCAGCCTAGAAGTCCAACCCCTACAGAGACCAGAATGTCCATCGTTCTTTGCTAGGAAAGGGCATTGCATGGACTGGGGCAAGGCAGCTACTCTGTATCTACGAATTCGGTAACAGTGCAGAAAGGCATGGGGGGAAGGTGTCTGGCCTGGCTCTGAAAAAGTGCAACTCAGCAGCAGGCAGAGGCTTGGGTCTCTGAACGACAGATGGAGACTTGGGAACCCAAGTGGAGACACCTCCAACCCAGCATCAGTGTTAATAGAGCAATCTGGCTGGGGTCAAATCTTGGAGAGACACCACCCCAACTCTGTGGACTGCCAGAGGGAGCTAGACTTCACATTGCAGGGATATCAGAGGAGCAGAGTGGCTGGGGCAGAGGCACAGTCTCTGAGGGCGAAAAACATTTGCTGCTTTGTTCACCTCTGGTTTGGAATGAGCTCAGCTGGAACACTCCCAAGTTTCCACTAAGCACCTGAGGTAGTCAGACTTCAACTTCCCCAGCCAGCAAGGGGGCAGAGTATGGTCGCCTGACCAACAAGGCAATGACTTCCCTCCAACTCTAGCAGGCCCAAATCCTTGATGCATTACTCACTGGAGGGAACTGGGCCTCTTAGGGCTACTAGTGCTTGGGTGTGATGGAGGTACAAGGTGGGGCAGGAAACATCAGCCCCTCTGGACTATTTTGCTGGGTGGGCCTTTCTGATTTCACAGAGCACGGGAGTGAGTTATACTTGAGATGCCAGTGGACCTCCACTGTCTAGTTGATGGAGACCTTTTGAACTATCCCACTTGATCTGTGTTTGTGTTGACTAGAACAACTGGTTTGGAACTCTTAACCTGGGCTGATCACATGGGGACCTACCAAGGTTATACTCTGATTATGCTGTTGTGGGAATACGGGATTCCCCTCTTCCAGTTGTTGCCTGTGGGGGGTGGGATGTCTTAGTTGCTTATGTATCTCCACAGCTGAAATTTCAACCCAAAGCCACTGAGTCACTAGGAATGGACAGAGGCTAGCTGAATTCAGGACAGAGTCATCTAGCCCCATGACACCAAGCAAAAACCCAGAGCTTCAAGCTGTAATATTGAATGGGACCTGTGTAAAGCTCTAGGGGAAAAGCCACAATCACCAGTCCCAGTTCTTTGGTAAAGGCCTGGTTAATTAAAACTCCAGAAGCACTCAATTCAATTTCACCTTACCAGCTTCTCTAGCCAGTGAAAAACAATCATGGGGCAGAGTCAGCAAAAAAACTCTGGCAACATGAATAATCAGAGTAGATCAACTCCCCCAAGGAAGGACAAAGGAGACACAACAGAAATTCCCATTCATAAACAAATGACTGAGATGTCAGAAATCGAATTCAGAATTTGGATTACAAGTAAGAATAACAGAATGGACCTAAAGTTGGAATTAGAAATTCAAGGAGTAATTCAAAAGTTGCCTCAAGAATTCGATGAATTCAAACACAAAATCACCAAAGATTTTGACACATTGAGGCAAGAACTTGCAGCTCTCAGAGGTCCTAGAAACATAGTAGAATTCTTCAATAGCAGAATGGAGCAGGCTGAAGAAAGGATCTCTGACATTAAAGACAAAGCTTTTGAATTCTCCCAAACACTCAAAGAGGAAGAGAAGTGGAGAACAAAAACAGATCATTCCCTGTGAGAACTGTGGGATCACTCCAAAAGAGCAAACATTCACCTTACAGGAATCCCTGAAGGAGAAGAGGATGTTCTGAGAGGCACAGATACTCTACTTCAAGAGATAATTGAGGAGAACATCCCAAGCATGGCAAGAGACTGAAATTCAGGTAGCAGACAGTTTCAGAACCCCAGCACAACTCAGTTCAAATAAAGCATCTCCTAGACACACTGTAATTAACTTCACCAAAGTTAATATGAAGGAGAAACTCCTGCAAGCAGCCAGATGTAAGAAAATCATAACCTACAAGGGGAAGAATATTAGAATGACTACAGATTTCTCTACTAAAACTTTTCAAGCCAGAAGAGGATGGTCATTAACCTTCAATCTCTTAAAAAAAAAAAAAAACAACTTTCAGCCCAGGATCCAGTATCCAGCTAAACTGAGTTTCATTTATGACAGAGAAGTTAAATATATTAATGACTTACACATGCTGAAGAAATCTGCCATAACCAAACCAGCTCTCCAGGATATTCTCAGACCCATCCTATATAATGACCAGCACAATGCTCTATCACCAAACAAAACTCACTCTCAAATTTGTGATCAAAACCCAACTTCTACAATGGCAAAAGGGTTAAAAGTGTCCACTGGACTTTAGAAAAACGTGACACTCAAAATACTACCAGGTTTATCAATACTCTCAATTAATGTGAATGGATTAAATTGTCATCTTAAGAGGCAAAGGTTGGCTGACTAGATACAAAAACTCAGGCCAGATATCTGCTGCATACAAGAATCTCATCTTACCTTAAAGGATAAATATAGACTCAGGGTGAAGGGATGGACATCTGTAATCCAGGCAAACAGAAATCAGAAAAAAGCAGGGTAGCAATTTTATTTGCAGATACATTAAGCTTTAAACCAACAAAATTAAGGAAAGAAAAGGACAGTCACTTGATATTTATTAAGGGAAACACTCAACATGATGAGATTTCAATTATTAACATTTATGCGCCCAACCAGAATGCTCCTCAATTTACAAGGGAGACCCTAACAGACATGAACAATTTAATATCTTCTAGCACCATAATAATTGGACATTTTAACACCCATATAACAGTGTTGGATAGATCCTCCAATAAGAAACTAAGCAAAGAAATTTTGGACTTCAACTTCACCATACAACAATTGAATTTAACAGATATCTACAGAACATTTCATCCTAACAAAACTGAATACACATTCTTCTCATCAGCCCATGAAACATTCTCCAAAATTGATCACATCTTAGGTCACAAGTCTAACCTCAGCAAATTTAAAAGTACAGAAATTATTCTTTGTATTTTCTCAGATCATCATGGAATAAAAGTTGAACTCACCAATAACAGGAATCTGCATACTCATATAAAGACATGCAAACTAAATAACCTTATGCTGAATGACAGCTGTGGGATACTGCAAAGGCAGTCCTAAGAGGGAAATTTACAGCATTGCAAGCCTTCCTCAAAAGAACAAAAAGAGGTCAAAACTTAGAGACATCTCATGCAACTCGAAAAGGAAGAACATTCCAACCCCAAATCCAGCAGAAGAAAAGCGATAACTAAAATTAGAGCAGAATTAAATGAAGTCAAAAACAAAAGAATTATTCAAAATGTTGGTTTTTTGAAAAATTCAACAAAATTGATAAACCTTTGGCCAATCTAACCAAAAATAGAAAATTAAAATCCCTAATATCATCAACAAAGGTGAAATAACAATAGACACCTCAGAAATTATACAACTATAGCAAATTAAAAATAAAGTTCAAAGACTATGAATAACTCTCAAGGCACCATGATGATGAGTACCTACAAAACAATGCTATGAAAATATTGCCTAAGCCTAGATAAATTATATTTAATTTCAATTAAATTGCTATTATAATAAATGATGTATATTTTTAAACATTTCTATAGGTCATACTTTGATGCAATATTTTAAATTAAGGGCCAATAACAAATCTTTTAAAAAACATTAACACCTTCCTCAAAGTTCAAAAACAGTTCATCTGTTAATTCTATTGCCAAGTAGTAAATAAAAAAAAAATTTATAAATGAAATCAATGTTACCTAATACCATATGAATCATATAGGTGCTTACTATTATATTAAGTTTTTTAATAACTAACATGCTAAAGGCATAGCAGAATGCAGGAAGAAACAACCTCACGTTAGCATCACTTAATATATGAGTGATTATGGATTAAGTTACTAACCTCACCAAGCCTCAGTTTTCTTACCTATAAAGATTAAGAAGATAGCTACTAAAAATAAGATAAAGATATCTTCAAACCAAAAAAAAACAAAAACAGTATCTGCTATATGGGATTTTTGTGAAAATTATAGTGTAAACTTGTAAAACTTAAAGAATAGGTAACAGCTATACAGTACTTTGTGCCAGGCACTTTAAACACATTAACAGATATACAGTAACTTTCAGTGAAGAAACCAGGGCACACAAACCTTAGTAATTTGCCCAAGGTCAGGTAGCAAAGCACAGCAAATAAGGTAAGAACCTAGGCAGTATGGCTTCAGAGTCTGCAGGTAACCACTACAACATGCTGCCTCTCTTCAGTAAGACAAATTTAGTCACATTTCTAGCAGAAAGTAAGTATTCAATGTTTGTGTCTTTCTCCCTTCCACCAAAGACCTCTTTATGCACTGAAGCAGGAAAATACTCATTCATTCTCAGTGAGTAGTTATCCTACAAAACAACCATTCAAAATGACATTCTAATTATTAACCCAGGCAACTACATAACATAAGCTTTGAGAATAGGAAAAAGATTCATAATATGCAATGTAATTTTTATATGAACTAATATTCTGTTTTTGTTTATTTAAAAGCAGGAAACATGAATAGTTTAAGGTTTTATATAAGATCAATGTGAAAAATAGCCTCAAGTAAATATTAAGTAGCATGTTTCACGGAAATTATACTTCGAGGTTTCAGTATATTAGCCAATTTTTTAGTTATATATGTATATAGATTACAGAGAACAGGCATAGCCAAAAATGCAGTTAAGAAAATAAAGACTCATTTTTCAAGCCTAGAAAATAATGGATACTAAACAAGAGAACCAATTTATTATATTCTGCCTATTTGGGTTTTGTACAAAAATCTATGTTTCTATTGTAAATCAAATGCACCGTGCTTACTATAACATACACAATAATAGCCAGAGTCAATAAATCCTTACTACATGTCAGACATTTTCCTAGTAGCATCACCTATGTAATTTCTATATATTTCACAAAAGCTCTGTATAGTCGCCATTATTATTATTACACAGATGAGAGACCTGCGCTCTGAGAGGTCAAGTGCCTTGAGAAGCTCACATGGTAAGTGAAGAGCTGGGATCAAATTCAGGTTTGCCTGAATCCAAACCCCACACTTTTTTCTACCAAAAGTACCCAAACCTAGCTGTGTATCACAATCACCTAGGGAGCTTGTTAACAAAATTTATGGTCAAATCCCAGACCTAAAAATACCAATTCCCAAAGATTCTGATTTATCTAACAAGTTCCCATGTGATTTTTATGCAGCAAGCTGGTGCTGGTCTTAGAGCAGCGTTTAAAAACCAGGGCACTACTTCCGACTGCCTTTTCTATGTTCCATTGGTTTAGTGATTAGACAGTGGCATTACAGGGTCCCAAATATTGAACTTTAGATTCAAGTACGTGAAACAAGTACGGACTGAATTCATTTTAGACTGGGAAATTCATTTTGGTAAATGGCATCACCATTTTTTCATTCACCACCACCAAAACCTTTATTCATCTTCAATACCTCTCTCCTTTCTGATCTCTTCCTTAAATCTATCTCTTCCTTGCTTTTGACAATTAGGGGATATTCTCATCTGTGGACACTTTTGGTTGCTTCCCAACTGTCACCCCTACCTCTTCTTTTCATAGGCAAAACCCACTCCCACCATGGTAAAGGTGGAAAATGTCAGATTCTCTGCTTTCCCTTGCCTCCCTTCCAATTAAAACAGTCATAAGGTCTAATCCGGGTCAGTGAACCGAGAGTTTCTGGTGAAAGTTTTCTTCCCTAACAAACAAACAAAGATAAACACACCCTTTTTCTTCCTCTTTGCAATTGAGTGAGGCAGCCATCTTGTGCCCATAATACTAAGCCAAGAGAAATGAAGAAATGCCACTCCAGAGCACTGAAAAGGCTGAGCTACTTTTTAACCAACTCTGTAACTTGCAGACTTCTTGTTATGTGAAATAATAAACCCCCATGCTAAGTCAATTTTAGATAATTCAAGTCTCATTCTGGCTATTATCTGCCTCCAAAAGTCTGTCTAATTTGTTCTCTCACATCACTATAAATCTTATTTTTGAAAAGCATGGATTTTTATCACAAAATGTACACTAGTGGAAAACTTTCTAAGATAGTCCACTGATCATAGCACAAAATCCATTACATGTCATATGCATCCAATCCTTCAGCTGGATTCCCTGGTCCCAATATACAATATCCTACAGCCATTCAGACTACTTCTCATTCCAAACATATTGTAATTTCTTGCTACTATGATTTTGCTTACAGAGTTCCTTCTAGAATTCTCTTCTGTTATTTTTCTACCTGCCAAAACTCTACTAGCTTTCAAAGTATTCCCTATGAAGGTCTGGAATTAATTTCTCTCTGTTCTAGTATTAACATACTCTCTTTACACCCACCAACTGCTACATTTGCCACACTCTTCCTTATATGTAAATAAATATGTATATCTCTCTTCCTCATAAGGATAGAGGCTTTGTGAAGGTAGCACTAGGTAAACACAATGACTAGTACAGACAGTGGTTGGATGGTCCAATTGAACTTGCCCATAATCACTTAGACATTCTTGATTAGTTGTTCAGCGGCCATAGATATGACCACTGCATCTTAAAGGGAGAAAAATACAACAAAAATATTCTGAGATTTTTGGGAAACTATTTTTGAGGTAACTCAAACTTTGCTGAACTTACACACATGTGTACCAGTGGGGGACGGGGCCCAGGGACAGTTTGTTTCTGCATGGTTTGCAACTGTTAAGGTACAAAATATATTGTAATTGTTAGATGTTAAATAATAATCATAAAGACAATCACAAAGACTTACAAAATGGAGAAAATAATTACTTGTATATGTCAGTTCATCTCTCATTAAAATGACTTCTTAAATTGACCAGCTTCAATCTTATTATCATTTTAGCCTAATAAAAACAAGTTGGGAAATGCAAATCAAACCACAAAATGCCACTTCATACCCACAAGGATGACAAAAAATAATAATAATTTTGGCAAAGACATAGAGAAACTGGAATCTTCATATACTTCTAGCAGGAATGTTAAATGGTGCAGCCACTTTCAAAACAGTCTGGGAGTTCCTAAAACCAGTTAAACAGTTTTCATATAACCTAGCAACGGCATTTCTAGGTATATACCCAGGAGAACTGAAATATATGCCCACACATTTGTTCATAGAGGTATTATTCATAATAGTGACTAATGTTCACAGAAGTATTAGCCATAATAGCCAAAAAATGAAAGCAACCCAAATGTCCATCAACTTGATGAGCTGGATAAATAGAATGTGGTATATCCATACAACTGAATATTATTCAGCAATAAAAAGAAATGAAGTACTAAAATATGCTATAACATAGCTGAACCTTGATAATATTATTCTAAGTGAAAGAATACAGTGATGACACACATTGTATGACTCTTGTTATGGACTGAGTATGTGTGTTCCCCAAAGTCATACATTGAATTCCTAACCCCCAATGTAAAGGTATTTGGGGAGGAGGCTTTAGGAGATAATTAGGCCATGAGGATGTCACCCTATGAATGACATGAGGGCCTTTATAAAAGAGACACCAGACAACTCTCTCACTCTCTTTCCATCAAGCAATGATATAATACAATGAGAAGAAGGCAATATGTAAACCAGGAAGCATGTCCTCAACCAGAAACTGGATCTGCCTTGCACCTTGATCTTGGACTTCTCAGCCTCCAGAACTGTGAGAAATACTAATAAATATGTCTGTTGTTTAAGCCATCTAATCTATAGTAATTTATTATGATAGCCCAAACTAAGACAATTCAATTTATGTGAAATGTCCAAAATAAGCAAATCTATAGAAACAGAAAGTACATTATTAGTTGCTTAGAACTTGGATATGTGGGGAAAGTAACAGCCAAGGGATAGGAGGTTTCTTTGCAGTAATACAAATATTTTAAAATTGGTGGGGATGGATACAAAACTCTGAATATACTAAAAGCCACTGAATTGTATGCTTTAAATAGATGAACTGTACAATGTATAATTTATATCTCAACAAAGCTGTTTTGAGCTCTGACTCTTCACTTATAACAATTAGCAAGCCCTAATCCAAGATATATATTACTTCTTAGTAGGTAAAATAATACAGGCTGAAAAGTATTATGTTCAAAACTACAGATGTTGGTATGGATGTGGAGAAAAGGGAACACTTCTGCACTGCTGGTGGGAATGCAAGCTAGTACGTTCCTTTTGGAAAGAAGTCTGGAAAACACTCAGGGATCTAAATGTAGACCTGCCGCTTGATCCTGCAGTTTCTCTACTAGGTATATATCCAAAAGACCAAAAATCCTTGGCAACAAAGATATTTCACCAGATTGTTCATTGTAGCTCAAATCATAATTGCCAAGTCATGGAAGAAGCCCAAGTGCCCATCGACCCATGAATGGATTAATAAATTACAGTATATGTATACCATGGAATACTATGCAGCATTAAAAAAATGAAGACTTTACCTCTTTCATGTTTACATGGATGGCGATGGAAAATATTCTTATTAGTAAAGGATCTCAGGAATGGAAAAAAATCCAATGTACTCAGTACTACTATAAAACCAATTTATAATCACTCACACTTTCATATGAGAGATGAATCACAACTATAGCCCAAGATGAAGAAGGGAAAGGGAGGAGGATAGAAAGGGAGGGGGGTGGTTCGATAGAGGGAGAGTTAATGGTGGGACCATACCTATGGAGCATATTGCAAAGGTACAAGTCAAATCTATCAAGTATAGAACACAAATGTCTTAACGCTATAATTAATTAAATGAGGTGAAAGCTATGTTAAAAAGAAAGAAAAGAAAGAAAGAAAAGTATTATGTTTTTCCATCTTAACCAAAAGATAACTGGAAAAGTCCAACACATTTGTGAATTTCTATAAGCAGGGGCAATTTTATACACCAAACTTGAAAATATGTATATCATTTTTCAAATGTATTAGAAAAATGTATCTTGCAGTCAAGAACCTGGAAAGGAAGTCATCTTTGACCCTTCCTCTCCTTTCTCATATCCAATCCATAACCGAGACTTACAATTGTACCCTCTCTTCCATCTTCTGTGCCAACACTCAGTCCAAGACATCACCAAACTCTCCTCCTTAGGTTCCTGTAGTAGCCTAAATTGGTCTCCTGGGTCCATTCTACTACCCCGTCCATTCTCCATGCAATAGTAAAGAAATGTTTAAGCCAAGTGTGATCAAGCCTATACCCTGCTTAAAATTGCTTCCCATTTCCCTTAGAGTAGATAAGGGGTAATGGTGGTTGTACAAAGGCAGATGTAATTAATTATACTCCCTGAAGGAAGTCTTCTCTCATCTCTCAGACTAGGACCAGTATCCTGTTATATGCTCTCCTCACAATAGGATTTCTCTTTGTGACACTTATGATAAATGTAAAGAACTTTGTTTTACTCACTACTCTATCTAAGATTCCTACCACAGCGCCTGACATATATAGCAGGTAGTTAATATACATGCTTTAAAGGAATGCCTTGGGTTATCCAGTTTCACAAACAAAATCATAAAACCATAAGCTATGTGATATAATGGGCTAATCTACCCAACTCTGCCAGCACCAAAACCAACAATCACCAAGAAAAATGAAAGAGGCTGTCTGCTCCATCCATTCCTGCTCCATGAGCCTCTGTGTACCCTCTCTGCCACCACTGATTTACTACCGCCTATGTCATATTTCCTGCAGTGTTTCATAAGACATGCACTTAAATAACAGCTGGCTTCCATCTTCTCTATCTAATCATGTGTAAAAATAAAACATCACTTATATTATCATAATCATTTCCATGGCAAATATGAAAATTTCAGAGCCCTAACTCAAAGACTACAAGGAAAAATAGCAGTCTTGTAGGGATTTTGTCAGAGGCAGATGTTAGTTACTCAAGTTCCATTTATAGGACTTGTTTCCAAGCAAGTCTATTCTTTCCTGACTTCAATTTCCTCCTTTAAAAATGACATTTGGTAGGCTCTCTAGATTCTCAAATTTTCCTTTTTCTTTTAATTATAACATCCTTTAGCAACATAAAACCAAACTCCCTTTTTCTCCATTATAAAAACTATTTCTACTACCAGACTACTTTTGCAAAGATTTGATGTTCAAAACATGTATTACTTATAATGAAGAAAATTCTTTTAAAAGAATTGGTATTCACAAGCTCAAGGCATGACCATTATAAAGACAAAACTGGGAGCTAATCAAGCTGAATGAGTCTCATTAAATAAAGAAAAAAACAACTAATACTATGATTTGGTATTAAGTATTTGGTCAAATGCCTATGAACCAGTGTCTAGGGAAAGTTCTACCCCAATATTGCTGCAAACATCCCTCTTGTTCCAAACATTTCCACCACCCCCACCTCACGCCATCAGAGTGGTCCAATCCCTCTTTTGAAACTTAATCCTCTGGAAAAGAAAAGAGACCAGTAGTCTAACTAAAAAGCCTCTCTGCTGTTAAAGAAAAGAAAGTACACAAATTTTCCCCAAAACGTCCTTCCCTGGATAGGTGCCACCCTTAGTCATGCACAGCTGCTGTTTGCTCACTAAAATACTTCATTCATAAACAAGCCCCCTCTATTCTATTATCACAAGCAACTATTAATTTCCAAATTGCCCCTACTATGATAAAATTTCTGTTCTGTATAGCTTCTGAAAATCACCATTTTAGTCAGTACCCAATTCACCTTAACACAATTTTTTTTTTAATTTCTCAGAGAACTCCAAAAAGAACAGCTTAACACTAATTTAAAGTAAGAGAACTGGCTAACATAGTAACAAGAAAACAACTGCTTAAAACCAATGTGCTATACCAATTAGGACATTTAAAACCAATGCCAATTTTTAATATCTAGAATACAGATGTTCCTTTACCCCAACTTTACATTGCACCACTAGTTAAAAGACAACTTTCTCAAGTCTACTCTTACTTCCATCGTGATCTTACTCAGTTCCATCACTTGAAAATACCACATATACTCTGATAACACTCAAATTTAAATCTCCAGTCAACCACTCCTCTGAGCTCTGGACTTAACCTATCCATATGGGTATCTAGCAAGCATTCTAAACTGTGGAAAAAAAGGAACTAATTTTAATCCCAAATTCTCCCTTGTTCCATCTTTTTCATCTCAGGAAATTTCACTACTATTCACACAGTGGCTAAAACCAAAACTAAAGAACCTAAAAGAAGTAAAATTCTGATATGCACTATAACATGGACAAACCTTGAAAACATTCTCTATGTGAAATAAGCCAGACGCAAAAGGACAAACATTGTATAATTACTCTTATATGAGTTACTTAGAACAAACTCCTAGAGACAGAAAGTAGACTGGTGGTTACCAGGTGCTGGGAGAAGGACGAAGTAGGAAGGTATTGTTTAATAAATACAGAGCTTCAACTGGGGATGATGACAAGTTCTGGAGACAGATAGTGTTGATGGTTACACAAAAATGTGAATTACTGAATAGTACACTTTTAAATCATTAAAATCATCCATATCACATTATGTATATTTTACTGTACAACAAAACTAAAAAAAAAAAAAAAAAAACCCCACATGCACACAAAGTATCACCTCTTTCCATTTCATCAGCAAGTCATACTGGTTCTATCTTTAAAATATTTTTGAAACCTGAGTCCTTACACCTACCTCCACCACCACAGTCTGAACTATCATCTTCAACCTAGACTCCTTTGTTAGCTAACAGCTAGTCTCCTTGTTTCCCTTCTTATTCTTTTAGTCTACAGTCTGTACTCTACAAGACAGCTAGATCCTTTAAGGAGTAAATCATGTCACTGCCCTAATGAAAAATCTGCTACATTGTACTCATAAAGAAGTCCAAACTTCTACCATGGCTCTGCACGACATTGGCCCCTACTGACCTCTCTCCTCTAGTCCAGTCTAGTCACACTGACCTTTCTCTTGTTCTTCAAACAATCTAAGTTGATTCCACTTCAGGGCTTTTGCTCTTCTGGTGGCCCAGTTTAATTCATTCAGACCTCTGCTGAAAGTCATGTCTTCAGAGACCAGCCTAGCAATACTACCTAAAACAGCACCTCCCATTACTTCCTATTTCTGCACATTTCTTTATTAATTTTCATAACTCTCATTACTACCTAAAAGACATGTTGGTTGTGTCTCTTCAACTACACTGTACACTCCTTATAGATAGAAACTTTGACCTTTGGACCACTATAGCTCCAAAATCCAGAAAAGTGCATAGTACATGATAAGTACTTAGTCAATTATTGAATGAATAAAATTATCCTTGTTTGTAGAAGCACTGAGTATTATATGCTTGGTTTTCATTTCATATAGACTAAATTGGTTTTAATTTCTTATAAACAGACTCAATCATCCTCATCCCCATTTTGTCTTTCAATCAGGACCAGACCTTGAAAATGGAACAAACCCTTCACAATGGAATGAACATGGCTCACAACCCAAACCTCTATCAGTGTGAATTTCACCTTCATTTTTTAAATTAACTAATTTACAAATATTCTTCTGTTATCACCACATAACTCCTCAGACAGTTTCTGCTCAGATCTTCCTCCATTTACCAGTTCCTAACTAAGGGAATAGGAGGAAGTGTCAAGATTTAAACATCTAAAGATTACTGTAAGTCTTGCCTTTCTAACTTTAACTATGTACTGGCCATTTGAGGAAATGTCCTATTAGATGTCTACAAAATTTGAATATTTAATTGCCTTAATGGCTAACAGACAATTTTATCTTTTATGTCTCTGACATCACCACTTAAACCACATTTGACTTGGCAATGATGTGATAAAATAATACTTACGCCTTTATTTCTATGACAAGTTCCTCACCATCACTAAGCAGGTAAATGGAAATTTAGGATTTGTTATTCTGTTGTATACATCAGCACAGAGCCCAACAGCAAAATCACAACAAGCCAGTGGAATTATGCCCATCCAGAAAGATAGTTTCCATTAATGTTTCTTGGCCAGGACACTCTTCAGCTGCATAGAATGTTTTAAATAGCCTAACGGAAACATGATAAAGATATCTTATTCTCCCTTAAGTAAGCAATATTTTTAAAGAAAATGCATATGTGGAGAATAGGATTAGACACATTAGTCATCTTTTATTTAAGCCACACCACATAGCCCAACCAACAGTACTGGCACCTTGATTTCCACAGTGATTGGCAAAGATCCCCATCACACTCCCGTGTGAATCTGAGAGCAAAGGTTGTTCATTCCTGTTCTATTCAAAAAAATCAAAATAGAGAGCAACATTATTTCCATGCAGGGGAAATCTAGACTTCCTTCAAAGACTACCTGAGTATTTTCTCCCCCTTATTCAAGAATGTTACATTGTTTAAGAGCCACAGGAAATAATTTAACATGTCATATACTGCTCTTAGAAAATCCTAGCTTGTTATCTGTTCTGACAGTAATAAAATCATCTTTTAAAGCAACACTAGGGTAGAATTCTTCCTTCCAGCTCAGCTGAAAAATAGTTGGTTGTACTTTATCACTCACTGAAGTAGAACATTCTGCCTGCTCTCTTTAAGTGGCCATTTAAGATTTTTACAGAAGTATGATGGAAAATTATGTCCTTTTCAAAGATAAGAGAGAGACTTTCTTAATAAGCTTCTTAAGCAATCCATTCTCTGTAAAATTGGTTGATGTGGTTAATTTGGCAAAGCATTTGAGAGATGGAGGAAGCAAGAACATGGTGAGAGGTTCAAGCTTTTGTCTTATTACACGAGCAATAAATAAAGACTCTTTCAAAAATGTTTTCCCTTTCATCTGAATGTTCATTGACCCATTTCTACACAGCGGTGCTGACCCCAGCTCTTTCACATAGTACAACTGCCAAAAGTGAACTATCACATGTTTCTGACCAGAAAGAAACAGGCTGGAACGAAATCTGTCATGAGAAATATTTCACAGCCAAAATTAAAGCTCTAAAATGCCACAACTAAAAACAATGCTCTTCTGATTTCAATTTTACTCTCAGAGCCACTAATCTTATCAAAGCTTATTTTAAAACTAGTACTTGCACACTTCGCTAAATTTTTTTTGTGCATAACAATAATATTTCAAATGTAAGTTTTTGGCTGTTGCTATATGTTTTAACTGAAATAAAACTGTTAAAGCAGAGAATGTAAATTTCCCTATTTACAAGCTTCTCTAAACATAATCTCTAGGCAAGAATAATTCCATGGTCATGTTAGGAACATTTTAGGAAACCCAGTAACTCATTCAAACCTTTGGAAAATTTTACCAAATGGTAATGTGTTTTTAATCACTTAGCATTTACTACAGAACAGTAGACCAAGAAAAGTTGACAGATGATTTAAGATGCAGTCCCTGACTTTGCAGAAGTCATGGTCTCTTTAATAGCATGAGATAAACATATTAACCAATAGAGGAGGAAGTGCCATTATTTGAAGTCAACAAGAAGGCTTCACAAAGGAAGTGACAGCCACCCTGAGACTCAAAGGATGACAGGAGCAAGGTGATGAAGGCAAGGTAGAAGTACAAAGGAGCAGTGCCAGCAAAATCAAGTACAGAGTTTCCACTTAGTAGGCACTAAGCTAAGCAACTCGGCCAGAGGCTGTATGCAGTAAGAGCTAGTCTATAATCAATATGAGGAATCATTATTTAATTTAAGGCTGGTGAGATTAAATAGATCAATTAAGGTTATGGAAAACTCTTAAGTGAAAGATGATAAAATTCTTACCTAGGTTTATGATAGTGGAGAAAAGGAGATATTTCTGAAATAGAAAAAAAACAGCACTCAGTGACTGACATGGGATGGGAGAGATCAAATATAAGGGTGAAGTCAAAGTTTGAGTTTTTTGATACTCTTCTCATCAGAAGTAAGGTCATGTCCCCTCCCCTTGAATTTCAGAAGGTATAAGGCTACTTCAACTAAAAATCCATTCTGACTACCAACGCTAGGTCACAAAAGGCCATACAGAGTCTTCCCTTTACACTGAGACACTAACTCTTAGAGCTTGCAGCCACCAAATAAGAACTCAAACTACACTGAAGCTGCCATTTTGTGAGGAAGCCCATGAAACATGGGGCAGCCATGTAAAGGCAGTCACTCAACAATCCAGATGAACTGTGCCTTCAAGTCATCCTGGTCCAGGTACCAGGCAAATAAGTAAAGAGTCTCTAGGAAATTTTAGCCCCTAGCTAAAGCTGAAAATATTGTAAAACAAATACAAGACAAGCTATCCTGTGGTGCTCTGTCCAAATTCCTGTCATAGAATCTTTGAGCATAATCAAAAGGTATTGCTTTACATCATCAAGTTTAAGGTAGTCTACACACCAATCAATAACTGAAACAAGTGGTGGTAACATACGTGTATAAGTGAATTATTAAGGAACACAAGAACAGGACATTTAGGAGAGAAAGTTATACTAATTCCATCTAGATGATTTAAATCTGACATATCTGTAGAACATCAAATAGAAATGTTGAGTCAACCATTGAAAGTAAAGGTCTGGATTTTAGAAAAGAGGTAGACTATAAAGCAGTATATGAAGACAAAGGGAAGATGTATGAGAGGGAAAAATAAGATGTGGGAATGGAACAGTCTGAAAAGTTGGAGAGGAAACTAAAAGTTTAAGAGAGAGTAGAATGGACAAAGAATAATGCCATCCACGCAAGCCAAGAAAAAAAGATTCTCTAAGGTGTTAGCAACTGTGGTCAACAGTATCAAATACAACAGGAAATCAAGTAAAATCAAAAAGAACCAAGAAAGAACAGGAACAAATACATTTGGCAGACTGTTGGTAACTAGAAGAGATTCAATAGTGTAATTTGGAGAAGTCAAAATCACAGAAGTTGAAAAATGAATGAGAACTGGGTAACTGACACAGACAGTGTAAATCACTCTCTGAAGTATGATAAAGAAAAGTAACAGCGAGGGCAGAAGCTTGAGGGGTAGCAGGGGTTAAAGAAGGTCTGTTGATTCATTCACTCACCCAATGAATACATATTTATCTTTCTTGGTGTGCAGGGGCAGGTCTACAGACCAAGAAGTAATCAGAAAGAGAAACTGAAGATAACAAAAAAGAAATTAATAAGTCAAGCCCTAGAAAAGGCAGGAAACAAAGGATCGAAAGCCCATGTAGAGGTATCTGACTTCCATCACTTCCTCTAAAGCAGGAGGGCAAGGAGGTGGTGACAATATACATAGAAACACACTGGACAGAGGGAGAGAACATTAAAGAAATTACCAATGAAAAGCCCATTTTTCATATAGAATAGAAAGCAAGACCATGTGGTGGAAATGAAGAAACTAGAATGGAATGAAAGACTTGATGAGAATAGAAAAGATCTGGAAGAGCATCTGTAGTAAATAAGAAGTAGACCGGAGACGATCAAAGAATCATCCAATCATAGAGAGAGCCTGGAACAAACTAGAACCCATAATCTCCCAAACAGTCACTGGGCTACAAATTAACTAAGTTAAGGACAAGGGCAGAGCTTTTTCAACTTTGTATCCCTCATGCCAAGCAGAGCACCTAGGAAATGACAGGCCTTCAATAAACGTCTTGTGAATGAATGTATGAATGTGTGTGTAGATATCACTATTATCAAATACACATATATGCAAGAAAAATAATCAAGTATGATGACTATTTTCATTTCTTACCCTAAAAGAAATTCTTCATTTTAGTAAAGACTTTTGCTCTATTATTACAAATATATTTTGGGGGAGCACCTGTGGCTCAGTGAGTAGGGCACTGGCCCCATATACCGAGAGTGGCAGGTTCAAACCCAGCCCCAGCCAAACTGCAACAAAAAAATAGCTGGGTATTGTGGCAGGCACCTATAGTCCCAGCTGCTCGGGAGACTGAGGCAAGAGAATCACCTAAGTCCAAGAGCTGGAGGTTGCTATGAGCTGTGACACCACAGCACTCTATCGAGGGCAGAAAAAAAAATATATATACATATATATAGATAGATAGAGAGAGAGAGAGAGTATCTTTCAGTAAATGCCAAATATAAAACACAGTTCTTAGCTGGAATTACCTTTGAATCAAAAAACAAAAAGCAAAGCATGATTCTGTAATTATTTCTTCCGAATCTGACCTCTTGCCCCAGTTTCTCCTATAGCTTCAAATTAACTATATTTTAATCAAAAATAGCATTGCCCTTCCTCCAAAATGGCTAACTGAAAACTGAAAAATATATTTGTTTACAAGTCATGACATGCAAAAAAACAAAATACTTTTTAGAAGAAACCTATTTGTTATATACGGATTGTATAACTGTTGTATATATACACATATATATGTTATACATTCTGTTTATATATATACATATGTGCATAGTTATATATAGTCATATACAGTATATACATGTATACAGTTATATGTGTACATATATGTTATATAAGTATATATACTTATACATATGTATAGAACATATATATGTTACATATACTGTTGTATAGCTGTTCCAAGCTATAATAAAGACAGTAAGAACAGATTAATTTAACATAGTACAATTCCCTTACAACACTGGCATTAAAAGATGAGCCCCCAACCTTATAAACTTGAACTAAGTAATATACATCAGGACTTTCTGTATATAATTATTAGAAACAGTTCCATCCATATTTAGTCCATATTCACATAATTACTACTCCAGATCATAATAATATCTACAGGCTGGCATTTGGAATACTATAATAGATACTAAGACTATTTCCTGGCTGGATGCAGTAGCTCATACCTATAACTTCAGCCCTTTGGGAGACCAAGGCAGGAGGATACTTAAGGCCAGGAGTTGGAGACCAGCCTAGGCAAAACAGAGAGATTCCCTCTCTACAATTATTTTTTAATTAGCTGTGTGATAGTGTGCACCTGTAGTCCTAGCTACTAGAAGAATGAGGCAGGAGGACTGGGCTATAGTGAGCTATGATTACATTAGTGCACTCCAAAAACACAACAAATCTGGAAAGTAGTGACATTATGTGATCATGGGGAAAAAACAGATAATTTGAGGTAAACATCAAAAAAAAAGAATAACCAAAGAAATACAAACTCTTTGACAACAATATGCTTCCTTTCACATCTTTAAATCTAGTTAAAATTTTGATGACTCATGTTAACAATAGAAAATAAAAACTTCAAATAAATTTTGCTGGAATTCTGAGAATATAACTGACTGATAGCAACCCTTGTCAGAGGCTCCTGAGCAAAGGAAGAAAAACTGAACAGAATCAGACTCTACAAAGCCAAAGAAGGGGAGCTGAGCCAAGAAAGAAGTTCGGCAAGCTGTAATTCCAAGGAAGAGCATTCAACAAAACAAATTACGGGTACAAAGCCTATTTACTAGAGGATGGGAGACCCCTCCCCAAGCAGGAGGCCTGCCACAGGCTATCTGCGAACGAGCAGGGAACAAAAGACCTCTCATTTTACCTTGCTGGAGAGAGCTGCTAAACTCCAGGTCTCTTTCTCCAGGGAGGTCCTACTTATGTACCTAGACACCACCCCGCCAGGCATAATATTGAACAGATATTTTTCCCCACAAGTCCAAACTCCCAGTCCACCCTTTCCCCCTCGCATGGCGATCTGAAGCTATGCCCCCTGCAGAGCACAGAGTGTTTGGTGTTGTCCTGAGAGACCTGGACATAGCGTGGACCGCCAACCATCAGGACAAAATCTGGGACTAACAGGGAAGGAAGAGGGTGTGGGAAGAAAGGGAAACTCAGTGGGAGGAGGAGCAGTCCCCTGGTTATGACTATGCCCAGCCAGTGGTAGTGTTGACCCTTGGTTTGGGCTGTGTCTGGCAGGATGGGCTGCAGAACCCCAGCTCTGACAGCACCCACAGCAGGGGAATGGTTGCCCCATGTCGACTGAGTTTGGCAGACAAGGCTGGTCCCTGCTGGGCCTGCCAGCAGAGGTTTAATAAGCGTGGACTGCAACCTGAGAGCAAGGGCGTGGTCTTCTGATTCCAACAGAACCCTCGAGCTGTGGCTTACCGGGTGTGAACCAAGCCCTAAGGGGTAGGGCGTACTCTACTGACTCCAGCGCAGGTGGTGAGCAGAAGCTTACCAGGTAAGGACTGAGACCTGCAGGCAGAGTGTGGTTTCCCGACTCCAAAAGAGCCTGAGAACAGAGGCTTGCCAGGCAGTGGACTGAGACTGGCAGGCAGGGTGTGGTCCCCTAACTCCAACTGGTCTGGCAAGCAGAGGCTAGCTGTGTGTGGACTGAGACCAGAGGGCAGGCCCAGTGCACTGACTCCAACAGAGCCTACAAACAGAGGCATGCCAGGCAGTGGACTGAGACTGGCAAGAGGGGGCATGGTCCCCTGACTCCAGTTGGTTTGGCAGGCACTACTCCAGACCCTACTCCAGAGGCCAGCTGTGTGTGGACTGAGACGCGTAGGCAGGGGCATTACCCCTGGCTCCAGCTGGGCCTGTGAGCAGAGAAGAAGACACTGCCAGGTGGGAGTGTGGATCCCTGGCTCCAATTGTGCTTTGAATCCCTTTGTTTTGAATTGTCCTTGAATCCCTCTCTGTTGGGCAGGGTTTGCACTGCCAGAGACAATTTGGTTGGAACCTGTGTCGGGCTGTCTACTCTGGGACATTCTGAGATTGACCTTTGAAGTTCTGTAGTGGAAACTAACTGAACGGTGGGGGGTGGGTGCCACAGCTGTTTGTATCTCTTCATTGTTGATATTTAAATCTAATAGGGTGGTTTCTTAGGATAGGGTAGAGTCTGGTTGATATCAAAACAGACCAAGCCTGCACTATCTCAGCAAACTACATCCTCAGAGTCTCCAGCCAAAACTCTGAAAGGGGCCTTTTTAAGGTTGTAGGAGATAAGCCACAATTACAAAGCCTAGAGCTTTGGTAAGGGGCTATCTCTACTACCTGGGAACCCCAATTCAATCACCCTACCAGTTCTAATAACTGAACAGTAGAAAATAAACACGGTGCAGATTCAACAGAAGAACTCTGGCAACATGAATAACCAGAGTAGATCAACTCCCCGCACCCCAAGAAATGACAAAGGAGATACAACTGAAGATACCATGCATAGACAAATGGCACCAATGTCAGAAACTGAATTCAGAATAGGGATTGCAAATAAGATAAATAGAATGGAAGAAAATATGAAATTGATTCCAAAGAGTAGTTCTAAAGTTGTCTCAAGTCACCCAAGATATGGACATAATGAGAAAAGAGATAGCAGAGCTCAAGGAAATGAAAAAGTTAGCTGAGGAGCTCTAAAATACAGTGGAATCTCTGACTAATAGAGTTGACCAGGCAGAACAAAGGATCTCTGAAACTGAGGACAAAGCTTTTGAACGATCCCAAACACTCAACGAGGTAGACAAATGGAGAACAAAAACTGATCATTCCCTGAGAGAGTTGTGGGATCACTCCAAAAGATCAAACATTCGTCTTATAGGAATTCCCGAAGAAGAAGATGGTCCTAAAGATACAGATGCTCTACTCCAAGAGAATTTGGAGGAGAATTTCTCAAACATTGCAAGAGATTCAGAATTTCAGATAGCAGATAGTTTCAGAACCCTAGCATGATTCAATCCAAATAAAGCATCTTCTAGACACATTGTGATTAACTTTGCCAAAGTTAAGATGAAGGAGAAAATTCTACAAGCAACCAGATGTAAGAAAAGCATCACCTACAAAGGGAGAAATATCAGAATAACTGCAGATCTCTCAGCCGAAACATTTCAAGCCAGAAGAAGATGGTCATCAACCTTCAATCTCTTAAAACAAAACAACTTCCAGCCCAGGATCCTGTATCCATCTAAACTGAGTTCCATTTGCGATGGAGAAATCAAATACTTTAATGACACAGACATGTCGAAGAATTTTGCCATAACTAAACCAGCTCTCCTGGATATTCTCAGACCCATCCTCCATAACGACTAGTGCAATGCTCTACCTCCAAAGTAAAGTCACCCAGAAATTTTTTGAACAAAACCCAACTTCCACAGTGGTAAAAGGATTAAAAATGTCCACCGGACATCCGAAAATCATGACACCCAAAACACAACCAGGCTTATCAATTCTCTCAATTAATGTGAACAGTTTAAATTGTCCTCTAAAGAGACACAGGCTGGCTGACTGGATCCATATATTCAGACTGAACATGTGCTGTATACAAGAATCTCACCTTACCTTCAAGGATAAAAATAGACTTAGGGTGAAGGGATGGACTTGTATAATACAGGCAAATGGAAACCACAAAAAAGCAGGGGTTACAATTTTAGTAGCAGATACAATTGGCTTTAAACCAACAAAGATAAAGAAAGATAAGGACTGTCACTACATAGTTGTCAAGGGAAACACTCAACATGAAGAAATTTCGATTATGAACATTTATGCACCCTACCAGAATGCTCAATTCATAAAACAGACCCTAATGGATATGAACAACTTGATATCTTCCTGCACTAAAATAGCTGGAGATTTTAACACCGCTTTCAGAGTTTTGGATAGCTCCTCCAAAAAGAAACTAAACAAGAAATATTAGACTTAAACCTGATCCTAGAACAAATGGACTTCACAGACCTCTACAGAACATTTCACCCTAATAAAACTGAATATACATTCTTTTCATCAGCCCACGGGTCATCCTCCAAAATAGATCATATCCTAGGACACAAGGCTAACCTCAGCAAATTTAAAAGTATATAAATTATTCCTTGTATCTTCTCGGACCACCATGGAATAAAAGTTGAACTCAACAACAATGGGAATCTCCATACTCAAACAAAGTCATGGAAGCTAAATAATCTCAGGCTGACTGACAGCTGGGTCAAAGACAAGATTAAGAAGGAAATCACCAAATTTTTGGAACTAAATGATAACAAAGACACAAATTATCAAAACCTGTGGGACACTGAAAGGCAGTCTTAAGAGGGAAATTTATAGTATTGGAAGCCTTCATCAAGAAAATAGAAAGAGAGGAGGCCAACAATTTAATTGATCACCTCAGGCAACTGGAAAAGG
>NW_003852447.1:6788858-6805079 GCF_000181295.1 Otolemur garnettii
TGTCAACCATTGAAATAGCATCATCAATCCGAAATCTCCCTAAAAAGAAAAGTCCGGGACCAGATGGCTTCACATCTGAATTCTATCAAACATTTCATGAGGTACTAGTACCTATATTATACAACCTTTTCCAAAGCATAGAAAAAGAAGGAATACTTTCCAACACATTCTATGAAGCAAATATCACCATGATACCCAAACCACAAAAGGATTCAACAAAGAAAGAAAATTATAGACCAATATTATTAATGAATACAATGCAAAAATATTTAATAAGATCTTAGCAAACAGAATTCAACAACACATCAAAAAAATTATACACCATGATTAAGCTGTTTTTATTCCAGGGTTACAGGGCTGGCTCAACATATGCAAATCTATAAATATAATACACCACATCAATAAAAGAAAAAACAAAGACCATATGATTCTCTCAATTGACACAGAAAAAGCTTTTGATAATATCCAGCATCCTTTCATGATCAGAATACTTAATAAAATAGGCATAGAAGGGACATTTCTTAAACTGATAGAGGCCATTTACAGCAAACCCACAGCCAATATCATATTGAATGATGTAAAATTGAAATCATTTCCACTCAGATCAGGAACGAGGGGCAAGGATGCCCAGTGTCTCCACTGCTATTTAACATAGTAATGGAAGTCTTAGCTATCACAATCAGGCAAGAGAAGGTGATCAAGGGTATCCAAATAAGGTCAGATGAAATCAAACTCTCATTCTTCACTGATGACATGATCCTATACCTGGAAAATCCCAGGGACCCAACTTCAAAACTCTTAGAAGTGATCAAGGAATACAGCAGCATCTCAGGATACAAAATCAATACTTGCAAGTCAGCAGCTTTTATATACGCCAACAATAGCTAAAAAAAACAATCAAGGACTCTATTCCTTTTACAATAGTGCCAAAGATAAAATATCTGTAAAATTACCTAACAAAGGACATGAAAGATCTCTATAAGGAGAACTATGAAACTCTGAGAAAAGAAATAGCTGAAGATGTCAACAAATGGAAAAACATACCATGTTCGTGGCTGGGAAGAATCAACATTGTTAAAATGTCCATGCTACCCAAAGCAATCTACGATTTAATGCAATCCCTATTAAAGCACCACTGTCATACTTCAAAGAACTTGAAAAAATAGTACTTCGTTTTATATGGAATCAGAAAAAACCTCAAATAGCAAATACATTACTCAGAAATAAGAACAAATTGGGAGGTACCACATTACCAGACTTCAGGCTACACTATAAGTCTATAGTGATCAAAATAGCACAGTACTGGCACAAAAACAGAGCAGTAGATGTATGGAACAGAATAGAGAAGCATGAGATAAACCCAGCTACTTATCATTTGATCTTCAACAAGCCTATCAAAAATATTCAGTGGGGGAAAGACTCCCTATTTAACAAATGGTGCTGGGTGAACTGGCTGGCAACCTGTAGAAAACTAAAACCTTTCACCATTAACAAAAATTGATTCTCATTGGATAAAAGACTTAAACTTAAGACATGAAACTATAAATATTCTAGAAGAGAGTGAAGGGAAAACACTTGAAGAAATCAACCTGGGAGAATATTTTATGAGGAGGACCCCCTGGGGAAATGGAAGCAACACCAAAAATACACTACTGGGATCTGATCAAACTAAAAAGCTTTTTGCACAGCCAAGAGCTGTGCAGCCAAGAGTCTGTAAGTAAAACAAACAGACAACTTTCAGAATGGGAGAAGATTTTTGCACTTTACGCTTCTGACAAAGGTCTGATAACTAGAATCTACAGAGAACTCAAACTAATCAATAAGAAAAGAATAAATAACCCCATTTCTTTGTGGGCAAGAGACTTGAACAGAAACTTCTCTGATAAAAATAGGCGCATGGCCTATAAACATATGAAAAAATGCTCATCATCCTTAATCATCAGAGAAATGCAAATCAAAACCACTTTGAAATATCATCTAACTCCAATAAGATTAGCCCACATCACAAAATCCCAAAACTACAGATGTTGGCGTGGATGTGGAGAGAAGGGAACACTTCTACACTGCTGGTAGGAATGCAAGCTAATACAGCCTTTTTGGAAAGAAGTTTGGAGAACACTCAAGGAACTAAAAGTAGACCTACTGTTTGATCCCGCAATTCCTCTACTACATATATACCCAGATGATCAAAAATTATTTTACAACAAAGACATTTGCACCAGAATGTTCACTGCAGCACAATTCATAATAGCCAAGACATGGAAACAGCCCAAGTGTCCATCAACCCATGAATGGAATAACAAATTATGGTATATGTACACCATGGAATACTATGAGGCCATAAAAAAAGATGGAGACTTCACATTTTTTATGTTTACCTGGATGGAGCTGAAACATATTCTTCTTAGTAAAGTATCCCAAGAATGCAAAAAAAAAGTACCCAATGTACTTGATACTACTATGAAATCAATGTATAACCACCTATGCAATCATACAAATGGCACAACATAACTATAGTCCATAAAGTAGAAGTGGAGAGATAGGGGTGGCGGAGAGGAGGTATGGGAGAAGGGATGGTATTCGAGGGGACTCACCTAATGTGCATGATGCAATGGTACATTTCTAAACTATTAAGAAATGAATATAATTGTGATGGATGTGATACTTGGTTCAATGTAAACAATTCACATTGTATATCAAAGCAGTATCCTGAACCCCATAAATGCATCAATGTACAAAGTTATAATTTAATAAAAAATAATTATAAAAAAAGAAATAAATTTTGCTGAAATAATCAAGTAAGTTAAATGTTCACCAACTTTTATTTTGAAATATTTACAAAAAGCTTTTATACTAAATTTTAAACTAAAAATTTATTTGAAATTTAACTATGGATCAGCCATTGTGCTGAGTACTTCACATACATTATCCCATTTAGATTATAACTATTTCATTTGCTCAAGGAAAAAAGTATAATTTACATTGAACAAAGTATAGACATCTTATAAAACATCTGGCATTTTCCATGTATATTTTATTTATGAATTCATTCATTTGTTCATTCACAACCACTCTTCAGTTAACACATTCTATGGCCAGTACTAACATCATTAAGAACCTACCATATGGCTCAGCATCTGTAGCTCAGTGAGTGGGACACCAGCAACATGCACCAAGGCTAGCAGATTCAAGCCGCGCTGGACCTGCTAAACAATGACAACTCCAACCAGAGAATGGCCAGGTGTTGAGGCAGGCACCTGTGGTCCCAGCTGCTTGGGAGCCTGAGGCAAGAGAATCACTTAGGCCCAGGAGTTTGAGATTGTTGTGAGCTGTGGCGCCACAGCACTCTATCGAAGCCAACATGGTAAGACTCTGTCTCAAGAAAAAAAAAAAAGAACCTGCCATATGCCATTAGTGGACTAGACACTGACAATAAAAAAAGAAGACTAAGATTATTGTACCCCAAAGGTTCACAGATAAACAGAGGAGATAAATAAAAAAGCCCTTATGGAAAGTGTTAAGTCCTTTCCTCGAAGCATCATAGCAGAAACAAGAATAGGAATGCGAGAATAATAGTGAAAGAAGTCATCACAGAATATCCATAATATGTGCCTGAATAAGTCAGTGGCATAAAGGAATCAAATGAGAAGAGATATTCTATAAAGCTTTAAACAGTAGAATCAGCAGGAACAGGTGATTAATTTGGGGAAGAAATCTTATGACTTCCACAGTACAAAGAGAGATACAGGGAAAAATAATTTGATTTTACACTTGCTGAGTTTAAAATGTTTGTAAAGTTTGAAATGCTTATTGACAACTACACATACAGGTCTGGTATCCAGGAGAGATACCCAGGCTGGTGATGCATTTGGAGTCAAGAGCACATAAGTAGTAAATGGAGCAGTAGGGGAAATTGAGATTACTAGGTGGAATATAAAATGAGAAGAGGGCCTAGTAGAATTATGGAGTACACTCATGCACACCACAATGACATTTCAGTCAATGATGGACTGCACGGACAGTGGTACCATAAGATTATAATGAAGCTAAGAGATTTCTATCACCTAGAGTTGCCGTAGCCATCATAATGTCATAACACAACACATGACTTCCACTGTTATAATGATGTTGTTGTAAACAAACCTACGAGACCACTTATCATATAAAAGTGTGCAATAATGTCTGAGGCCTTCACATTCACTCACTGCTCACTCACTGACTCGCCCAGAGCAACTTCCAGTTCAGCAAGCTCCATTCATGTAAATATCCTATACAGGGGCACTAGTTTTTTTGTCTTATATACTGTATTTTTACTGTGCCTTTTCTATGTTTAGATATGATTAGATACAAAAATAATGACCTTGTTACAACTGCCTACAGTATTCAGTACAGTAACAAGCTGTATATGTTAACAACCTAGGAGCAACAGGCTATTCCCTATATCCTAGATTTATAGCAGGCTATATACCATCTAGGTTTGTGTAAGTACATTGTATGATATCCACATAAGAATAAAATTGTCTAATGACACACTGTATCCCCATCAGTAAACAATGCATAACTATACATCATTTTTTTAAGAATAAAAGAACAGTGTGTAGGACACTAAGTCACAAGAAGTGCTTCCATCCCACACCACTCCACAAAAAACCACAAAACTTTGTACTACAAAAAGTAGAACCAGGCCACGCCTGTGGCTCAAAGGAGTAAGGCACTGGCCCCATATGCCAGAGGTGGCAGGTTCAAACCCAGCCCCGGCCAAAAACTCCAAAAAAATAAAAAGTAAAACCTCTGTACATTGACCACCAAAAGAACCATAACAAATTGATCAATATACAGAATATGCTAAACATAAGGAACTTCCATTGAATATATGTGATACACGTCCAGTCTATGAAAGTTAGGTCAACTTAAGGAGATGTCAATGTAGGGAGACTGTCAACTATGGAGGTTCTACTGTATTCCTAAGTCACAGGCACTGTGCTAGCTGCTGAGGGTAGCCAAGAATAAAGACAATACAGTTCTTAATCATAAGAATTGGGCTAAAATAGGAGTAGGATACCAAGAGTAGATTGAAAGCACAAGATCTTGCAAATCTTAGCTCTACCATTTACTTCCTGGATGACTTTAAGCAAATAATTTAACCTCTAAGTGTGTTTACATCCTCCCTCCAATAAGGATCAAAATAGTACTTATTTCCATAACGTTGCTATAACGAGTAAATGAGCTAAGAACTATGTCATAAGGACTAAAACAGTCCACATAAAGCACTTATAATGGTGCTTAACATATAATAAATGCTCAATAACATACTGTATTATTTAGGATTATAAAAATTATCAGAATGGTTGCATGAGTGTAATAACAATACAAATAAATGGTTTTCTGAACCATTTGTGAACTGGATTTTATATTACTTAGGATTATAAAAATTATCAGAATGGCTGCATGAGTGTAATAAGAATACAAATAAATGTTGTTATTGGATTTCACAAGATGAAGAAAGAACCCTCACTTGGGGAGATTTCAGAGAACAGTTCACTGAGCTGCCTCTCTAGGCAAAGGCCAGCTCATATAATGCCCTTGTATGAATTAAAAAGCAGCCCACAGATGCACACCAAGGAGGGCAGACAGGATTTCTTGAACCCTTGAGCTCAGGCAATCCACCCACCTCAGCCTCCCAAGTGCCAGGATTACAGGTATGAGCCACTGCACCCAACCAGGTAGCTGAGATTTCTGTCATCACTCAATCCCCTCAACCAGCACAGTTCTGTATGATAGCCTGAAAGACAGGACACAAAAAGCTGAAGAAAAGCGAAGTAGAAGACTGTCAGGTATCAAAAGCATAGGATATCCAGCCTAGAGCTGGGTAAGTATCTCAGATTAGCTAGAGCATAGAAACCACTCAGAAGAATAAAGATAAACTCAGAAAGGTAGCCAGATGCTAAAGGATACTGAATATTAGCAAAAGCATTCAGCTGTGACGCTGAGCAGAATAATGTACTTCTAACAATAAGAGTAGTCTGACATTATGTACAAGAAGGATTTAGGCAGGGGCAGGTAAGAGGTCACTGCAGTAGTCTGCTAGTCTGTGAGTTCCTCAAACTCAGGAATTAAACATCTCATTCACTTCTGTATACTTCAAACTAACACAATGCTTGAGACAAAGTAGGTACTAAATAACCATCTGAGGTATATAAGAATGAATGAGCCAAAAGGCAGTTATGTGAGCCTTAATTACAGTGAGAATGGTGGAAATAGAATGATACATATGGAAATTACTGCAATGATAGAAACAAAGATATTTGCTGGCTGATGAAATGTGGCAAGGATAAGGCAGAATCAATAAAGACTGTAAAACTGATAAATACTAAATGGACCACATACAGGCTTCTGTGAAAATCAAATATAATTATGTTTATGAAAATGCTCTATTTAAAAAAGACTGCTTTTCTCTAGAATAAAAATGAGTCATCGTGGACAGATGTACTATTAATACTATATTGGACAGTGACTATATCTTATCATTTTAAGACATTTGTTCTTCTTTTGTCTTCAGTACATTATAAAACCTTTAAGCAGTATGTCTACTCTTTATGAAGTATGATAAAACCTCATTAAATGTTGCTTTAATTATGACTGTCTCATAGAAGAAACTGAATTTCAACTATGTAGCAGCCCATATAGCCTATGGCTAGGAGGAGTGAGTTATAGGAAATACCTGCAATGGAATACCTTGGTGAAAAGGGCATGGAGAGAGATTTAGTTCTAACAAGCATGAGTGAGCTCACGAGATGAGAGCATTGGTGAATTGGCAGTCTCTACACCTGTGGTGTTGAGAGGCACAAGCTCAGCCTTATATTAGCCTGGAGGAGAAGACAGTCAAAAAGCATGAGCATTCTATCACAGACACACTTACTCTGTCTCCTCTTCTGCCTCCAGAACGCCAGCACAGTGTCTCTCTGCTGAAGATTACCAAGCTCTGCTAAAGACTAAGATCTATCTGTCCTAAGAAGACTGCTTTACTCTCTCCTAAGACACACACTCTCTCTCTCTCCAGCTAAAGTAGATAGCCCTCAAGTACCTAAGGGAAACTGCTCCTGAGCAAGGTAGCTTAGCAGTCCACGTCCAGAACCTACCTAAGCCAGGCCCAAGACCTGGCCAGTCCTGGGCCCTTACAGGTGGTGTCATAAGCAGATCCTGACACAACTATATACCACAAAAAAATAGACAGATATACAAAGATTTAAACGCACTTACATAAATGTACACCTATATATACTAAACACTTCTGTGAATATAGTCTTAGCAGGGTACAAGCTTCCACAGTACATGTTTACTTTTCTTTATATTCCCAGGGTAACTGGTAATATGGATGTTTAATAAATAAATGTTTGTTAAACTAAACTTACTAAATTGCAATGAATTGACTTAGGAATTTCACAGAGCTTATCGAGGTTTCTGATGGTCTGCTTCCCTCTCCACTCTAGTCTGTGTTCTTCCACACTGAGCATCAAATTTATACTATAAAAGAATGAGATCCATGATAAGGGTGGCTTAGAAAAAAGAAAAAATAAAAATGAAAAAAACATTGTAAATATATATGATCAGTGGGGTACCATTAAATGTTTAACAACAGGCTTAGGATAAGGTGAGGGGCCTGATTTCCAGTGTTTGCCAATCTCCATGGTTTAAATACTCCCACAATGGCCTATTTCAAGCTACCAACATGATACAAATCAGTATAAAACTGACTGGAAATTTAACAATCAGCTCTCATAAGACAGTATGAGCTAGCTCCAGCACACAACTAAATGCAGTATTTAAATGCATACTATACATTATCCTCAAATTTTGCTCTAAAATACTACCCCAAAGGAAAGTACAAAAGCAAGCAAAATCTACACTCTATTCCAGGAAGGCCTTTACCTCAATCCACAAAGGAGTCATCTTCTAACTTGGCATACAGTCCAATCTAAAATGTTTTTTCCCAGACCAGTGACATTCAAACTTTTCTGATCATGTAGCCCAATCAGTTAAAAAAATGTTTTAGGGCTCGGCACCTGTGGCTCAAGTGGCTAAGGCGCCAGCCACATACACCTGAGCTGGCGGGTTCAAATCCAGCCTGGGCCTGCCAAACAACAATGACGGCTGCAACCAAAAAATAGCCAGGCGTTGTGGCAGGCGCCTGTGGTCCCAGCTACTTGGGAGGTGGAGGCAGGAGACTCACTTGAGCCCAGGAGTTGGAGGTTGTTGTGAGCTGTGATACAATGACACTCTACCCAGGGCAACCGCTTGAGGCTCTGTCTCAAAAAAAATGTTTTACCACATATCCTCAGTATGTTAATATATTTGTTTATATTAAAATAATAATAAATTCTATTAGACCTGCTATACTAATATCACATAAATTATAGAAAAGAAAAAATTTCTGCCCACACCCTAATGGACTGTCTTACATACCTCCCTGGGGCTTACACTTCAAAGATTACTAAGAACAACATGAAAAATAAAATGAATAGCTTCCTGGACCTATTTCCCCTAGGCCTACAACCTTACCTTATTAGATCTTCCCATTCCAATGCTGAAAAACACATACCAACACAGAGAAAAAAATGGGGAGAATAGAGAAGGGTCTTAAACAAAGCCAGTTTAAACAGAAGCAGGTAAGAAATCCCTTTTACAATAGGAGGTCCATGGAATAATTAAGACTGTGTGATAATGAATCACAAAAGAAGCTCCAAAACACCATCCTAACTGGAGCTTTCAAATTCTTAAAAAAACTCAGTTTATCATCATGTCCAATAAATATCCATGGTCCTAAGCCATCTGTATCAGTTCAGGCAAACAGAAGGGTTGGAAGAGAGGAAACTTGAGATTCTCTCAAAGACCAAGGATATCCTCTAAATAAGTATATTAATAAAATCTTGAGCTGAGAAACATGGACCACTGGATTACGTCAGAGAGAAATAAATCATATAGGAAAATACAGCTCTTATTTTCTATATTCATGTCCTCCAGTAGATCATATTTCAAAAAATTATTTAAGCCAAAATGCTGCTCCCTAATCATAAACAATACTAATCAAGTATACAAGCATTATTAAATTTCTCTGGGTTTTTTTTTTTGACATTGGGTCTCACTCTCACCTAGGATAGACTGTAGTAGTGACAACATAGCTCACAGCAGCCTCAAACTCCTGGGCTAAAGTAATCCTCCTGCCTCAGCCTTCCAAGTAACTGGGACTATAGGCATGCCACCATGCCTGGATGATTTTTCTATTTTTGTGTAGAGATGGGGTCTCATTATATTCCTCAGTCTGATCTCAAAGTCCTGGTTTAAAGCATTCTTACTGCCTCAGCCTCTCCAAGGGCTAGGATTACAGGTTAATCACCAAGCCCAGCCTCTCTATTTTAAGTATTTATAAAGTTATTAAAGATAACAAGGTAGTACAGTCAATCATAAAATACAGTATTATCTTAGAATTACTACAATATGCTTCTCAAATTTCTTGGCTTTTTGCTTCATAATTTCTGCACTATGCTACAAAATAACAAAATGAAAAAAAAATACACCATCAGGATAAGACAATACTAAAGATGTTCTTAAGGGAGATTTTACAAACATGACTAAAAACACTTAAAGATACTAAACGCTTTCTGAAGAGATGGCCCAAGAATGTCTGTTGCTTTTCCATTCATGTTGTCAATTTCCCTGTCATACACATAGCATTAAAGATGAAGCTGTCCTCTTCCCTAGTGCCTAAAAGGAAAAAAACGGAAACAGAAAAAAGGAAACTTCCCAAACTACCATCTCAACAAGACTAGCAGCATTTAACAGGAGAGAATCGGCCCCTTTTTAAACTGGATCCTTGGATCCCTTATTACATAATTACTTCACATTGTCTATTAGACTCAAAGCTTTGGCTGAAAGGATAACCAAATAAAAAGAGGCCCACACAAATTTATCTACCTTCCCATCCTTGACTTTTCTGTTTCCTTCTTTCTTTAAGAAAAATGGGGTCCTTTGCCCAGGAAAAAATGTATTACTAGCTCTTACCTCAATAAGGTTGCCTAAACAAATGTGTCTATCTCCTTTTCTTTCAAATTCCATTGAAATGACAAGGGATAACCACACTAGAAAACTAAAAAAGATGTCACTAGCAGATTAGAAGTTTAAACATCTCGATCCCTGGTTTAGATGAACTTTACCACCCATCAAAATCCCTAGAGGGCTGGTTAAAACACAGATTGCCGATCTCCACTTGTAGGATTTCTGATTTAGTAGGTCTGGAGTGGAGCCTGAAATTGTATATATCTAACCAATCCCCAGATAGCTGATTCTGCTGGTCACCAGGACTACATTACAAAAACCACCATCATGAGTAAATAGAGATTATTAAGAAAAATGCTTTTTACTCATTCTAATTAGCATCCTTAGATTCAAGAGAATGGTACAAAGGAACGGCAAGTGGAAAATAAGAAACGGTTCTGGATAATTGGAAAATATGTAATTTCTGAATTAAAAACAAAATTCAGAAGGGCTAAATAACTTAGATTCAATTTAGCAGTGTGAAAAATAATCTTAGACATCTTTTAAAACACAGAGCAAAAGATATAAAAGGATAGGCATAAAGGTCAGTATCTACATAATAGGTTTCTAGAGAGAGCACAAACACATTACAAAAAGTAATCAATGAAAAGAAGAAATTTTTCCTAAGCTGAAACCAACTCAAGTCTTAACAGCACAAGGCCAATATCTTTTTTTTTTTTGGAGACAGAGTCTCATTATATTGCCCCTGGTAGAGTTCCACGGCGTCACAGCTCACAGTAACCTCAAACTCTTGGGCTTAAGCGATTTTCTTACCTCAGCCTCCCAAGTAGCTGGGACTACAGGTGTCCACCACAACACCCAACTATTTTTTGGTTGTAGTTGTCATTGTTGTTTGGCAGGATGAGCTAGGTTCAAATCCGCCAGCTCGGGTGTATGTGGCTAGGGCCCTAGCTGCTGAGGTACAGGCACCAAGCCAACATAAGGCCAATTTCTAAGCAGGTAAAATTTTTTAAATCCAACAAGTAGGTATCTATTTGTGACACTTTTAAACTTAAGTGACATAAGACAATAAAAAAAAAAAACCTTAAAAACTATGAAAAGGAAAACACACATTATTACAAAGGAATATAAATCAGACTAGCATCAGACATTTCAACACTATGCTAGAAAGAAATGGAATGTTGTTTTCAAAGTTCAGAGAGAAAATCACTCTAAATCTGGAATTCTATGGTTAACTGCAATAAAGTTAAACTACCAAATATGAAGGCAAAATAAATCCTCAGAAATAAAAGAACTAAGCAAATTGACTTCCCATACATATATATTGATTTCCTACTTCTGTGAGAAATTCATAGAAAACTAAATGGATCTCAATGAGCTAAAATTAAGATGCTGGCAGAATTATATACCTTCTGGAGGCCCTAGGGAAGAATCCACTTTCTTGTCTTTTCTAGCTTCTAGAAGCTGCTAACATTTCTTGAAGAGTGGTCTCCTATCTTCAAAGCCAGCAATGGCAGAGTGAATCCTACTTACATATACTCACTCTGACTCTGACTCTGCTGCCTTCTTCTTTCCTCTATAAGGACCCATATGATTCCAAAGGACCTCCCTAGATAATCTAGGATAATCTTCTCATCTTAAGATCTTTAACTTTATTACATTAGCAAAGTCACTTTTGCCGTGAAAGATAGAATACTCATAGATTCCAAGAATTGGGATGTGAACATCTTTGGCTGGCCATTATTATGCCCACCAAACCATACAAGGACTCAAGAATGTCCCCAGAAAAACAAAAATAAGAACTCATGAAAGAGGATAAGATGGGATATATGAAAACAGATACCCCATAAAAAGAAAATTAAAAAGAAATTTTCAAAGAAAAAATTTGACCTTGACATGGCATCTTCTCATTCTAGAAGCATAACTTTAAAGAAACACGATTATGTTTTCTTCTGTAATAGTCCATTTATGCTACTTGATTCTACAGTGAATAAAATTTACATAACCAACATGTTATAAATATAACAATTAGTTTCCAATTTTCATAAGTAAAACAGAGCATCAGAATACACAAACATCTATGTGCCTAGTTCTGGGTTCTGGCAGATTCTGGACTCCATACATTGATCTCATACTTGTATAGATACTAGATATTATTTTTTAAATATATCCTGTCTAATGAGAACTTATTAGAAGTTACACAGTAAGCATAGAAAATAAGATAGCAGCATAGCCAAAGCTAAACCTATTAAATGATTCTTGCCTGTATTTTATAAAATAGATATGAAGGAGAAATTTTTAAATACGTACATATTTTTATTAACTAGCTGATAATTTATGGAGTTGCATAATATATTCAATGTTAATTTTTGTATTTACTTTTAGATATCAAAACAGATAGATATAAAACCTAACATTACTGAGAATTTCAAAAAGGGGTACTCTCAAAGACTATGACCGGAAAAAAAAAAAAAAAATGAAGCAAACTTTAGGAGTATAATCTACAGTGTGTATACCTTTTGACCTAGTAGTTTTCTTTTAGGAATCTAGCATACAAAAATATCATCACTTAGTACATAAGAACTCCACTGTAATATCATTTAGAATAGGAAAAAATGTGAACTGATCTAAGTATTTCATCAAATGGAAACTGGTTAAATACACTATAGCCAACCATTAATGGAGCAGCCATTAAGAATGAAGTATAACATAGAAAGATGTAGGCACACACATAATACAAATGTGTTTTTAAAAAATTTCATATAGAGAGAGGAAGAACTGAAAGGATATAAATAAAACCAGAACCTACAGTTAATCCTTTGGAAGAAAAAGTAGTATGTGAACTTTCAGTTTTATGTTATACACACATTCTGTTTGAATTTTGTTTCTATGGATATATACTACTTTTAGAATATCTTTTACCTTTAAAAAAAAAGCCCAAATTACTAATATTTAAAAACTGAACTCAGAATAATCCTTCTTTAGATCATAAAAGGGAAAATTGGCTTGGGAATATGATCTCCATGCAGGAATGCCAAAGCTTTCTGTGGGATATACAGCAAGCAACATATGGTCAACACTTAAATGCATTATTATTATTAAATGTGACCCATATTGATGGCAGATTTTGGAGTTCCTTAGAGACACTCAGTTGACTAAAACTACACTATATAATTTTTTAAAAAGTAAATGAAAACATCAATATACTCTTTATCATTTCCTTAAAAACATTTTAATAAATTAATATTTCTATTAACAAACACCTACCGAATCATTGGCCACTAGTGCAAGTGCAAGGTTCACTGTAAGAAACAAAAAAGAAATTGAATTTAGTGACTCTTTCTATTAAAGTTCATTTTTTCCTTTAATATATTCAATGTAATAACAGAAATTTCTGTAAGCACAGAAATTTTTAATATATCTCCCTTACTTGTAAAGAACAAGAACATAGAGAGAGCACAGTCAAAAGAAAAGAGAAAGTAATTTTCCAACATAAGCAACAGATGCATGTCCCAAAATTCACATGTTAAATCATTCATTTATCATTTGTTACAACTGTGTTCAAATAAATCACTTAGTTTTTTTTTTTTAAAAGCAATGTTAACAGGGTACACATTTATTTTCAAAGTGTGTTTTGTAAAAAAATTATCATTTGATAGATAAAAATGGATATGATCCTATTGCCTTTTAAAAATAAATTCTGATATTGCAGGAGTTACAAGTATTTCATGTGTATGAAAGGCTGGGTCACTATGCACAGAGGGAAGGGAAAAGGGTAAAAGGTTAGGTGGTAATACATAGTGTTCCCAAAACCGCTTAAGCCAGCAAATGTGAGAGCCAAAGGAAGAAAGTAGTAGTCCCAAAGCCAACTTTAGCTTAGCAAAGGAAGATGCTACATATGAGAAGAGAGTTCCAAAAGTAACACACTTCCAAGACCGATAAATACACCCTCATAAAGTTAACCATCTTTCCTTACAGAACAATGCCAACAATTATGTCAGGGTTATTTTCTTCAAAGCAGCTAAAAAAAAGCATAAGTGTTTAGTTTTAAGTTTTAAGGCAGACGTGGTTCAAATCCCAGCTCCAACACCTTCCATTGCATAACCTTGAATAAGTTATTTTACCCATCAATCAGTTTCCTCTTTTTTAAAAGGAAAATAATGCCTGCTTCATAACTGCTGCATGAATTAAATGAAAGTACTAAGTACAAGGGCACAGAACTTGATAAATTCGTTTTTATGTATCATAAAATAGGCCAGGCACAGTGGCTCATGTCTGTAATCCTAGCATTTTAGAAGGCCAGACAGGAGGGTTACATCAAGCCAGGTGTTGGAAACCAGCCTAAGCAAGAGCAAGACCCCAACTACAAAAATACAGAAAAAAATTAGCTGGGCATTGTGGTGCACACCTATAGTCTGAGCTACTCAGAAGGGAGACAGGAGATCTTTTGAGCCCAGAAGTTTGAGGTTATTATGAGCTATTATCATACCACTGCATTCTAACTGGAGCAACAGACCCTATCTCAAAAAGAAAAAAAAATTATAAAATAATTCTGAATTTCAGGTTCAGGATATATTATATATAACCCAACTTTAAAATCAGAAAGTTTTAGAGAGTAATTCATCTTAAAGTTAGGTTCTTCCTACATTTATACAACAGAATCACAGAGCATGTTTACATTTATCAAATGTCATCATTCTAACCCAAAGTATCTCTAGCATATATATTCCAATGGAAGGGGTATTTTGAAATGGTTTAGAAGAGGAATACGTACATATAAGGGAAAGAGATATAATACCAACAAAATTGCCTGGAAATAGTCTATTTCTAAGGCTTAAGTATGCTGACAACTATATTGAAAAAGCCATCTGTTTGATACAGATAGTATGTTAATGACAAAAAGTGAAGAAGGGACATTTATTGAAGCACCTACTACATGTCACACTCGATATACTTTCTCTCCTATTTAAATGCTTTCACATTCCATGGCAACAGATCACCTTCCAACTAAAAACGATAAACAATCCAGGTGGCACCTGTGGCTCAAAAGGAGTAGGGCACCAGCCCCATATGCTGGAGGTGGTGGGTTCAAACCCAACCCCCGCCAAAAAAAATAAATAAATGAAAAATAAACAATCCATTTTAAATGAGTACTAGCCTACAGACCAAAAAAATTACATTGCACAAAACCTAAAGAATCAATGGCTACCATCATGAAAATACTTTCTATCTTTATCCAATACATGTAATCACAGAACATGCAAAAGGATTCATACCACTGAAAACAGAAAAGTGTACTCTAAATTTTCAAAAAAAAAAAAACAGAAAGAGGTAATTTCTAGAACCAAAAACTAAGAGCTTCTAAATTTTAAAAACAAACATCAATCAGATGGATTGTAGGCCCTGAGGAAAGAAAGCAAAATGTGTAGTATATAGCATGAATTCATTAAAAATGAATCACTAATCTTTTCTAAATAATACTATCTATCAAATAGTGTCTATGACAAATACAATATTTAGTAAATCTTTACTTTTCAAAACATCTGATAAACTCTTCCACAATTCCCTTCTGGTCAAAATAGGGGGAAAGTGGAGTTAATAACACTTTGTAGGTGGATTTATAGCTGGCTACACAATTACAAAATTGCAATCTCACAAAAATACCAAATATGGCACCCAGTCAACACAAAATCTCTGGTGATATTCACAGAACTATGTATCTAGCCCTTCTTATTTCAAAATATCATTAACTTCAAAGGAAATAAAGACTTTTAAGGTAAATATATGCCCCAACTTTAGGTAAATAGTCTGAAAAAGACTCAAAATTTAAAATATCTTGTCAGTCTAGAAATTACATGGAAATTAAACAAGGATAATCATTAAGTAAGGATAACCTTTTTTTTTTTTTTAAATGACTACAAAACATTGTTTGGGTAAGACCCATTTCCTATTTGTTTTTTTGTTTGTTTGTTTGTTTGGTTTTCTGTTTTAGGGGGTTTGTTTTCGGGGGGAGATTGAGACAGAGTCTCACTATGTCGCCCTGTATAGAGTGCACTGGCATCACAGCTTACAGCAACCTCAAACTCTTGGGCTTAAGGGATTCTCTTGTCTCAACCTTCCAAGTAGCTGGGACTACAGGCACCCACCACAATGCCCAGCTATTTTTTT
>NW_003852447.1:6805742-6822170 GCF_000181295.1 Otolemur garnettii
AAAAAAAAGCCAAGCCTTGGTCCAGGTGCCCTTAGTCCCAACTACTCTGGGAGGCTGAGGCAAGAGAATCGCTTAAGCCCAAGAGTTTGAGGTTGCTGTAAGCTGTGACACCACAACAGAGTGCTGAGGAGAACGTAGTGAGACTTTGTCTCAAAATAATAAGAATAATAATAACGTATTTATGTTTGAAAGTCACAAAGAGTATATAGTCCAGAAAGTAGAAGAGAAGAGGAGAGAGGGGAAGGGGAGGAGAGATATGGGAGGAGTAAGGGTATTTGGGGCCTAATATGCATGAAGCAATGGTACATTTCAAAACTATTAAGAAATGAGCATAATTGTAATGGATGCATTACTTAGTTCAATGTAAACACTTCACATTGTATATCAAAGCAGTACCCTGAACTCCATAAATGCATCAATATACAAAGTTGTCATTTAATAAAAAATTAAAAATTAAAAAATTTTTTTAATTTAAAAAAAAGAAAGTCACAAAGAGTAGATCTTAAGTATGCTTTCTCATCTCAGACATACCAAAAAGAAAGATATTATGATACGTTAACTAGCTTGATTGTGGAAATCATTTCACAATGTATGTTAATACATCATATTCTACACCTTGAACATACACAATTATTTTATGTGTCAATTATCCCTCAACAAACCTAAAAAATGATATAAGTCACTTCTTGATGAAGAAAAATGATATAAGTTACTCACTTCTAGTGAGTAAAATTGGAAGAAGAGAGATTCTCCTCTTACTACACTGGAATAAAGTTTTTAGAAATACAAGTTTTCTTTTGAAAATTTTTGGTGATATCTGATTGTTAGTCATGGCTGTTATCTCATTTATGGTGGCACTTCTTTTACAGGTTCTCACATCATTTTGATGACGATGACGTCTACAATCAATAATAAGACCCACGAAAAAAAAACTCTCATCTTAATATGTTAATATAAAAGATATATGGATTAGATGACATTTTAAATAACTAAAACAATGCTAAATTTTTTCAGGCAATTTTTTTCTTTTTTTTTTTGAGACAGAGTCTCACTTTGTAGCCCTGCCCTCAGTAGAATGCCACGGCATCATAGCTCACAGCAACCTCAAACTCTTGGGCTCCAGCAATTCTCCTGCCTCAGTCTCCCAAGTAGTGTTGACTACAGGCAGAAGCCACAATGCCCAACTAAATATTTTATTTTTAGTAGAAATGAGGTCTCAGTCTTGCTCAGGCTGCTCTCTAACTCCTGAGCTCAAGCAATCCACCTACGTCAGCCTCCCAGAGTGCTAGGACTACAGGTGTGAGCCACAGAGCTGGCCTCAAACATCTCTGCTGACTTTATAAATGGTGAAAATTGTACTACAGTTTAAAAAGGCACAATAGTATAATCTCATTGCAAATATGTAGCTATATGTGCATTGATAAAGACTGAAAAAGAATACCAAAGAACAAAAATAATTTAGTATTAAAGTTACTAGATATTTTAAAAATAACACCAATTACTGAGCACTTATTAAAAGAGTAGATAAGAGCCACTGGGGTTAAGCAGTTTTTTAATTTGCATAACAATCCTACGAAAGAAGTTATCATTCCCATTTTACAGTTATGCAAACTGAAGATCTGCTGGGCAATCTGATTACTTTTTCCTCGCTTAAGGGGTAAAAGACATGGTTACCTACCTAGTTTTGTCTAAGTCCAAAACCTAAGGTTCTACCCACTACTGACTCTTGAAACTAAGAATCCAGCTGTTAGGAACTTCACAAGTAAACTTTTTTAAAAAACAAAACCATAATTTTAATAGTGTGCATTTACTACTTGGCATAAATTCTTAATAAAGATAAAAATTAATATCCTATAATACCTGCTGTGGTAGACTTTCCAACTCCACCCTTTCCAGAAGCCACAACTATAACTTGTTTAACACCTTCAATTGGTTTCTGCTTTGGAAGTCCTCGGGACATAATTTGTGTTCTTCGTTTTAAGGTTCCACTGTCAGCATTAGATAACTTTTTAAAAAATAAAAAATAAAGCTTCTTAAGTAAGCCATCTCCATTACCATACTCTAAAGTAAAAACAATTCAGGGTCTGTGATTAAGAGGGCTTTCTTTTCTAATTCTGTTCACCTTCACTTTAGTGATATTTACCTACTGCTACCGAAATCAACTGTAAAGAAACTTTGTTTAAACTAATTTATCTGCCAAGATAGTATGGATAGTATGACTTTAAAAAAAAAAAAGGAAAGAAAAAACTAAGCTGCCGCTTTGCGGAGTTAAGGGTTCCACGTGTTTTCTCTTTAACCTATTTGTTAAATAATCCAAAACCAATAAGGCAACGTGGAATACTATATCTACGTTGGAACCCTGCCTCTCGTACCGGCAAACTCAGCCTGGTCCCACAGAGCGCCAGCCTGAAAAGCCGACTGAAGAGGTTTCATTGAACCGCTAAGTGGGCGTGGGCCCCGAGTCCTCAGGCCATGCCAGAGCACCTGGAGTCCTACAGTCTAGCATCTCTGTCCGCCCGCCCACCCCGGCCCTGAAGCACCACGGACCTGGCGCCGACAAACCAACGCTCGGCTTCTCCCAAGCGGGGTAGCGGCCCCGCCACTACCCCGCAGTACCACACCACCAAAACTCAACAGACGATGCCAAGTTCCCATGGCGCGGAATGCTGCCCTGAAGCCTGCTGGGAAATCGTCGCGGTGGGCGCAGGATGATGACGTCACGCGACGCCGCTAGGCTTCCTCTTCACAAACGGTTTTCCGTTTGTTGATGATCCAGTTTGTGAACAGCTGCAGACGTTTTGCAGCGTTTCGTTAATGTTTGTGAAGTGCCTTAATATACAGTGTTTCATTTGACCGTTATAGAAGTCACGGAGTAAGCAGACGACAAGTATCCTGTTTTTATTAGTTTGAAAATTGAGACTTGAAAAGTTTAAAGAGACTTGACCCGACTTACCAGAGGTAGGAAGTGGTGAATCCCAAAAATGACCCCGGGATTTCTTACCGTGCCCTGTATGGTCACTTAAACACTGTCAATGTTAAAGATTTTACCTTTTTATTTTTTTCTTGTGGCGATCTGTAATAATAATCTGCTTTGTGTTGGTATTCACTACTTGTGTTGCTGGCGTTTCCCTGAAAGAGAGGTCTGAGTGTTTTACTAGACTGGGAAAAATTTAGTTAAGTCAGAAAGCAGGTCTAATGAAAGTTGCTCAGGAGAGAAGTTGAGCCGGCCCTGGTGGCTGACGCCTGTAATCCTCTGGGAGGCTGAGGCGGGAAAATCCCATATGCTCAGAAGTTGGAGGCCAGCCTGAGCCAAGAGCAAGACCCTGTCTTTACTTAAAATAGGAAAATTAGCCAGGCATTGCGGCAGGCGCCTGTAGTCCCGGCTGTTCCGGAGCAGAAAGATTCTTTGGACCCAGGAGTTTGAGGTTGCTGTGAACTAGGCTGACGCCACTGCACTCAGCCTGGGATGAGAAAGAGAGAAACTCTTTATCCAAAAAGAAAAAAGAAGGAATCTGAGTTAGACCAAGCTTGAGGAAGGAGGTGAAGTTTATCCTGGTGGAAGAAAGTATCCCTACATTCCCAGCAGAAGGGTTCTTTGGAGTATGGGACAGTTTACCCTGGCATATTCTTAATAATACTTTATAGAGTTGATTGTAGTTTATTTTCATTGGCTTCTTATTTTCTAGGTTATTTGTTGTATCAAAGATACAAAATTAGGGCGGCGCCTGTGGCCCAAAGGAGTAGAGCGGCCCTGGCCCCAGGCCCCATGTACCGGAGGTGGTGGGTTCAAACCCCACCCAGCCAAAATCTACCAAAAAAAGATACAAAATTATTTAGTTTATTTTGCTTTAGTCTGATCTTTAATTTTTGTATCCTTCATTCAGACATAACATTACTGTAAGGGTTAAATGAGATTTGCCAGCAAAGTACACTCCATTTCATAAACTCTGAAAAAGTTACCCCCTTTGTGCAACCTTGTTGTTTCATTCAGCTTTCTTTATCTTACCCTGTTTGACATTTTTAGCTTATTGTTTTGTATCATTTTCTCACTGTTTCATGACTTTTTCTCAACTCATTTTATTAATCTTTTTTTTCTGCTCAGTTTCATAAATTGCAAGCCAAAAGGATAGAGATAAAAACAGCTGTCAAGTCATTCACTAAACAAGAAATTCTTAGTATCTATTTCTCTGCAAATAGTTTTGCCAGTTCTTCCAAACTTCTACTTAAAATGTATTCGTTTAACAAATATATATTGAGCAACTGTCATGCACCAACCACTACAGAACTATTAGGGTATTCGGCATTGAACCAGCCATAATTCCTCCACTCAAGGACTTTACAATCCAGTGCCAAAGACAGAACACGTTAACAAAAGATTACAATATGGTGTGATAAATATACAAGAAAAGCACTGAATGAGACAGGATTACAAAGAAGCGCTCAGTTTAATTAGGAGGCTTCTGAATAGAGTAACATCTAAAGAGCACTCAGTTTAATCAGGAGGCTTCTGAATAGAGTAACATCTAATCTGAATCCTTAGTGTGGGTAATGTGTAAGAGTTAGCTGGGAGAGTGGCAAGAGGGTGGCTGAACAAAAGTAAGAAATGGACTATTAAGAACTGCAAAGAAGCTGTGGACAGGACAGTGACTAAAAGAGATGTGGATGGAGGTTTCCCAGATCATATAAGCATTTGTACATCATATAAAGGAATTTGGACTTTGACCTGAGGGAACTATGAAGAGTTTTAAGCACAAAAGTACTATGATGATCACATTTGTGTTTTAGAAATTACCAGTTAAAAAGAAAAATAGTTTGGAGGGGAAAGATCAAAGGCAAGGAGACTTGAAATTATTTGAGTAATTAAAGAGATGTTGGATTCACTTCACTTAACATTGCTGAATTTCACTTTATCAATAAAATAAATACTCCCTACTTATAGGGTTGCTATAAGGTTGAATATGAGAGAATGCATACAGAAGGCTTATTACCTAATGCACATAGTCAATAACTGTTAGCTATTATGACAATTATTTGTCATGGAGAGATTTATGATGTGGACAACTGGATGAATAGACTGACATTCCCTAAAATATAAAGAGAGGAACAAGTGAGACTAACGCTTGTAGAATAAGTAAATGATTAATTTGGTTTACTTTTCAGCACATTGAACTTTCAGGAGAGGTTTAGAGATGCCCATGGTGGCTTCTTCAACAACCACTTACACACACATATCCATGCTCTTCTCAGAAGAATACAGGCAGTCCCTAGGTTATGAATGAAATCATTTCTGTAGGTTTGTTCTTAAATTGAATTTGTATGTAGGTTGGAACAGGTACATTTACCTATTGCCTGGAATAGCCTCCATTCATGTGAGTTCCAGCTTTCCCATTCCATAGTGAGGTACAGCTACATTTCCTAACCTCCATAGTTGACCACCTCCATACATTGACCACCCCCTTATATTAATCTAATTTTCATAGATCAGGCACACACCACATGTACATATCAGTACAGTAGGCCTAGTTCCTTATCTTGACTACCTCCAGATATCAACCAATTTGTTACAGTCCCTTGGGTTGTCAACTTAAGGAAAGTCTACTATGCTAATATTCATCCAATAAATTCTCTTTCCATCTTAGCCTATTTTGATACAGCAAAATATCTGACCCTGCAAAATGTCAGAGAAAAGAAATTGTTCCTTGGTTTTGAAAATTGGGACCTTTTTGGAAAATGGGGACAGCCCTGGAAAAGACACTAGAGTGAAAGACTTCCAAATGATAATACTACATATAAAAACATGTTTTCTCCCTATATTAGTTAGCATTACATTGGGCTACAAGTAGCAGAAAATCATACAATTGTCTTAAACAAGGAGAGGTACTTTTCTCATTTGAAAAGTTCCGAGGTACAGCCCATAGGTCTGATGAAATGAATCCATAATGCCATCATGCTCCAAATTCTTTTTGTTCCATCATATTGATATCCTCATTTTTGAGCCCTCACAGTCATGCAATGGCTGCTGCATTTTTAGGCATCAAGGCTGTGTGCCACATAGGAAGAGAAGGGAATGACAAAGATAAATAGTTTTCCCTGAGAGCTTTTGTGTTTTATATTTGGAAAGAGCACACACACACACACACACACACACACACTTAGATTGGCTATAACCAGGTCACAGGGAGAGAACCTTAAAAGGAAGAAAAGCTGAGCAATCAGACACTTAGATTCTTTAACCTATAGAGTGAAACAGTGAAGCTGACTGGAAGTGACTTGAATAAGCCAACTCAGTTTCTGTCCTAGAGAGACTATAAAAAGTTTCCTGGGATAATGAGGTTTGAAGAGAGAAGAAAAGTGAGAATTTAAGTATCTGTGGGTTCTTATGCCAGTCATTGATAGCTGGATAACTCAGTGTGGTGAAAGGAAAATTTCTGAGTGGCTTCTGTGAAAGCCTTTGCTTTTCTCGTTGAGTAGAACATAGTTGGTGCTAATGGTGCTTTTTCCCCACCTTGACCATGAGTGAGACATCTGGGGATGTGGCAGTCACCTTGTGAATATAAAAAGCACAGTAACAAACACCAAAGATAACAAAGTGGAAGCACAGCAGGAAGATGAATTCTTGGTAATACCAGTCCTGATCTCTTATCTGTAGATTTCTTGTTGTGTGCAATAATTGTTTAAGCCATCGTTGGCTATGATCTGTTACTTAAGCTAAAATAATTTGTGCCATTATACCTCCTAAGAAGCAACCCATACACTGTGACTTCCTCCTCCTTATTCACCCAAAATTAATCCCCAGTGGGAAGGGGAGGCAGTAAAACCTAAATCAGTTTGGGGGATATGAGAAATACAGAATCAGTGCCTCTATTCCCGGGTAGAGCTCAGCGCAGTGACAGAACCACAGAATAAAAATGGTTGAGTTAGTTATGTTTAGGCAGATAGGTCTGAGTGAGTCACAGAGTGCTGAAGAGAATCTGATCCTGAAGACATCTTCAGGTCAAGAATGAGGGAATACTGGCAACAAACTGCATGGCTAGTAATAGTATGTCTATGGATGCTGGTATGAATAAATAAAGACCTCAAGGATTAAATTAATACCATGTGGGTATCTGGATACTACATAGGCTCCCATTAATTTAGCTACAACCCTGGTGGAATCTTTATTGAACAGGATTAAGTTTCTCCTGCCCTACAGAAACTTATAAGAAAATAAATACTAATAAAAACAAGCAAAATTCTTTTAAATGTTTCCTAACTATATGTATGGTAATATCTTATATTGATTTTTAGAAAGGAGGTGTTTATACTTGCTAGGTTACCCCCACCTATGCCCCTCAAAATAAGTTATTCTTAGCTTACCAAGGACTCACTCAAAAGTTCACATTCCCACACAGATGAGGAACCTGCCCCATTCTCTCCCTGTTCTTAAGCTTCAAGCTGCCTCACTGTCTGCTGAGAACATGTTCTTTACTCTGTTGCTCAATTCACAAAAGAAGAAAAGGTATCTCAGACATGTTTCTGTCTCTTGAATTTACTAAGGAAAGCTTAGAAACTTACAAACTAATGCTAGTTGTTTCGATTTCAGGTCACTGTCTACAACTGACCCTTTAATCCTGTCCAAAAGTTTACCAAAAAGAAAATCTCACCCCATCTATGGGACTTGTGTAAATGGCAAACCCATTAGTTAACTTTACTTAATTAGTTGACTTCACTTTGCCTGACAGTGTAATTTGTTTCCAAACTTATTCATGACTCTAAACATGAAATTGTCTCTAACCTACATCTGATACTAATTTATACATTAAAATATACAATAATTCTGTTTAAATGAATAGCTTCCCAATTAGCCAGTTTCTTCATGTGAAATCTGGTCTAGAAATTTGGGGACTTTGCTGGCCTTTCAATATCTTCAGCACACATAAACCAGTTTTGGCAAAGAAGCTCCCCATTCTTATAATTAAAAATTACATAAAGCAGGTGGTGTCTATGGCTCAGTGGGTAGGGCACTGGCCCCATATACTGAGGGTGGTAGGTTCGAACCCGGCCCCAGCCAAACTGCCACAAAAACATAGCCAGGTGTTTTGGTGGCGCCTATAGTCCCAGCTACTCAGGAAGCTGAGGCAAGAGAATCGCCTGAGCCCAGGATTTGGAGGTTGCTGTGAACTGTGATACCACAGCACTCTACCAAGGGCCCTAAAGTGAGACTCTGTCTCTTAAAAAAAAAAATCACATAAAGTAAATTACACACACATATATGTATATAATTTTCATAGACTGGATAGATTTCTGAGAATATTCCTCCAAATAACTAAAAATCCACCCCTAGACTGTGAGAGGATGTGTTTCTAAATGCCCATATCCAAAGCTGGATAAATCACGCATAATCTGACATTTGAATTTCTGATTTATAACTGAACCAAATCCTTGGACAAAGATCACAGGCTTGCGTTACAGCTAAATATAGTCTATTTAATATTGAAATATTCAAAGAAGATTCTATCCTGAAATAGGAGCCACACAATCGGAAATTAGAAAAAGTATTTTTCACTCAAAGCAAATACTTGCTACACAAAGGACCTTTGCATTCCCAGGCTTTTGCTTTCTTATTTTATTTTCTCCACTACCAAACAAGTATTGTTTCAGCCAAACCCCTGCTATCCTCCGAATCTATCCTAGAGATTAGAGGGCATAAGTTTATAAGACTACTTACTTCATTATGTATTCAGAAGGGAATTTTCTGTTTGTACTTTAGAGGACATACCAATGACAATGACAAAGTAGAGCCCCATCAAGATGCCAAACTGCTACTTTAGCTAATGTGAAATTCTATTTTCTGCAAGGAAACGGAGATAGTGTAGACTTTTGTCTGTTTTATGCTGCTACCAAATGGAAGGATGTTCTCTATAATCATGTGGCTTGAATAATATCTTAGTCTACTTGGTAGTCTGGTACCAAATCTTATTGTTTCATTTATTAACCTTTTCTATATAGAATTTATTAACCATACATAAAGAAAGATAATATACATAATATGTGATAAATAATTCAGGCCCAAAATTTATTCAACCCATTTATACTATGTATAGGCAAGGAAGTTCTACAAATCATTGTAATCTCTTGAAATACATCCTGTATTCTGACATAGAGCAATAGAACAGAAGTACCAACATTAAGGGTTGTAGCATGGATTTAGTCTAGGATAGACTAGCAAATTTAAAAGTATGACGTTCATCTTTATCTTCCATCTTCCACACAGCTCTATCACTGCTTATAGCACTCCAATTCATACCATCCACTATTACAGGCAGTAGTTGGGTCCATTTTCCACAGCTGCTGCTTCTCTAGCTTAACTGTATAACTGTATTATAAACAGGATTTTCCTAAATACCCATGAAACAAGCTAATGAACTTACTTCAGTCCTATTAGAGGGCATCCACTGATTGTAACTGAACAATCCAAACATCATTGAATCTCTTCCATCTTAAGCTTTTCCAGTCTTTGTTAGTCTTCAAAATAGACAAAAAAGGTTGTCACATAGAAAATATTGGGCGGGGGGGAGGTATAATTGTTCTAAGGATTTTAATAGCTAGTGTTTTGAGCTGGTTAAGAAAATAAACAGCTCTTTTAGATACCTAGTGAAGTTTTGTCAATAAATCAAAAACTTTATTATATCAAAGACACATTTAATCTCTTATGCAAACTTCTAAATGTGCAAGATTTGCTATTTTATTTAATTAAGGCTATTTTTATGGGGTAACATGGCAATGTGCTGTTGAGAATTCCATTTTTAATAGTGACCAGTTACCACTATAACAAAATGAACAGGATTTGCTGATGAAATGCACTATTCAAGTAATTTTTTTTTTTTGAGACAGAACCTCAAACTGGGTAGAGTGCTGTGGCATCACAGCTCACAGCAACCTCTAGCTCCTGGGCTCAAGCAAGTCTCCAGTCTCAGCCTACCAAGTAGGTGCCCACCACAGGCACCCACCACAACGCCCGGCTATTTTTTGGTTGCAGCCGTCATTGTTGTTTGGCGGGCCCGGGCTGGATTTGAACCTGCCACCTTAGGTGTATGTGGCTGGCATGTTAGCCACTTAAGCCACAGGCACGGAGCCAATATTCAAGTAATTTTTTGAAAGATTGTATTTTTCTCTAACGATTTTTTCAAAATACAACTCTTCATAACTTTTCCAGATCTGACGTAAGTCATTTTTATTTCAGAGCTGAAGAAAGAGCAGAATAGTATAAGACAGCGGTTCTCAACCTTCCTAATCCCACAACCCTTTAATACAGTTCCTCATGTTCTGGTGACCCCCAACCATAAAATTATTTTTGTTGGTAATCTATTCTTTTCCAACAGTCTCTAAAATGACCCTACTGATCCCCTACTACTTCTTCTCACCCTTACATAATCCCCTTACCTTGAGAGTGAGCAGGACCTGTAACTTGCTCCTAACCAGTAGAATACAACAAAAGTAATGTCACTTCTGTGATTATATTACCTAAGACTGTAACTTCCATCTTGCTAGGAGATCCTCAGCTGGCTCTGATAAAGCAAGCTACCATGTTCTGCACTGTCCTGTGGAAAAGAAGATATGACTAGGAACAGTTGATAGCCAGCAAAGAACTGAGGCCCTCAGACCAACAGCCTACAATGAACTGAATTCAGCCAACAACTGTGTAAGATTGGAAGCAGGTCCTTCCCACTTGAGCTTTCAGATGAGTGTCCAGCCACAGATGACCCCTTGATCTTAGCCTCATTAGAGATTATAAAGCAAAGAATTCAGTTAAGCTCAGAATCCTGACCCACAGAAACTGTGGGATAATAAATGTGTATTGTTTTGAGCCACCATGTTTGTGTTATTTGTTCTGCAAAAATAGATAACTGATACTCAGTAGCTCATATTTTAATAAGACCACGTCAGGGTCTAGTTTTTTGTGGGAAATTCTTTTTGGCTATTTTGTGAGGGAGAATTGCCTGTTTTGTTAAGAAATTTAATCCTTTGTGTATTTGGAACCTTCATTGAGAGTTATTAAATGTTATTTCATTATTAATAATTCATTTTATAATATAACAAACCTCATAAAATAATATTATAATATTAGGTACTAGAGAATAGTACCTTTGCTTCATAAACCAAGTTCTGTTTTTCTTAGTAACATTTGTGTTCATGACTCTTGTCCAGTCATGTCTAAGTGAAAGAAAAATTAGATACTATTACAACTCCTATTCTGCTTTTTCCTCAATAACTAAATGGTCTCTTCATTGCTTATGTAAGAAACTACACTTGCAGCGCCTGTCTGTCTGCATTACCATTTCATCATCATTCTTCAATAATGATGGGTACAAGTAGAAAGAAAGCAATTTTTGTACTTAAGGTATAAATAAAAAGTTCTACAAACAAGAATTTTCTAATGATATTCTAACAGCTAACTGAATAAGTATAAATCAGCCTAATTGGTGAAAACATGATTCAGTACATATGAAGCATTCAATTAATCATACTGCACATACTATATACTTGTTGAAACCCACAGAATAATATAATTAATGCCTATAATAACCTTGGAGACAACCACATCAATGTTGTAAAGAGCTCTGAAAAATGTATCCCTAAAAATATCTTCATAGTGGCTTAGCATCTGTAGCTCAAGCTGCTAGGGCACCAGCCACATACACCGCAGTTGGCAGGTTCAAATCCAGCCCGGGCCCACCAAACAGCAATGACAACTACAATGAAAAAATAGCCAGGCATTGTGGCAGACGCCTATAGTCCCAGCTACTTGGAAGGCTGAGGCAAGAGAAGAGCTTAAGCCCAAGTGCTTGAGGTTGCTGTGAGCTGTGACACCATGACACTTGCACTCTATCCAGGGCAACAGCTTAAGACTCTGTCTCAAAAAAAAAAAAAAAAAACTTCATAGAATATTCATTGAACCTGAAATCTGTGTAATTCTTTTTTCTCCAACTTTATTGAGGTATACTTGACAAAAATTGTATGTATTCAAGTTCACAGCTTCCATGAGGTTGTCAGAGCAGTTATTATTAGTCTCACTTCTGGATAAGGAAATGAGGGATGAGAGGGGTTATATAATTGGTTTAGGGCAAATTATTGAAAGAAAAATGGAGATGAAAGTCTTTATTACCTACATAGGGCTCCTGTATGCTCTTGACAACATAATCTTCCATTAGGACCAGCTACTGTAGGCAAAGTACCTGAGGAAAATAGCACTACCTCTCCAGAAAGAAATCTAAATTCCTACTCCACTACTTAAATTCAGCAACCATTTCCATGTCTAAGCTTCTCATATAAATTTAGTTTTACTTAGCTTTAGTTAAAAGTAATTTATTTCAGAGGCTCACAAACATATTTAATATCCTTCCTTTCATCTGCATTGAAATTGCATTTTAATTTGTGAGGTATTCAGATTTTCATTAAAATATTGTTTGTATCCCAATAATGCAATTCTTCAATAATCCCCCTACCATTCTTAATTCTGTCATTTCTTGAAATTTTGCCTCACATTTTTCTTTGTTCATAAAGACTTCTGATCATTTCATCAACTACTGATAATTCACCTTTCTTAACAGTTAACATTTTATTTCAAAGAGCACAGATTGGCTTGGCGCCTGTAGCTCAAGTGGCTAAGGCACCAGTCACATACACCAGAGCTGGCGGGTTTGAATCCAGCCTGGGCCTGCCAAACAACAACGACAACTACAACCAAAAAATAGCCAGGTGCTGTGGCGGATGCCTGTAGTCCCAGCTACTTGGGAGGCTGAGGCAAGAGAATCACTTAAGCCCTGGAGTTGGAGGTTGCTGGGAGATGTGATGCCACAGCACTCTACCCAGAGCAACAGCTTGAGGCTCTGTTTCAAAAACAATAAAAAAATAAATAAATGAGCACAAATTTGATTGCTTTTCATGTTAAACATTTAAGTTAGCAAAGTTTGCCTTTGTCAGTTCTCTCTTACACAACGTACTTTTAGTCACAATTCAATATTGCCATGACACAGCCAGATTTATTTTAAATATCCATATTACTTTTAAATTCCATCCATACCATTTTATTCTTAATTCCATTCAATTTTGAAATTTATTATACATTGCTTTTACTGTTTTCTAGTTGTGTCTTCTCTTATATAGGACTTTGTAGTATTTGAGGACCAGAATTATATCACCATAATAATTTGTATCATACATATGTGTACATTGAACAGTGCCAGGCACATTGTAGGGACTCAGGAATTGCACACTGGTTAGATACTATGCCAATAATTCATAGTGGAAATATCACTGAAGTAGAGAAGTAGAAAAGCCTGGTATATTGTCAGAACTCTGGTACTAATAGTATGACCCCAGACAAATTATTTAAGCCTACATCTATTTCCTCTACATGCCATGAAGAAATTAAACTAAATAATTTGTGGATTTATCTTCCAAGCACATATTTAACTAAAATACGAACTGACAAAAATGAAGTTCTGTTACCTCGCTGTTTCTAAAATAATTTTGAGAAAAACAAGTCAAATGCAGGGAATCCTGAAAGCCACCACTGAAGTCACCATACATAGGGAAACTGGGAAATTGTAGCTAAATGTACCTTTATTGACAAAATAGTCATTACAGAATTTTACAAACTATCAAAATATTTACAAAATATTCTCTACATGTTGGCCACCTCTTTGTAAAATTGATACTCTGTCTCAAAATATATATATGTATATCAAAATAAATGTTGATTTCCTTATAGTTTATAGATTCAAGAAAATCCCAGTCATAATCCAATTAATGAGCTAATTTGGAAATTAAAAATACATCAAATATCAAAAAAAAAAAATAATGACAAAGAACAAAACAGGAGGATTTATTCCTGACTTGAGAATAATCAAAAGTATCTTAGATGGGTCACAGAACACAATAACCATTTTTCAAAATTGAAAAATTAGGCCTGACCAAAACGTAAAACTTCTGATCATCAAAAGACTTAATTAGAAAAATGAATTGCCAACTTATAATACCTACAAATCAAAATAACCTAGGAATAAACTTAGCCAAAGAAATAAAAGGTCTCTACAAGGAAAACTATAAAACATCAACTAAAAAAATTAATGGAAAGATAGTTCATGTTCATGGATTGGAGAAACCAATACTGTTAAAATGTCCACACTACCCAAAGCAATCTACAGGTTCAATACAATATCAAAATACCATGATATTCTTCACAAAAAATTTTAAAAGCACTATTAAAATTTATATAGAACCACAAAAGAGCCTGAATAGCCAAAGCAATATTAAGAAAAAAGAAAAAAGTTGGCTGAACACAATAGCTCACATCACTAATCCTAGCACTTTGAGAGGCCAAGGTGAGAGGATGACTTGAGGCCAGGAGTTCAAGACCAGCTTGACCAATACAGGAAGACTCTATTTCTTCAAAAAATAGAAAAATTAGCTGAGTACTTTGGCACATGCTTATGGTCCCACCTACTCAGGAGGCTGAGGCAGGAGGATCACTTGAGCCCAGGATTTTGACCTAGCAGTGAGCTATGATGATACTCTAACCCATACCACAGAGTGAAACCCTGTCTCAATAAAAAATAAAATAAATAAAAAACAAAGCTGAAGGCATCACATTAGCTATCTTTAAATCATACAAAAATCTATAGTAATGAAAACAACATGGTACTGGCATAAAAACAGACACATAGGCCAATGAAACAGAATAAAGAACTCAGAAATAAATCCAAGCATTTACATGAGTTCATTTTTGACAAAGGCACCAAGAACGCACACTGGGGAAAGGATAGTTTCTTCAATAAATGGTGCTAGGTAAACTGGATATCCATATATAGAAGAAAGAAACTCGATCACTCTCTCACCATGTACAAAAATCAAATCAAAATGGATTAAAAACTTAAATGTAAGACCTGAAACTATGAAACTATTGGAATAAAACATTGGGAAATGCTCCATGACATTGGTGTGTGCAAAGATTTCTTGAATAAGACCTCGAAAGTATAGGCAACCAAACCAAAAATAGATAAATAGGATCACATCATGCTAAAAAGCTTCTGCACAACACAAGAAACAATCAACAATGTGAACAGAACCCAGAGAGTAGGAGGAAAAAAATGTAAACTACCCATCTGATAATAATAAACAGAATATATAAAGAACTCAAACAACTCAATAGGCAAAGACTTGAAAAGGTATTTCTGAAAAGAAGACATACAAATGGCAAAAAAAAAAAAAAAAAGAAAATATGCTCAACATCACTAATAATCATAGAAATGAAAATCAAGACTACAATGAGATATTATCTCATTCCAATTAAACTGATTTTTATCAGAAAGGTAATAGCAGATGCTGGCAGGGTTGTAGAGAAAGGGGAAGACTCAGACACAGCTGGAAGGAATGTGAATTAACAGAGCCACTATAGAGAACAGTAAGGAAATTCCTCATAAAACTAAAAGTAGAACTACCAATATGATCCAGCTATCCCACTGCTATGTATATATCCAAAAGATAGGAAGTCCATGTATCAAAGAGATATATACACTCCCATGTTTGTTGTAGCATTATTCACAATAACGGAGATATGGAATCAACCTAAGTGTCCATCAATGGATAAATGAATAAAGAAAATGTAATATGTATATTCCACCAAAAAAGGAATGAAATCCTATAATCTGCAACATGGATGGAATTGGAGGACATTATGTGAAGTAAAATAAGCCAGCCACAGAAAGACAAATGTCATATGTCCTCACTTGTATGTGGGAGCTGAAAAAAAATTGATCTCATGAAGATGGAGAGTAGAATGATGGTTACTAGAGGCTAGGAATTGTAGTGGGTAGGGGGATAAAAAGGGGTTGGTTAATGAACAATAATACAGTTAGATGGAAAAAATAAGGCATAGTGTTTGGTAACACAACAGGGCAACATTAATTTTTGTATATTTCAAAATAACTAGAAGAGTGTAATTGGAATGTTCTTAACACAAAGAAATGATCAAGCTTGTGGTGATGGATATCCCAGTTACCCTGACTTGATCATTACACACTGTATGTTTCTACCAAAATTTCACATGTACCCCATAAATAAGTACAACTATTATGTATCCATAGAAATTTAAAAAAATATTTTTAAATTTAAAGAAAATGAATAGTCAGGTGGCACCTGTGGCTCAAAGGAGTAGGGCACTGTCCCCATATACCAGAGAGTTCCAACCCGGCCCTGGCCAAAAACTGCAAAAAAAGAAAAAAGAAAGAAAGAAAAAGAAAATGAATAGTGCTTGCTTCAGCAGCACATATACTAAAATTGGAATGATACAGAGAAGATTAGCATGGCCCCTGCACAAGGGTGACATACAAATTCGTGAAGTGTTCCATATTTTTAACAGATTTTTTCAGACTGAAAAAAAAAAAA
>NW_003852447.1:6823796-6860692 GCF_000181295.1 Otolemur garnettii
GAGGGATCACCTCTATGGTTTATCTTACAAGGGTACAAGTGAGTCTTTCTAAAAGTAGAATATAAACCTCTTAATGCAATAACTAAGAAAATGACACAAAGGCTATGTTAACCAGTTTGAGGAAAATATTCTAAATTGTATATGAAAACACCACACTGTACCCCATGATTGCATTAATGTACACAGCTGTCATTAAATTTAAAAAAATTAAATACAATTAAAAATTCAGGTCTTTGTTTGCAATCATCACTTTTTCTCAAGACAGGGTCTCACTCTATCAACCAGACTAGAACCTCAAACTCCTAGGCTCAAGGGACCCTCCTGCTTCAGCCTCCTGAGTAACTAGAACTACAAGTGCACTCTACCATGCCCAGTTAATTTTTTAATTTTTTTGTAGAGTCAGAAACTTACTATGTTACCCAGGCTGTTCTCCAACTCCTGACTTCAAGCAATCCCTCCCACCTTGACCTCCCAAAGCCTGAAGTTACAGGCTGAGTCATCATGCCCAGCCTCTGCACTAGTCATATGCCTTTTTTTTTTTTTTTCTGACACACTCTCACTATGTCACCCTCAGTAGAGTCCTGTGGCATCGTAGCTCACAGCAACCTCAAACTCTTGGACTTAAGCAATTCTCTTGCCTCAGCCTCCCAAGTAGCTGGGACTACAGATGCCCACCACAACACCTGGCTATTTTTTTTGTATGTGGCCGGCACCCTACCCACTGAGCTACAGGTGCCACCACTAGTCACATTTCATAATAAACATACTATAAAATTTATAGAGTTCTCTTGGATGAACAGCATTGATCTAGAGTATAAACCACAACTCATAATTTAAAAATCCAATTGAAAAATAGATTAAAGTTTGAAAAGATGCTTCATATAAGTGAAGGTACATGAATAGCCAGTAAGTACATGAAAAAGTATTCAACATCATTAGTCATCAGGGAAATGCAAATTAAAATTACAATGATATATCACTACATACTCACCAGAATGATCAAAATTTAAAGAACTGACAAAAGCAAATGTTGACAAGGTTGTGGGGCAACTGAAACTTTCATACATTGTTGGAGGAAATTTAAAATGGTATAAGCACATTGGTAATGGTCTGCATTCTAAGATTTAAATATGGACCACCCATGACCTAGCAATTCTACTCCTAGTCATTTACTCAAGAAATGAAAATGTATGACAAGACATAAAATGTAGAAGTTTATAACAGTTCTATTCATAATAGCCCCAAATAGGAAACAGCCCAAATGCCAAAAAATAGAAGAATAGATTTTAAAATTGTGTCATATTCATAAATAAGAGCCAATTAGGAGGATCAAACATGCAATAGCATTGATGAATCTCAAAAACATGCTAGTAAAAGAAATTTAACATACTGTATGATTCCATTTATGTGAAATTCTGGAATAGACAAAACTAATCTCTGGCAGAGAAAAATTTAGAACAGCAATTGCCTCTGGAGGAGGCATTATTTGCAAAGGAAGGGATTTAAAAACTCTCTGGAGTGATAGCAGTGTTCTGCATTGTAATAGTGGCTTTGGTTATTTATCAAAAGTTAGTGAATATGTACTTAAGATTTGTTCATTTCATTGTATATGAATTTCATATTTTAAAAACTATAAAGAAATACTGGACTCTGGTTACATTTTTTTCCTTTTCTTTTTTTTTTTTTTTTTTTTTTGGCAGTTTTTGGCCAGGACTGGGCCTGAACCCGCCACCTCCAGCATTTGGGGCTGGCCCCCTACTCCACAGGCGCTGCCCCTTGAACTCTGGTTATTGCAACACATGTTGGAGTGTTTAGGGGGAAGTATACTGATGTCTGCAATTTAAAAATGCATCCAAAGGCTCAGCACTTGGAGTTCAGTGGTTAGGGTGCCAGCCACATGCATCTGGGCTGGTGGGTTGGAACCTGGCCAGGGCCTGCAAAACAACAATGACGACAATAACAAAAAAATAGCCAGATGTTGTGGCGGACGCCTGTAGTCCCAGTTCCTTGGAAGGTTGAGGTAAGAGAGTCACTTAAGCCCAAGAGTTTGAGTTTGAGGTTGCTGTGAGCTATGATGACACAGCACTCTGCTGAGGGCTACATAGTGAAACTCTGTCTCAAAAAAAAAAAATGCATCAAAAATTAGATAGGTTAATAGATGAATGGAGGATAAATAGATGAATAGATAAATAATAGAGTTAGGAGAGCAAAATGTTAATGATGAAATCTAGGTGGTATGAATAGATTTTGCTGTAAAATTATTTCACTCTAAAATTCTTTCAACTCTGCTATATGTTTGAATTTTTCATAATAAAATGTTGGTGAGAAAAAAGATAGGGCTTTCAGAAATGAAATTTCCAAGGCTAAATCTCCGAAATAAAAATTGGAACAAAAATTACCAAGTCAAAATCATGTTTTCTCTCAGCCTTTTCCACAGCCTCATCCTACAGGTCCCTGAGCTGCATTTCTCTGTTTCATATTAGACAATTCCATCCCTTCAGGGATTATGGGTGTTATCAAAAAGAAAGCACTCAGAGTCCTGGCAGCTTTGATTTTTACTTAAAGCTGTTTTTATCTCCTGTGCAAGAGAAAAGGAAGACTCTGATTTAGAGTTGTTATATCTTAGTAATCCCACCCGAATCAAAATGAGAACAAACACGGACTGGTAATATTATTTCCAAAAATAAAGTTTAAACAAGAAATCAGGAAGAAAAGAAAATGATTAAAAAGAATGTAGACAATACTTTTATTCTCCAATAAAAGGAATCAGGACTCCTTGGAGAAATGGTTAACTCTAGGGCTGAGCAGGAAATACAACATGAGCCTTAGAGCATCTTCTAGTTCAAGAAAGGAAATGCTAAAAACAAATACAACAAAAAGAACACAGAACACAATTATGGGAGGATGCCAAAGGGACACAGGACCCGATTGAAAGAGTTTCTATTGACCAAAGCTAGAACAATATCAGAAATAAAGTACTATTAGATTATAACCCGAAGTATAAAATATGCACAAGTCCATGCTGATATAAATAAATGATGAATAAGTAAATAGGGAGAAGAGATATGTCTCCCTTGTCAAAAAATTCCAATTAATTTCAAGGAGATACTTCCCCCTCAGAGAGGTTGAGCTTAACTCTCCACACCTTAAGTGCACATGTGACTTCTTTCCAAAAAGTGGAATATGAAAAAGGTTACGAAAGAGAGTGGAAAAAGCTGACAACCATTTCCACAGCCAATTGATCAAGGTCAAAATCAACTCTGTTATTATAATCATATTGATAGTATGTACCTGTTGTATAATAAAGCATTTGACCAGCCTTCACCCCTAGTTTCTGGGAGAGAGACTCTAAATCCTTGGAATTTCTCATGTAATATGAGCATCTTTGTTATTCATGGACCCCCTCAGACCATGCCTGGGTTATGCTAACAACATAGCTCTGGATGGAGGCTGAGCAGGCTACAAAGACCAATCATGTAATTAGAAGGTTGGAAGCTTTGAGTCAAGTAATATTAGCCCAGCCTAACTTCCCCCATGGAGGGGATAGGTGCTGGAGACAGAGTTCAGTATGTGGCCAATAATTCAATCATGCCTATGTAATGAGACCCCATTATAAACTCTGGAGACCAAAACTCAGGATAGCTTGCTAGCTAGTGACCACAGAAGTGTGTGTGTTCAGAAGTGTGACAGACATGTGACACATTCTGACTCTCTGGGGAAAGGACATGGAAGTTCGTGTTTGAGACTCTCCCTGTGCTCTCCCTATGGTCTCTTCACGTGGCTGGTCCTGGTTTTATCCTTAAGTTGTAATCATAAGTATGCCCTGTCTTGAGTTCTATAAGTCATTCTAGTAAAATGTCAAAGCTTAAGGGCATGTGGACTTTGAATTTGTAGCTAGGTGATCAAAAGTGTGGATAACCTGGGAATTCCCAAACTTATGGCTGGCACCTGAAGTGGGAGCATCGTTTTGAGGACTACACCTTTAACCTGGAGTCTGTGCTAACTCCCAGTGGTTAACATCTGTACTAATTGAAGTATTTCGGCATCCTTGATAGGATATGAGTAAAAATGGCACTTTACCTGTGTGTAATGGGTCTAATGATGAAAAAAACAAATCTCAGCAAAGGAAAGTCTGTAATATACCTCATCAGTACTCTTCGAAATTGTCCAGATAATCAAAAATAAGAAAAGTCTGAAAACTATCCCAGCAAAGAGTTGCCTAAGGAAACAGTGATTGAACGTAATGTGGTATCCTAAATAGGATCCTAGAAGAGAAAAAGGACATTGGGTAAAAATTAGAGAGGCCTGAATAAAGTATGGACTTTAATTAACGTATCTCCACTGGTTCATTAACTGTGACAAATGTAACATACTAAGGTAAGATATTTATAATAAGAAAAAATAGGTGTGGGGTATATGAGAACATTCTGAATGGTCTTTGTAACTTTGTTAATCTAAAACTATTCTGAAATAAAATGAAAAAGTCATAGAATTCCAGAGATATTGAACGTAGACCTAGACAATTCCTGAGTATGTGTAAAAAAGAAATATGGTAGGACCCAAGAGGGAGGTTTCCAGGCAGAAATAGAATTCACAGAGTTACTGATATAGTCAACTATCTTCCTACAAAGAAGTAACCAATATTACCTATAAAACTAAGCAAATAAGAAAATGAGATAATAACCAACATGTGAAAAAATAAAAGGCTCTATCAGAAAGAAATATACTTAGGGAATAGTGTTATTTATAAATCATATTATTATAAATGATATTGATTTAAACACAATTTTTAACCTAACTAAATTGGGATATTAGAAGGAGAACATATCTGTCACTCAGATCCCAACAGGAAGCCGGTGATACACTCAGATGAAGATAAACCAGAAGACTTTGTTTACAAAGGGATTTTTGCAAAGATGCAGGCAGCATGTAAGGAAGTCACAGAGACAGTTCATAATCCAGGGTTGTACTCCTTATGCCCAAAGGCAGAAGGGAAAGAACAGTAACCAAAATCTACGATAAGTTGACTGTGACAAGGAGACACTGCCAACAATGATCTTTATTTGAGGGACAGGGGTGGGAGTCTCATTTCCCTCCCTCACACCTCCCATCTTCTCCCTACTGGCCAGACTCAACAAGGAGCCCAAAGGCATGGGAACCATTAATGTGACCCAACACTTGACACCCCTGGGACAGAGAAACTGGAGGGACAGACAGAAGGTATCTGCAACAGATGTGAAGTGTGATGGTGTAAAAAAGCTAAATCCTCATCTAACTATAATGACAATTTGGGGGGATGTTGTTATTGTTGTTGCTATTTTTTGAGACAGCCTCACTCAGTCACCCTGGGTAGAGTGCCATGGTACTGTGGCTCACAGGAACCTCAAACGCTTCCTCCTCCCCGCGCACCTCTTCTCCTTCCCAATTTGGATTAAATTGGGTTTTTCTTTTGTGTGGGCATGTATTAGTTTGTCTACTGGCTTCATATTAGTATTGAATACATTGGATACTTGCTTTTCCATTCTTGTGATACTTTATTAGTGGTTATTGTTTCAAACAATGTTATCAAGATGCAATTTAAATAGCATAAAATTCACCAGTTCTGGGAATTGTTTAAACAACTATCTCAAGTCAGGCTGTACACTAAAATTATTGAGGAACTTTTAAAGAATACCAGTGACAGATCCTCACCCCCGAGGAGCACCTAGGGCCCAGGTGTTATTTTTTATTTATTTATTTTTTTTTTTTTTGAGAGCCTCAAGCTGTCACCCTAGGTAGAGTGCTATGGCTTCACTGCTCACAGCAACCTCCAACTCCTGGGCTCAAGCGAGTCTCCTGCCTCAGCCTCCCAAGTAGCTGGGACCACAGGCGCCCGCCACAATGCCAGGCTATTTTTCGGTTGCAGCCATTATTGTTGTTTGGTGGGTCCAGGCTGGATTTGAACCTGCCACCTTAGGTGTATGTGGCTGGCGCCTTAGCCGCTTGAGCCACAGGCGCCGAGCCCAGGTGTTATTTTTTAAAAGCAACCCAGTTAATTCTAATGTACAACTTACAGTAAAGAACAACACAAAATATCAGTGTTTTTCTAAGTTTTCAAGAAGTGAAGTAAGCACTCAAGTGGATATGATAATGTCCATAGGCTTCACAAAAATGGGTAAATTTTTGAAAATGTAGGAAAAAGAATATTTTAAATATTGTTTGTTTTGAATTCTAGGGTCAAATTCAATAAGTTAGATGGAGTTTTAATAATTAAAATGCACTATAGTAATTATTTTGGTAGGAAACATTTTGCATGAAATCCTGCTTCTGATTATACAACAGTCCTACAAAATAAGAAAGCGTATTCTAAAATTTTATATAGATGAATAAATGTTTTCTGTGAATGTATAAAAGGGAATTTTTCAAGATTAACGCTTCTGTCAGCTTTCCAAAAGCTTTTAAATGGTAAAATGTTATTGATTTCTATGTAAAATGTGATTATCTTTTCTATAAATGTATTTCTCACTGACTCCAAATCAAATTAAAAATACCCTGTTATATCCACAGGAGGCTCCCTAAAAAAAAAAAAAAATCAATGCTACTTCCAAAATATGTTTTGGCATTTTAAAAATTTATTCAAGACACTGGGTTAATACATATTGAGCAGTATAGGCATCCAAAAATAATACATTACTGAAAATTATTATCAGATATTCCCCTTAAAATTATGAGCAAAAAAGACCTGATACAAATACTGGTGATTAATAATACAGTGATTTTGAGTTTCAGCTCACAATTTGCATTAGCAAAAAATATAACTTATTCTTCTACAACTCAAATAAGTTTCTATTTTGAACCCTAACACTGCCTGTATGGAGCATGGCACAATCTGGCTTTGTTCTTAAATGCCTTGCACAGTTGCATGTTTTATCCTCTCCCTGGGGCTTTGTCAAAAATGCCAAGCACAGGACCTTCAATGAAAGACTCACCAATTTCATTGTTCCATTGGTTCCTTACTCCTTCTCTTCTCCCCTAGATGCCCCAAATAAAGGGCATCTATTAAAAAGCCACAGCTAACCAACCCAAATGCCCGTCAACCCATGAATAGATCAACAAACTGTGGTATATGTATACTATGGAATACTATTCAGCCATAAAAAAGATAAAGACTTTACATCTTTTACCTGGATAGAGTTGAAACACATTCTTCTTAGTAAAGTATCTCAAGAACGGAAAAATAAATATCCAATGTACTCAATACTAATATGAAACCAATATAAATATTTACACGCTCATATGAACAATAAATATGGAGGGGGAAGACCACTGGCAGAAGGAAGGAGGGCTTTGGTGGGATCTCACCTAATGGGCACAATGAAAGGGTGTACAGCATGCCCCTAGGTTAAGAGTTCTTTTACAACTGGAACTTTACCTTCACCTTTACATAGAGAACAATGTAATCTAAAAATTTGTACCCTCATATTAATTGGAAATTTAAAAAATAATAACAAAAAAAATTTTTTTAAATCTAATGTCATACTTAACAGTGACAGACTGAAAGCCATTTCTTTTGCATCTGGAGCAAGACAAAGATGTCCACTCTCACCGCTTCCATTTAACATTGCACTGGAAGTTGTAGAGAGGTAAGCAAGAAAATGAAATAAAAATCATCCAGATCGGAAAGAAAAATGTAAAACTTTCTCCATTTGCAGATTATATGATCTTATATATGGAAAATCATACAGAATCTACTAAAAACTGTTAGTGTAATAAATCAGCAAGATTGCATCACATAAAATCAATATATAAAAATCAACTGTATTTCTCTACACTAGCAATAAACAATTCAAAGCGAAACTGAGAAAACAATTTCATTCACAACAGCATAAAAAGAATAAAATATTTAGGAATAAGTAAAATTTTTAAAGTATAAAATTTATTCTCTGAAAATTACAAAACATTGTTGAAATAAATCAAAGAAGATCTAAATAAATGGAAAGATACTGTGCTCATAAATAGGAAGAATTATAAGATGACAACACTCCCAAAATTGATGTACAGATTAAATACAATCTTCATCAAAATCATATCTGGTTTTTTGCAGAAATTGACAAATCCTAAAATTTATATGGAAAATACTAGAGACCCAGAACAGCCAAAACAATCTTGAACAAAAGAACAAAATTGGAGGACTCACACTTCCCAATATCAAAATTTCCTACACAGCTATAGTAATTAAGACAGTATGACACTGGCATGAGGATACCAATCAGATCAATAAAACAGAATTGAGATTCTAAAAATGAGCCCTCACTAATATGGTCAATTGATTTCAACAAGACTGCAAAGACAATTCAATGATGGAAGAGCAGGCTTGGCAATGATAACTGGGACAACAGGATATCCCCATACAAAAGAGTAAAGTTGGACTCCTAACTGACACCATATATGAAAATTGCTTTTAAGTAGATTAGAGAACTAAAACTATAAAACTCTTTGAAGAAAATATAGGAATAAATCATGACCATGGGTTAGGCAAAGCCCCTTTTTAGGCAAAAAAGTTTTTTGATAAATTGGACTTCATCAAAATTTTAAAGACTTTTATGCTTCAAAGGACACCAACAAGAAAATAAAAAGACAACCCAAAGAGTTGGGAGAAATTTTGCAAATCACATACCTGATGAGAGACTTATAACTAGATTCTTGACTGGACACAATAGCTCATGCCTGTAATCTTCTGGGAGGCCATGGTGGGAGAATCACTTGAAGTCAAGAGTTCAAGACCAGCCTGAGCAAGACCCCCATCTCTACAAAAAATAGAAAAATTAGCCAGGCATAGTGACACATGTCTGTAGTTTTAGCTACTCAGGGAGCTGAGGCAAGAGGTTTTCTTGAATCCTCATGTTTGAGGTCGCAGTGAGTTATGATGACACCACTGCACTCTAGCCAGGTTGACAGAGCAAGACCCTGTCTCCAAAAACAAACAAAAAAATTCTCCTCCAACTCTGTAAGAAAAAGACAAATAATCCAGTTAAATGGGCAAAGGGAAAAACAAGAACTCCCATTCATTGCTGGTGGGAATATAAGATAATACAGCCACTCTGGAAGATAGTTTGGCAGTTTCTTACAAAACTAAACATACTCTTACCATATGGTCCAGCAATTGCATTCATTTATGCAAATGGTTTGAAATATATGTGCGCACAAAAACCTGCCCATAAATGTTTACAGCCACTTATTAATAAACACCAAAACTTAGAAACAAGTAAGATGTCCTTTAATAGGTGAATAAACTGTGGTACATCCATCCACTGGAATATTAATCAATGATAAAAGGCAATTAGCTATCAAGCCATGAAAACACATTGAGGAAATATAAATGCATATTTAAATGAAAGAAGTCAATTTGAAAAGACGATAAACTATATGATTCCAATTACATGACATTCTGGAAAAGGCCAAACTATGGAGACAATAAAAAGATCAATGGTTGTCAAGGTTTAGGGGAAGGAGAGGTGGGGAGATGAATAGGTAGAGCACAGGGAATGTTTTGGACAGTGAAACTACTCTATGATATTATAACGGTGAACACATGTCATTATATATGTATCAAAATTTATACAATATACAGTACAAAGAATGAGCTTTAATGTAAACTATGGACATTAGTTAATAATGTATTGACATTGGCTCATCAATTATAACAAATGCATCATGTTGTATCAAGATGTTAATGGTGGCAGAAACTGAGGATGTGGAAAGGTGGTAAGGGAATATATAGGAACTATGTACTTTCTACTCATTTTTCCTGTAAACTTAACAAAACTGTTCTAAAAAATAAAGTTTATTCGTTTTTTAAAATAGGCAAAAATCAGAATAGACACTTCTCTAATGAAGATATAGAGGGCCAGACGTAGTGACTCATGCCTGGAATCCCAGCACTCTGGGACGCCAAGGCTGTTGGATCACCTGAGCTTATGAATTCGAGACAAGCTTAGCTAGAGCGAGACCTCATCTTTAAAACTAGACAGGCATTATAGTGGGTGCCTGTCATCCCAGCTACTCAGGAAGCTGAGGCAAGAGAATCACTTGAGCCCAAGAGTATCAGGTTGCTGTGAGCTATGACACCATAGCACTCTACCAGGGGGACAAAGCGAGACTCTGTCTCAAAAAATAAAAATGAAAAAAATAAAGAAGATACAGAAATGGCCAATAATAAGCACATTAATGGTGCTCAACATCATTATCCATCAAAGAAATGCAAATCCAAACTACCCTGAGATATCACCTCACATCTACTAGGACGGCTACAATCAAAAACATAGGTAATAAGTATTGATGAAAATGTGGAGAAATGGTGCCCTCATATACTGCTGATCAAAATATAAAATGGTGATCGGGGTGGTGACTCACGCCTGTAATCCTAACACTCTGGGAGACCAAGGCAGGTGGATCGCATGAGCTTGGGAGTTGAAGACCAGCCTGAACAAGATTTCTACAAAAAATAAAAAAAACAGGAAGAAGTCAGTCATATAAGGCAGGGCATGGTGGCTCATGCCTGTAATCCCAGCACTCTGGGAGGCTGAGGCGGGTAGATTGCCTGAAATCAGGAGTTTGAGACCAGCCTGAGCAAGAGCAAGACCCAGTCTCTAAAAATAGCTGGGCATTGTGGTGGGGCCTATAGTCCCAGTTACTTGGGAGGTTGAGGCAAGAGAATCACTTAAGCCCAAGAATTTGAGGTTGCTGTGATACCATGGCACTCTACCAGGGGTGACAAAGTGAGAGTCTATCTCAAAAAAATAATTTAATAAAAAAAGAAAAACTAGGCTGGGTGTTGTGGTGGGTTCCTGTAGCCTCAGCTACTTGGGAGGGGGAGGCAAGAGGATCTCTTGATCCCCAGGGTTTGAGGTCGCAGAGGGCTATGACACCACAGCACTCTACCCAGGGAAATGGAGTGAGACTCTGTCTCAAAAAAAAAAAAAAGAAATGAAAATATAAAATGGTTCAACCACTTTGGAAAACATCTGGTAGTTCCTCAGAAGATTAAATGTAGAATTACCTCATGACCAGCTATATATTCAAGAGAACTGAAAACACGTCCACACAAAAAATTTGTACATAAATATTCATAGCAGCATTATTCATAGTAGACCAAAAGTAAAAACAATCCAAATGTCCATCAACTGTAAGAAATGGATAAATAAAATATGGCATATCCTTATAATGTAGTATCATTCATGATACATGCTGCAAATTGGATGAAGCTTTTATTTTGCCAAGTGAAAGAAGCCAGTCACAAAAGAGCACCTAATATTCTCTTTATATCAAATGTCCATAATAGGCAAATCCAGAAACACAAAAAGTATATTAGTGGTTGCCTAAGACTGGAGGCATAAAGAAGAAATGAGGAATACTAATGGTTGTAAGGTTTCTTTTTGGGAGTGATGAAAATGTTCTAAAAGTGATTGTAGAGGATGCATAACTCCGAGAATACATTGAATTCTACAGTTTAAAATGGTAAATTGCATAGTATATGAATTACATTTCAATAAAGCTGTTATAAAAATCAGGATTGAAGAGGAAAATTCTAGAAATAAGAATCAAAGATTAGAGATCTTTCTAAAGAAAGCAACAACATCACTTCTCGGCCTTTTGGCTAAGATCAAGTCTAAAGAAAGCAACAGTACATGTTTTTAGCTCTAGAAAGTATCAACATATTTGAATACACTGGATCCAAAGTCAAGAAATCTGGAACATAATGAGGTAGCCATAAGCTCCATGTAAGACCTACACAAAGTCCTTTCACACCTGAGCTTAAGTTGGCTGTCACAATTCTAAACATTCCACCCTGACACAATAACGTGAAGCAGAAAAAGAAGGTGCTGCTTCTTTTCTTACTCTTTTTGAAGCTCTCATCACAGATTTCCCTCTACTCATTATTGGCCAGAACTGTGTCTTAGGTGTCTTCCTAAATCAGACTGCGTGCATGTGTGTGCACGTGTGTGCGTGTGTGTACACACATACACAGCACACAGCTGTGGGTGCGTGGGTGGTTGTGTTGAGGGGGGGTGTGGGTGGGACTTAGACTAATCAAGATTTACCTGTATCAGGAGGATGAGGAGTGGATACCAAATCAGGACTCTGGGGCAAAGAAGAAGGAGGAAGGGCTATTGAGTGGGCACCAGTAGACCCTACTATACCAAAGACAGAAGAGAAACGTGGAATAAAAACTTCACTGCACATTCCAAAAGATACGTGCCCTCCCTTCTGTGACAAGTCAAATATAAAGCAACAGTTTTATAGCTTCCTGGGGCTATTTAATTTCTCTAGACTCTTTATTCCTCCTCAAAAAGGAACCATTACTTACTGGAAAACATGTGCTACAGTGTTGAGCTTATCAGCACTAGCACACACTCTAGGAAGTCACCAGAAACTTAACATCCGGGTCTTTGCTAACACATTATTGTTATCATAAGCCTGAAAGTGGACCTTGGTTGTACAATTCTGGATGTGTGGTTAGCTGTAGAATATCAGAGAGCACTGAGTCACCAGTGTCTCAAAACTCCGGATCGGTGTCATGGATCCACTTAACAACTGTTTATCAGCTAAACCGTGTGCTGTACTAATAGCTGACACCAACTGAATGCACACTACATGTACGATTTTGAGTGCTTTACATATACTCACTTATTCCTCATAGGAACTTTACCGAAGTACACGGATATCACTACTGTTGCTATTTCACAGGTGAGTGAGTTACCAAATGCTCAGATGCTTTACAAATAAGTAAAGCATGAATCCCAAAAGTCTAGATATAGTCCAGGATATCAACCCAAGAAGCCCGTCTCTAAAAGCCATGCTCCTAACCTTGACACACCTCTTGACCTTGTGACATCACCTGATCACAGTTTATAGACAAATATGGCAGGTCTCTGTCCTCTAGGAAGTCACATTGTGACAAGGAGGCAAGCACATACACACAACTAACTACTGTACAGACTGACTAATGCTATAAGACCTTTATAACAGAATTTCTCTCAGATTGATAAAGTAATTCTGTTTTTATGAGAACCATTCACATTTACCGTAACTTCTAGTCATGTTTTGAAGTTATACTATTATATCTCTACCCTAAAGTTCTCAAGTTATAACTACTACAGATACACCTCTTAAGATGGATAAAATAGCACGGTGCAAAAAATACATGAAAAACTGGCTTAAGCTTTGGGGTGAGAAGGAAGAATATTTTTGTTTAGTAAGGAATCTGAGAAACTCAAGCCTCTGACAAACTACGAACATAGTTACAATTTATTGACTACTATGTACAAAGAATATGAATTAAATAATGTAATCCTCATAACTGCCTTTGAAATAGGAATTATTATTACCCTTATTCTATAGACAAGAAAGGAAACTGAGATTGGTGAAAGTAAGCCACTAGCCTGAGGATAAGCAACAGAGAATATAGGACTCAAACCAGAACATTTTAACTCTAAAATTAATGCTAATAAATGACTGCATTATATATCCATGGAACATATTTTGTTTTAAAAGACTGTGAATGATTGTCGTTCCTGCCAGACCATCTGGCCCAGTTATACAATGGCTTTCTAAAGAAGATATTTAAAAATTCATACTGATTTTTGTAAAATGACTTCAACAGAATGTCTTGGTTATTCTACATTGCATTAAAGTCTCAAACTTCCACCTCAGTTTTCTGCTGCACAGATTGCTGTTTCGGCCCATTTATTTCCCAGATCCCTTTCATCAAAGTTGATTGGTATTAAGCTATTTATTATAGTTTGCTTGCTTTTATGAGCTCAATTGTGCCCCCCACAAAATGCATATGGTAAAGCCCTAACCCCCAATACCTCAGAATGTGGTTGCATTTAGAGTAGGGCCGCCTTTAAAGAGGTAAATTAAAACAAAGCCTTTAGAGTGGGCCCCAATCCAATCTTACTGGTTCTTAAAAGGAGAGGAAATTTGGACAAAGGGAGAACTGGGATGCATGTGCACAGAGGAAAGACTGTGTGAGGACACAGAGAGAAGGCAGCCACCTGCAAACCAAGGAGAGAGACGGCAAGGAAACCAACCCGGCTGGTACCATGATCTGGGATTTCCCTCGCCCAGAACTGTGGGAAAATAAACTTCTGGGTGGGTATCTAGGCCACCCGGTGTAGGGCATTTTGCTACACAACCCTAGCAAACTAATACCTTCTTTAGCTCGGAGCCTCTCCAAAGGAGAAACCATGTTGTATTCAACTTTATGTCCTTTACAATGCCTTAAACATTAAAGGCATTTTTTTTTTTTGAGACACAGTCTCACTTTGTCACCCCTGGTAGAGTGCTGTGTTGTCACAGCTCACAGCAACCTCAAACTCTTGGTCTTAAGAGATTTTCTTGCCTCAGTTTCCCAAGTAGCTGGGATTACAGGCACCTGCCACAACGCCAGGCTATTTTTTTTAGACATGAGGTCTTGCTCGGGGTCAGGCTAATCTTGAACTCATGAGCTCAGGCAATCCACCCACCTCGACCTCCCAGAGGATTACAGGCATAAGCCACTGGGCCCAGCCTAAAGGCATTTTTTATTTTTATTCTTTTTATTTCAGATTGATATAAGGCTACTAACAATTAGGTTACATTGTTTGCATTTGTTAGGTACAGTGCAGGTTATACTTGAGCCCTTCGCTCAGGTGTGTCCTACACCCCTACATCGTGCCCGTTAGGTGAGAGCACACCAAAGGCACTTTCAAATGTTCATTCTTTTTGTTATTATTGTGTCAAGACCTGCTTCAAATATCTTTATAGAGATATTTATTGAGATCTAGATGATGAAGCCCTACCTGACCAAACAACAATAACAATGTATTCAATTAAAAACAACTTATGTAATATCTACTATGTGGTGAATGTTTTATATGGAGAGAGGAGTAAGACTATCCCTACCTTCATGGACCTTACTACTAGCAGTCTAGAAAGACATGTAAACCAATCATTGCAATATTGCTTGATTAAGCCCCATTGCTAGGGTTGGAAGGGGGCATAGGAAGATTCACAGAGGAAGTCACACCTTAAAGGAGTGTCCAACCTGCGGCCAATTGGCCACATGAGGATTATTTGAGGTCTACTTGGCTTATCTGTGGTGTTGAATGTTATGAAAATTATGCATGTACCCTTTTTTTCCCCCTTCAGCTTTCATTAGTGTTTGTGTGTTTAATTTGTGACTCAAAACAACTCTTCTACTCCCAATGTGTGCCAGGAAAAGAAAAGGTTGAACACTCCTCTCTACCAGCTATTTGAAAGCTGCTTCTTTTTTTTTTTTTGGAGACAGAGTCTCACTTTGTCCCCCTCGGTTGAGTGCCGTGGTGTCATAGTTCACAGCAACCTCAAACTCTTGGGCTCAAGCGATTATTGTCTTGTCTCAGCTTCCCAAGTAGCTGGGAGTAGAGGTGCCCACCACAATGCCCAGCTATTTTTAGAGACAGGATCTCGCTCTGACTCAGGCTGGTCTTGAACCGGTGAGCTCAGGTAATCCACCTGCCTTGATCTCCCAAGTGCTAGGATTACAGGTATGAGCCACCACACCGAGCCTTTGAAAGCTGCTTTTGCTCATAAAACTATCTTCACTTATTTGTTTCATGAGACAAGCATGTGCCTTATCATTTCTCAATGTAGAGATGGCTCAGTGATGGTATATCAGCCTGTTCTACCCTACCGTCTGCCCTCCCAGGTTAGACAGAAATAGTCTCACTGAAAGAAGTTCCTCTGGAACCAACTGGCAATGACGACTTTTCATAAGGGTAAGAATAATGCTTCTCTGGCCATCACATTGTTCAAGCGAAATCACCTAGTGTCCCTAAATCTGTCATTATTACATAGCTGGCAAGCTCAAAGGGGTAGGGTGCTGACCCCATGTGCCGAAGGTGGTGTGTTCAGGTGGCCAGCTCTGACCAAAAACTGCAAAAAAAAAAAGACAACTGCCTTGCAGATTCAAGGTTTTGTTGGCTCAGCACGAAGGGATGTTATGAATGCCAACGAGCCCTGAGTTTTGATGTTGTTGTTTTTGTTCTTTCTGTGTTTCTGCAACTGTATGTTGCCATAATCTGGTGAAGGAATGGTTAGGCCAGAGTGTGTGTTGCCTGTTACGGAGCCATCATTGGGACTTTCTGATTTATTGCTGCCCAAACAGCCCATTTTAGTCACCTATAAAATGAGAGGATTGAACAAGACCATCTCAAAAGTCCCTTTCTGTTCTAAAATTCTATGGACTCTGTAATCAATAGCTTGACTTTTTTAAATGTGAAAAAGCTTCAGAAAACCTTTAAAATAACCCTCTGGCTTGTTCATGCACACAATTTGTTTATTCAGAATTTTATTACACAATAGTAGTAGTTATTCCTGATCCTAGAAACTAATTTATTCTTGGAATTAATTTTATTTCTTTTGCCCTTTGAATTCTTTTGACATTTTATTTTAAAATTCTTCAAGGTATAATTTAGTATAATATGCCACGTTAGTGTCAATGTCTGATTATATCACTTAGAGAAAATGTGTTTTTATTTATGCCAGGACTGATGTTTCTATATAAAAATACCAAATTTTAAGAGTATATGTCTCTACTATAAAAATCTAATTTTGAAAACTAGTAATTCAGGTTTTTCTAAGGAACTAAATGTGCTATATTCTTTTTACCAATTCTACTATCCAATGTTCATTTTATTTATAGTAAAAAATCAGCTGAATTTCTTAATGTAAAATGAAGTTGCGCAATGCTTTCTTTCTTTTTTTTTGGAGACAGGAGTTTCACTCCATCATCCTGGGTCCCTGGATAGAGTGCAACAGTGGCATCATAGCTCACTGTAATCTCAAATTCCTGGGCTCAAGTGATCTTCCTGCCTCAGCCTCCAGAGTTGCTGGGACTACAGGCATGTGCCACAAAGCCCAGCTAATTTTTCTGTCTTTCATAGAACTGGGGTCTTACTCTTGCTCAGGCTGGTCGCTGACTCCTGAGCTCAGGCAGTCTACCCACCTGGCTCTCCCGGAGTGCTGGGATTACAGTATGAGCCACATTGCCCAGCCCCAGTACTTTTGATCCTTGTGGAAACTCACCCAGTCCCTTCTGAGTGGAAATCTCACCAACTTCAGAGAAAATTATTGTATAATTCAGATGAACTATATTGGTTTCAAAATAGAAATCAAGATATATTGTTTAGATTCATGGATCTCCTCTATGGAACCTGAGCCTTCCCTTCATTCCTCCAGCCCTCACAGTCATTTCTCTTTAGCTCTCTCATCTCTTCTCCTTCCTTTCACAGATATTTACTAAATAAATGTAGAATTTATATATCTGTAACCCTTGCAGTTCTATCCCAGAGTAGTGCCATCAAAAAATCATAGTCCAAAAACAAAAAGGAGTTCAAAAATAAGCAAGTCCTTTTTGTGTGTGTTCAAGTACCAAGAAAAGAGCCCACAGTTCACATCGTTTTTTTAATGGCAGCAAAATATTTTGTTGAACTATGATTTCTTTTCTATCTTTTTTTTTTGAAACAGAGTCTCAATATGTCACCTAGGGTGGAGTGCCATGGCATCACAGCTCACAGCAACCTCAAGATCTTGGGCTTAAGCAATTCTCTTTCCTTAGCCTCCCAAGTAGCTGGGACTAGGTGCCCACCACAATGCCCAGCTGTTTTTTGTTGTTGTTGTTGTTGTTGTTGCAGTTGTCGTCGTTTGGCAGCCCAGGCTGGATTCGAACCCACCTGCTCTGGTGTATATGGCTGGCACCCTAGCCACTGAGCTATAGGTACAGAGCTTGAACTATAATTTCTTAATCAGTTCCCTTTTGCTGGCTGCAGGCATCCTCAAACTACAGCCTGCAGGCCACATGCAGCCCACCTAAGACATTTATCTGGCCCGCCAGGTGTTTTTGCCACCACTGCCTGTCCTGCTTAGCAGCCAACTCATCCTGGGGCCCACAGTCTGGCCCTCCAATGGTCAGAGGGACAGTGAACTGGCCCCCTGTTTAAAAAGTTTGACGAACCCTGATCTAGGGTCTTTGATTTGTTTGTGTTTCTAAGGTAAAGTTCAAGGTGTAGTTGAGGCAATTGAGCCCTTCATCCTAGGAATGTGCTGTACATCCTCGTAATGTGTCTATCAAGTAAAAGGAAGGAGGTGGATTGGTAAATTCTCACATCATCTTTAAAACCCCTCATATGGGCCAGGTGCAGGGGCTCACACCTGTAATCCTCGCACTCTGGGAGGCCCGAGGCAGGTGGATTGCTTGAACTTGAGAGTTTGAGATCAGCCTGAGAAAGAGCAAGACCCTGTCTATACTAAAAATAGAAAAAACTAGCTGGGCATAGCAGCACATGCCTCTAGTCTCAGCTATTCGAGAGGCTGAGGCAAGAGGATTACTCAAGCCCAAGAGTTTGAGGTTGCTGTGAGTTATGACATGGCACTCTACCCAAGGCAACAGAGTGAAACTCTGTCTCAAATACATACATACATACAAACTCCTTTGAATGCTCTGCCATTCACTGTCCTCACACTTCCCAGGTAATCCCTCCCTTCTTTGGTACAAGTCCCAGAGAACTCTCCGCCTAACCACAGCCCTGTTGTTCTTCTCGTACACCCCTTTGGTCCCAATTCTTATCATAAAAATCCAAAAGAACCAGACAGGTGAAAGCCTGGGAACCCATACATTAGTAATTTTTGTTCAATTAGCCCTTCCAAGTGCTTAATAGGATATATGAAGAAACATAAACTGTATCTTTAAAAGCCTGTAATCAAATAGGGGCGATTCAACATTAGCTGGGCACTTATAATAAGTCAAGCATAGTGCTGAGCACCAGGGATTAAACATTCATAAGCATTAGTGTTTGGTCTAGGGAAGTTGACAGTCCAGTGTGGACCACAAGGTGTCCCAAAGTCATCCCCAAAGTTGTTATACATAGGAAACTTGTTTGCATTTGTTAGGTACAGTCCAAGTTGTAGTTGAGCCCTTCACTCAGGTCTGTTCTATACCCCTACATTGTGCCTGGTAGGTGAGAGCACACCAAAGGCACTTTTATATTTTTTATTTATTTTTTTATTTTTATTTTTTGGAGACAGAGTCTCACTATGTCACCCTCAGTAGAGTGGTATGGCATCACAGCTCACAGCAACCTTAAACTCTTGGGCTTAAGCGATTCTCTTGCCTCAGCCTTCCAAGTAGCTGGGACCGTCAGAGCCCACCACAACACCCAACTATTTTTTTGTTGCAGTTGTTATTGTTGTTTAGCAGGCCCTGGCCAATTCCAACCTGCCTGCCTCAGTGTATGTGGCCAGCTTCCTAACCACGGAGCTATGGGCACCGAGCCGCAAAGGCACATTTAAATGTTCATTTTTTGTCATTATTGTGTCAAGACATGTTTCAAATATCTTTATAGAAATATTTATTGAGGTCTAGATGATGAGGCCCTACCAGACCAAACAACAATAATGACATATTCAATTCAAAAAAAGTTATGTAATGTCTACTATGTGGTGGGAGTTTTACAAATGGGAAATTGTAGCTAAATGTACCTTTATTTGCAAAATATCCATTGCAAAATTTTACAAAATATTCTGTATGTGTTGGCCACCTCTTTGTAAACTTTTGTAATGAGTATTTTCAAATAATGTTACATTTAGCTACAATTCCCTATTTCTCCAATTTTAGGGGCCAGCTTCAAGACACTCTGTTTAATACAATGTGATAAATACCAAAATAAACTTTACACAGAAAATACTATTTAAACTTGACAGAGCTCCCTTAAAAATGACTCACCAGTACTCTTAATTAATGACATCAGCTTTTTCCTTGTTACAGGAATGCCAGTCTTGAGCTGGAAAAAATGTCCCATTGTTTTGTAACTCTCTTGTACCTCTCTGCCTAACCAGTCCCCAGAGTTTTACAGCTTCATTTTTATTTCTAATAATATCCTCCCAATATGTGGTAGGGTAAAGGTGGGGATAGTAGAAAAGGGAGGGGTTAAAAAAAAAGTGGCCCTTACCTCCCAGAGGGAAAGAAAATTTTTATTTTATTTTATTTATTTTTTGAGACAGAGTCTTACTGTGTCACCCCCAGTAAAGTGCTGTGGTGTCACAGCTCACAGCAACCTCAAACTCTTGGGCTGAAGTGATTCTCTTGCCTCAGCTTCCCAAGTGGCTGGGCCTAAAGGCATCCTCCACAACACCCGGATATTTTTTGTTGCAGTTGTCATTGTTGTTTAGTGGGCCCAGGCCGGGTTCGAACCCGACAACCTCGGTGTATGTGACTGGTGCCGTAACCACTGTGCTACAAGTGCTGAGCCAGAAAGAAAACTTGAAACTATGATGAACATGATAGAGTTGTCAGAACTACATCGACTCAGCCTTATGAACTATGAAATATATGGTCTATTTGGAGTTGTGTTCCATAGTAGCATGATAATCACAAAAATGTCACAAAGATTTAAAAACAAATACTTACCACCATGTCCAAGTAGTAGTCTGTGTCCTTCCTAATATTTTTACTCACATTCTTCAAGTGCCCTTATCATCATATTGGATTCCTGCAATTTCTTCCTAAATGGGCTCTACTCCAGTTTCTCCCAATTCTAACCTGTCTAATTCACTTCCAGATTAATTATCCTAAATAGTGTATGTCACAACTTAAAAAATATATATATACTGCTATAACTTCCCAATGTCTATAGGATAAACTTCATTTTTTATTTAATTATTTATGGAGGGAGGTCTTCCAATGAGCAGTGGAAAATCTACTAGACAAATTCTAAAAGAGCTGTTAACAATGAATACCTGTAGAATAAACTTCAAACTCTTCGGTATCACACAAAGATTTTTTTTTAATTTGGCCTCTGGCCAGGCACGGTGGCTCACATCTGTAATCCTAGCTCTTTGGGAGAACAAGGCAGGAAGATTGCTTGAGCTCAGGAGTTGGAGACCAACCTGCGCAAGAGCAAGACCCCATCTCTACAAAACACAGAAAAATAAGCCAGGCGTGGTAGTACACATCTATAGTCCCAGGTACTTGGAAGGTTGAGGAAGGAGGGTCACTTTAGCCTAGGATTTTGAGGTTACAGTGAGCTATGGTGATGCCACTGCACTCTAGCCTGGATGACAGACCAAAACCCTGTCACAAAAAAAAAAAAAAAAAAAAATAGTCAAACTATCATCTTTGTAAACTTATTTCTTTTAATCCCAATGAACCATATGCTCCAGTCAATTCAAATGCTCAGCCTCTCAAGAAGTACCTACTGATTTATCTATCTGGCAAGCTTTTCTTGAAAACTGCTCCTCCTGTCTTCCAACAACAAGGTTTCATGTTGCTCTGTCCTTCAAGCTAACCCTGATTGCCATTGGTGATGGTCCACAAGTAACATCTGACATGAACCGGTTTGATGAGTGAGTGCCTCCCTTGAGGAATTTAGAACTGTAGTCTGGCTGTCATTTTCTGCCATATAAATCAGAAAGAAGAAAAAATGACCTGCAGTGAAAAGTGATGTACACATGTAAAGAGAATCCAGACATGAGCTGGAAAGAAAGGGCTGTCATCTCAGTCCATTCTGTTCATCTGAGCAGGTGCATACTGCTCTGAGGCCGAAGGGTCACCACTACAGTCACAATAATAAATTACCCCTTTTGTTTAGGTTCTCTTAAATGGGTTCTGTTCTTACATCCCAAAGGGGTTGTGATTAATCTAATCACATTTGCACATTTTTAAAAATTTACTGTTGGGGATTCATTGAAAACAGGTTTCACTGATTGCATTTGTTGGGTAAAGTCCCTCTTACAGTTGTGTCATTCCGCGAGAGTTCATTCCATCCACAATATGGAAGGAAAATGAGCTACTAAAGCAAGAGAACAGCGGCAATGAGACCACTCAGAAGGTCACGAGAAGGATCCAGGAAGAGAATGTGCTAATAATTGGAGGGAGAGGTGAGTTAGGATGGCAGGGATGAAGGGTGACCTGAAGGCTGGATAACTGGGTGGAGAGTGAGAAAGAGAATACTGAAGAATTTGGGGGATGAAAATGAGCTCAGCTACACGTGAGTTAACTTATGTGGAAGCTCTTAGCACAATTCCTAGATCAGAGCAGTTGCCGCATCGATGTCAGTTGTCTCCTCCAACCCCTGTATCTCCCACTGGGCTGTAGACTCCTGGGAGGCAGGGATTACATGCTATACTTCTCCATCACCCTCACAGTGAGTTCTCACACCCCAGTACCCTGTAAATAGTAAGTATTTGTTGATTTCATTTGATTTTATGCCAGACAGTTTTGTTCTGATTGGTTATAATACTATATCTTGCCAAAGTGAACAATAAAAATAGTGTTGTATAGACATGCTTTTTTAGCCAAAGAATTGAAAGAACACTTTCCTCATTATAATCTTGTTTTGTTTTGAAATGATCTTGAAAAACTCTGGAGGATTATTTTGTTTTGGATGGGAAAGAAATAAGTAAAATCCATATCCGCAAATAATAAATAAGCTTTTCATTTATAAATATGTATAAATTTGAATGTGCTCAGTAAATATCAATGCACAATACTCAAAAATAAATCTGAAAGCTAAATACAAATCCCGACTCCAAATATAAACACAAACTCATCAAAGCCAAGAATTTAGATTTTGAAATAGCTCCTGCTGTTAAATGTCAATATGTATTTCAGATATAAATCTAAATCTTTTAGGGAATTAATTTCTTCTTAATTCCCTATACAAAGGTTATTTTAATTGTCTGTATAATTTTTCTATATATTATTCTCTATATTTAATATACAATTTCATATAATGTATAATTATTATGTGATATATAATTTTATATAATATGAAATTATTATACAATATGTGATTATCATATATAGTTTGGTATATATTTTAGCGAGACAAGAAAGAGAGCAAATGTGGCAAGCATATTTAAATTAAATATTTTAAGATTCAGCTTAATCCTGCTATAAAGAGATACACAGTCAATCCTAGAAAATCAGAGCTGGGCAGATTTTATGAATCTTAATTGAAGAAGAAAGGGAATGAACCACAGTCCGTGCATAGCTGCTGTATATGCCCAAACAGCTGTGGGTGGGTCTCTTGGGCATTGATGGAACAGAACACAGCATGAAAATAAATCCACTAATATGGGAAATGTAGCACTGTAATTAAAATGTGCCCTGAGAGGCACTGAAGTGCCCACTAACCATGGTGCCCAAAATTCCATCAGGAGGGGCATTCTTTTGGGTTAAAGAATGTATCTCTAAGATGCAGGCATTCACTAAATATGATAAAGTGTTGATCTGTTAACACCAATAACCACATTGCCATGCTTGGTTATATTAATAGCTCCCTATCACCTAACAGAGAACTACATGTGGCTCTTTGGCCCCTACCTACTCCTCTCCCACTCATTTCACAGCAGAGGAGAATGGTTCCCTGCACCTTTATCACCAGTGCCTTCCCACTGTTTTGTGTTTCAGATTAAACTGAACCCTTTCAGAGAAGCCTTCCCTCACTACTCTTAACCAAAGTAGGGTCCTGCTCTATCAGAGCTTCCTTCAAAGCACAGTAACCTCCTATTATTCTTTTATCTGGTTTGATTTACTTGTGTTCTGTCTGTCTCCCTCAGTAGACTATAAATTCCTTGAGGGCAAGGACCCTGAGCATATTATTGTCCATTATAATCCTAGCTCCTATACACTACCAAACCCAGAGTAAAGGCTCGATAAATATTGGCTAAGGAGTGGATGAATGGTAAAATGATATAACATTTCTGGCTAGTTAATTTGGCTCTGTGTATTAAAGGATCCTAAAGTGGTACAATATTCACACAGAGTTATCAAAAAATTCTTCTAGGAACTTATCTTTTTTTTCTTTTTTAATTTTGAGATAGAGTCTCACTATTGCCCTCAGTAGAGTGCTATGGTGTCACAGCTCACAGCAACCTCAAACTCTTGGGCTTAAATGATTCTCTTGCCTCAGCCCCCCAAGGAGCTGGGACTGCAGGCACCTGCCACAATGCTCAGCTAGTTTTTTGTTGCAGTTGTCATTGTTGTTTAGGTGGCCCAGGCTGGGTTCAAACCCGCCAGCCTCAGTGTATGTGGCTGGTGCTGCAATCACTGTGCTATGGGCACTGAGCCATACAGACTTGTTTAAAAAAGGGAAAACTGGAAGTGATCTGAATGCCCAGAAATAAGAAAAATATTGAATAAATGACATTTTAAAAGAACACTTAATGTCATGATAAAATGTTCATGATATAATGTTAAAGGGAAAAGTCAGGATAAAAGATTTAACACAGTATGATCCCAGTCTTGCAGAAAGGAAGAATACATGTGCATAGAAAAGAATTGTCATATGTATCACTTCTATCAATGTACCAAAATATTAATAATGATTATAGGTGATGGAGAAGTGATTTTTACTATAAATGATTATCCGTATTCTTAAGAATTCTCATATGTACAAAAATACATATATTACTTTTATAATTGGATAAAAGCAATGAATTTTTAAATATAAATATAAATTACTCTGCTAATTTTTGAAGGATTCAACACTTTTGAATGGATATTCGACACTTTTCCCACTCTCCGGTTTGCAGTTTGTGATATAAATGAGCTTATTTCCAAACTGAGCAGTAGTTGGCAATGGAGCCATCAGGAGGAGGATAGAGGATTAAAAGTGGGAAGGGATGAGGAAGTGGGGCACCACAAAGGAGAAGAAGGAAAACAAGTAGGAAATGAAGAGACTCCCAAAGAGAAACGTCAACTGTGCCTCCATCCACAAATACTGAGTGCCTATAATCCTAGTAGTCTGGGAGGCCAAGGTGGGAGGATCACTTGAGCTCAGGAGTTGAAGACCAACCTGAGCAAGATCAAGATCCCATCTCCACTAAAAATAGAAAAAATTAGCCAGCCATGGTGGGGGGCACCTGTAGTCCCAGCTACTTGGGAGGCTGAAGCAAGAGGATCTCTTGAGACCAGAAACTTTGAGATTGCAGTGAGCTGTGATGAGGCCACTGCACTGTAGCCCAGGCAAAAGAGTTAATAAATAAATAAATAAATAAATAAATAAATAAAATATAGTTGCAGCCTACCCTGAGATTACATTGGGACGGATAGGTAGTAAAACCAATGATATCAGAGTTTGAGGTTGCTGTGAGCTGATATGGTTATATAGTTACACGCATGATGTTCTGAGAATACAAACAAGCGACACCCAGGTCATGACTAAGTGGGAACAGTCAGAAAACAATTCCAAGAGAACATAAATTCATGCTAAATAAATCCTGCTTGGAACAGAATTCCAGGCAGATGAGAAAAACATAAGCAAAATCAGCAAGGTACAGAAACATGGAGTTGCAAGGCTACAGGGATGTTTTTAGCTGCATGTAGCCCTAGGCACCAGCTATCTGTTGGAAGGCAAATGACATTTCCTCTGGGCTCCATATAAAATGCAGTTTGTAGGCGGGACACAGTGGCTCATGCCTATAATCCTAGCACTCTGGGAGGCTGAGATAGGCAGATTACCTGACCTCAGGAGTTAGAGATCAGCCTGAGCAAGAGCAAGATACTGTCTCTACTAAAAGCAGATAAATTAGCCAGGTGTCACTGGGGCACCTATAGTCCCAGCTACTTGAGAGGCTGTCAAGAGAATCATGTGAGCCCAAGAGTTTGAGGTTGCTGTGAGTTATGATGCCACAGTATTCTATCTACCCAGGGTGACAAAATGAGACTCTGTCTCAAAAAAATAAAAATAAAATGCAGTTTGCAAACTTCTCTGAAGAAGTTTTTATGTAAATCCAGATGTAATTAATATTTATCAACACACAAGGATTTCTCAGACATTTTTACCTGTTATTTCATTTATTCTCTAGGAGATTTTAAAAAGGCTCTTTCTCAGCAACTAGTAGCACATCGGGGTGCATGACTACATGTGGCAGCCAGACACAGCAGACGACATGGAGGGCAGAGGGAAGATTTTTCTTATACTCCTATCAATAGCATTATTTTTTCTGGAAGGAAGAGGGGATCAAGCTGATTTAATATATTGGGTATGTGGTATGATCAACACTACACTTATTTTTAGGTCTCAATCTCCTCTCTTTTGAGCAATATTTAAATTCAGTTTGGGAAAATGCTATATGCAAAGCTGTGCACAGCAATGACTCAATTTCTCAATCCTTTGCCTCATACAATACCCAAGCTGCCCTCACACCAAAGCCTAGGAGTACAGAACTAGAGATTCTACAGACACTGCCTCTGCCAAAATCATAAGATCCAGCTCGGCACCTATGGCTCAAGCAGCTAAGGCACCAGCCACATACACCTAAGGTGGCGGGTTCGAATCCCCAGCCCGGACCCACCAAACAACAATGATGGCTGCAACCAAAAAATGGCCAGGCGTTGTGGCGGGCGCCTGTAGTCCTAGCTACTTGGGCGGCTGAGGCAGGAGACTCGCTTGAGCCCAGGAGTTGGAGGTTGCTGTGAGCGTGATGCCATGGCACTCTACCCAGGGGGACAGCTTGAGGCTCTGTCTCAAAAAAAAAAATCATAAGATCCCACGTGGATCATAACAACATATGAAATAATGGCCATACACACCAACTAAATGAGTACTTAGTAAATTTGAAAAGTGATAAAATATTTATATTGTTTACTAAAAGATTCTGTAGGCTATAAAAACCTTTGCCTTACTTTTAAGCCATAATCTAAAGTTTAAATCCTACGTGTGCTTTTGAATTTCATTTTGAATAATTCAATGTCTTTGGGAACACCTGATAATGCCAATGCGTCAGTGCAATAGCTAAAGAAACCTTGTCACCAAGTAATATATTATAATCATTTAGTTAGCTTCTAGAAGGAGAATATACATTTTTAGCTTCTACATACTAGACATTTTACATGACTCACGTACACCCGTTGATTAAATGTATATCTTACACCATTGCCACTGTCCTCACTATACTCAGTACCTTCAGAACACATCTATAGAGATATCGTAAATAACATGTATTTCCTCACTTTTGTGCATTTCCAGGTACAGAGTATTAGATTACAAACACAAAATTATATTCAAAATGAAGAGACTATTCAACTGCCCAACAAACACAAAATTAGGAACATAATCAAAATGAAGAGACTACTCAACTGCCAATTTGTCAGAATATACTTGTTCTGGTTATCTGTCAATGTTAAAAGAGGAAATTTCCACCCTACCCCCCAAAAAAGAAACAAAATTAATAAACAAAATCTTTTCTCTGGAATTCTTCTTGCATGAATAAATTAATCTATGTTTAGTTAAGCAACTGTAGGCATATTTCTGCTGCATGAAACCAGAAGAAAACCTAATAATAATATATCTACATAGTTATTCTGTACAATAATAAATATTGTTGGCCAGGAATGATGGCTCATATCTTAATCCTAACACTCTGGGAGATTCCTTAAGCTCAGGAGTTGGAGACCAGCCTGAGCTAGATTGAGACCCTGTCTCTACTAAAAATAGAAAAACTAGCCAGACCTTGTGGCAGGTGCCTGTAGTCTCAGCTACTCCAAGAGTGAGGCAAGAGGATCTCTTAAGCCCAAGAGTTAGAAGTTGCTGTGAGCTATGATGCCACAGCACTCTACATATGGTGACAGAGTGAGACTCTGTCTCAAAAAAAAAAAAGTATAGGGCAGCACCTGTGACTCAAGGAGTAGGGCGCTGGCCCCATATGCTGGAGGTGGTGGGTTCCAATCCAGCCCCAGCCAAAAACTGCAAAAAAAAAAAAAAAAAAAAAGAATATTGTCACTAACATTGGTAGGGATGGGGCATTATGTTGGCACTCTTAATCACAAATGACAAAAACCTAATCTAAACTGGTCTTAAGGAAAAAGGGAATTTACTAGTCCATGTCCTGGGGGAAGTGTAGGGGTTTAATCCAGGCTTTACTAAGCAGCATCAATACTAGGTCAAATCTCTGTCCCTTTCACTATAATCCCTTTGCTTTCCGCTATGTGTTAGTTTCTTCTCTACTACTAAAAATGGACATTTTCCATGCAAATGGAGAAGTTAACCAACAAGGGGCTCCAGTCTTATGTTAACACAATATCAAGGAAAAGAGAGAAGAGTCCAGAGCTGGTGCAGATGTTTAAAAAAGTCATAATCTCTTCCAGTTCTGCCACTTTAACTTATAGCTTCAATCCTCAAAGTTGCAAGAAGGCTACTTTCCTTGCCGGCAGCAAGAAGAAAGGAAAGGAAAAGAGGAAAAGGTGTATACCAGCTGAACATGTTCCTCTTAACTAAGGGGAAAAAATGTTTCTGGAAGCTGAATCCAACAACTATCATACACCAAAACTCAGTTATATGGACATCCCAGGGCAAAGGAGTCTGGGGAAGTGAAGCTTTTAATACCAAATCACATTCCTACCAAAAAAAAGTCTTTCACTAATGAAAGTGAGAATAGATATTGGGTATGCAAATGCATGGTCTAGCTCAACGGCCTCACAGATTGGTACAACATTTGTGAAAAGCAATTTGGACTTAATGTGTATATTTCATTCTGGGTGATCTAATAATTCTGCTTCTGGGAATTTATTCCTAAATCATTCAAAATATGAACAAGCTGTGATAACAAAGATAGATCGATGATCTTAAAAACAGAAAAAATCTACATGATAGCTTAAATATCCAAAAATAAGGAAGTTATTACAAAAATTATAGTACATTTGCAGATTATATATTGTACAGGTGTTAGAATTATAATTCTTTTTTTTTTTTTTGAGACAGAGTCTTACTTTGTCACCCTCAGTAAAGTGCAGTGGCATCACAGCTCACAGCAACCTTAAACTCTTGGGCTCATGCAATTCTCTTGCCTCAGCCTCCCAAGTAGCTGGGACTACAGCCAGCACCCACCACAACACCCGACTATTTTTAGAGAGAGACAGGGGCTGGAGTTCAGTGGCTATTCCCAGGCGTGATCATCACTTACTGCAGCCTCAAACAATCCTCTTGCCTATTAATTGTCCAATGCACTTAATGCAAAGTGTAATCAAATTGTTTTGATTATGTTGACATTTTTCCTTTACTGCCACTTTCCCCATCTTTGAAGTTGGAAACATTCAATCCTTTAATTATTCATTTTTATAAGTTTATTTTTTGCACTTCCTCTTTATTTGGGCAAAGGCACAAGTTGTACACAACTGTAAATTAGCTGGCCAGGTATAGAACATGTTGTTCCTCCCCCTTTGGAGAGGTGATACACACATCATCTTCCTTTACATTATTTCTATAGGATCCTATGGAATCAACAGATCTCTAGTGCCCTTCTCAAATTCATGTTTCATTATAATCAGGACGTGTTACTGCTGGCATTTTGCCAATATCTCAGATTTATCAAAATTTTCAAAGCTTTTGTTGTTTCTCCCTCTAGTGGTCAATAACATTTATTAAAATGGAAAACCATGTAAGGGTGATCTTAAATATGGGTGAAGGATGGGGATGAACATTCAGTTTTGTTGTAAAATAAATGTGAAATGTATTCATATCTATGTCTCATAACATGAGAAGTGATTTATTTTGAATACCATTTATTTAGATGATGCACATAAATAACCTCTCTATTTATTCTCCAAGTAATAAATACTTGACTTTACCCTATTAATTATATGCTGCATAATTAATTTCCTGTTCAGAAAAATGTGGTTTTCATCAGTCCTGTGGGATCTGGAAAAAAGGGGGGAAAAAACTGTGGAATGTGGTTTTCATACCAAATTTCCTGATATATTTGAGTAATAAGTGCATCACTCAATTTTTTTAATCCTGCTGTCTTTTTTATTTTATGTAGTAGTATGGGAAAAGAAGTTTTTCTCAATATAAGGTTAATTTTAACATTTTCACGTGAATATACAAGTGATGATTATTTTTATTTTTAGTTTATTACAGATCCATGGAACAGTCTGGAATGTATAGAATCAGAGAGCAAGATCAAGAAAAATAGTTGGCTCACACCTGTAATCCTAGCACTCTAGGAGGCAGAGGAGGGTGGATCACCTAAGCTCAGGAGTTCAAGACCAGCCTGAACAAAGGGAGATCCTGTCTCCATTAATAATAGAAAACTTAGCTGGGTGTTATAGCAGGTACCTACAGTTCCAGCTACTGTTGAGGTTGAAGCAAGAGGATCACGTGAGCCCTGGAGTTTGAGGTTGCTGTGAGCTATGATGCCATGACACTCTACCCAAAGTGAGATTCTGTCTCAAAAAGATAGAAAGGAAAGAAGGAAAGAAGGGAGGGAGGGAAAAAAGGAAGAAAAGAAAGGGAGAGAGAGAAAAAGGTCAAACAGCAAAAATTATAAGTAGAATTTTAATTTATAATTTATACTAGTAACTCATTTCCTTTGCTTTTTAGTTTTATGAGTGGTTTTCAGCCTCTTCTTTTTGAAATCACTCAATAATTTTAATGTTTAAAAATGTTTCCTGAATTGGATAATTCTTTCCCTCTCCACCCTCCTCTTAATTTGCATTGGCTCTTTGCTCTCTTGTAATGTTCCCCTTTCAACTTCTAATTTCTTGCTTATAAAATGTTATGAAAAACTTAATTAGAAAAAATTTTAAAATTCTGTGATACATTTGTAAAATAATGAGATGGTCGAGTGTAAGTGGATACAGAGGGAGTATGTGTATGTATAAGACATTCTGATTCTGAGACGAAACTATGATCAAGTATTTCTGAATAAAAACACTTTTTAATTTTTTAAATTGCATTTATTGTAAGCGGCAAATAGTGAATCATCTTGAACTCTGTCAAACGTTGTGAAATAAAAACTGGCCTCTTTTGCCAAGATCCACAAAATAGTACTCTTGTTTAAGAACTAAAAAGTCCATTTTATTACAGATAGGATGACCATATAATTTGTTATCCAAATCAGGACACTTTTAAGAATGAAAAGGACACTATTAATAATGTGGGTCAGCAGGCATAAATTGAGCCTGTCCTAGGAAGATTGGAACATTTGGTCACTCCAGTGATCTCTAATTTATTAAAAACATAATTTATTTAAAAGATAAAGCAAATTGTAGTAGTCCTTTTACCAAGAAGGTTATGGTAAGTCAGACATCCAGTTTTGTTTGCTTTGGGCTAAAGTTGTTTCCTCTGGAACCATTGAAGGACCAATGACCATAAATCTATTAGAATTTTTTTACAGGGTGCCCAAGTTGTGCCACTTTCCCTGGGACTTTCCCAATTTTAAAACTTAATACCCCACATGTTGGTAACCCCTTCTGCCCTTGCAAACCAGGACTCTTAGTCACTATAATTCCTTATAGCTACTTTTCAGCAAGGTGACGCCATCTCCTTGACCTCTGAAGCCTCACAGCCAAAGACATCAAGGCAAACCTCTATCTTTTACCAGGACTGACCCTACTCTTCCAACCCACCCTGATCTAGCTGCAACCTGCCTCCCACTGTCCCAGGGCATAGCCTTCACCCCAAGTACACCCCTGACTGTAACCCTAATGCCACAGCACGTTCTGCCCCCCTGGCACAGCTTTTCTGCTCTCCATTTGTCATGAATAGCTTTGCTCCCACAAAGAGGACCACCAAGTCCCCACACGGCTGTATTGCCTGGGACTTTGTATGGTGATGAGAAGACCCTCTGTTTTAGCCATTTATGTCAGAGTTTCACAGACTTCATTTTTAGTGCAAGACTTCATCCTCTACTAAAACTTGGCATGCAGGAAGGAAATAAAAAGAGTGATTTTACCCATAAAAAGAGTGAGGAGGCTTGGTTCCCATAGCACAGTGGTTACAGCGACAGCCATATACACCAAGGCTGGCAAGTTTGAATCTGGCCCAGACCAGCTAAACAACAACTGCAACCAAAAAATAGCTGGGCATTGTGGCAGGCATCTGTAGTCCCAGCTATTTGGGAGGCTGAGGCAAGAGAATCACTTAAGCCCAAGAGTCTGAGGTGGCTGTAGGCTGTGACGCCACAGCACTCTACCAAGGGTGACATAGTGAGACTCTGTCTCAAGAAAAAAAAAAAAGAGAGAGAAAGCGAGAGTGAAGATATTAGGCAATTTCTTTAGGCATATTATATATATTTTTTTCTTCTTTCTTTAGATGTATTATAATAGTCAACTACAGAAACTTGTTACTTAAATACTCTGCAATGTTAACTATAAGAGGCTATTGGACTCTAGCAAATTCTTAATTTCTAAGGCTATCAAGAGCACATTATTGAAAAGGGCTACAATTTTTTTCCATGAAAAGTAAAATGGCTCGGCACCTGTGGTTCAAGTGGCTAAGGCGCCAGTCATGTACACCCAAGGTGGCGAGTTCGAATCCAGCCCGGGCCCGCCAAACAACAATAATGGCTGCAACCAAAAAATAGCCAGGCATTGTGGCAAGCGCCTGTGGTCCCAGCTACTTGGGAGGCGGAGGCAGGAGACTCGCTTGAGCCCAGGAGTTGGAGGTTGCTGTGAGCTGAGATGCCACAGCACTCTACTCAGGGGGACAGGTTGAGGCTCCTGTCTCAAAAAAAAAAAAGAAAAGAAAAGTAAAATGTATAAGGGTTATGTGACTGGCAAATGTCTGTTGTGGAGTCTGATCTATATGGTGTCAGTGCTGTGTATTACGAAGGCCGATTTCTTCTCTAGTAAACAGCCTACTTGTCATGCACCTGATGCCCGATAGGTATCTCAGATTCATCCACAAACCATTGTTTCCCTTTCTCCCTTGTTACTTAAATAAATTGCACCACCAGCCAGAAGATAAAAATTTAGGAGTCATCTTTGACTCCTCCCTCTCCTTCACTCCTATATGCCATCAATCCTCCATCAAAATGCTTCCAAACTCATCGCCTCTGCTCAATCCTGGTAGCACACACTTGGTCCAGTCACCACCATCACTCCCGTAGTCTCCTATGGGTCTCCACAATTGTCCCTCTCCAATTCTTTCTCTATACTATGGTCCCATATATGTGTTATGGGCTGAATGATATCCCCACAAAACTCATATGTTGAAGCCCTAACCTCCAGTACCTCAGAATGTGACTCTACTTAGAGACAGGATGTCTAACATACACAGAGGAAAGAAGAGGTGGAAGGGGCAGTCAGAGGCAGGCAAGCTAAGGAGAGAGGCTTCTGAGGAGACCAACCTGGCAACGTCTTAATCGTGGTCTTCCAGCTTCTAGAATTGTGAGAAAAAAAATTCTGCTGTTTAAGTCAACTGGTCTAAGGTATTTTGTTATGGTAGCTCAAGAAAACCACTGCATATGGTAACTTCCCCCTTCCCATAACCCTTAAGATAAGATGCAATAGAATTAAAATGGCCATAAAGCTCAGATGATTTGGTTCTGTGCACATCTCCTGCCTCATCTCACTCCCCGCCCCCCCCGCCCTCCAGCTGTGCTGACCTTCTCTCAGTTCTCAGTCACACCTGGGGCCTTCTCACAAAGCATCCCCTCTGCTGAAGTACCAGCCCCCACCTTCATTTCCGGCCTAACTTCATCTCAGTTCCATGCCACTTTCTCAAGGAACTCTCCTTGACTCCCCTCCCTGGTATAGGTCAATTTCCCTTTTATATTACTAAACACAATTGTCATTATTTTCCCCATATGCTCTGTTTTTTTTCCTACTAAATCAGAAGCTCCACACTAGCTTTATCCCTCTGGTCTGGTTTACTTTCTTATTTTATTTATTTATTTATTTATTGAGACAGAGTCTCACTCTGTCGCCCTCAGTAGAATGCTGTGATGTCACAGCTCACAGCAACCTCAAATTCTTGGACTTAAGCAATTCTCTTACCTCAGCCTCCCAAGTAGCTGGGACTACAGGTGCCTGCCACAACTCCCGGCTATTTTTTTGTTGCAGTTGTCATTGTTGTTTAGCTGGCCTGGGCTGGATTCCAACCCACCAGCCTGAGTGTATGTGGCAAGCGGCATAACCACTGTGCTACAGGTGCCAAGCCTGGTTTACTTTTTACTCTTTGTACAGTGCTAGTACAGTATTTGGCACATAGCAAGTCTTTATTAATAAATATTAGTTGACCAAAAGACTGATGCTATCTTTCAAAATCTATAGCTACTTCTGTTGAGGAATTTAGACATCAGTTGGCTTAGTTAGAGAAAGCATTGGGCAGCACCATAAGATGCCAAATATGGAGTGCCCATTGCTCAGTGGTTAGGGCACCAGCACATGCACGGGGGGTGGTGGGTTCAAACCCGGCCCCAGCCTGCTAAACAAACAAACAACAACAACAAAAATAGCTGGGTGTTTTGGTGAGCACCTGTAGTCCCAGCTACTTGAGAGGCAGAGGCAAGAGAATCACTTGAGCCCAAGAGTTTGCGTTTGCTGTGAGCTATGACGTCACAGTACTCTATAGAGGGCAACAAAGTGAGACTCTGTCTCAATTTAAAAAAAAAGATACTAAATATGCAGGTATCCTTTCAGCAGGCTCTATTTTTACTTACACCGAGAGCTCTCCAGGAGATGAAGTAAGGAAGGATGGCTCTCCTCAAGGTTTCTCTCCCAGACCCTGCTGCATGTGATGGGGGATGTCATGCAAGCTGGCCCTGGGATGGGCTGTATCCCAGACCAGCTGAGAGTCCTTCTGTGGAATGGTATTCAGAAGGGGCCTACAAACTAGCCTAGCAAGCACTACAGTGTTTTGGATTGCAGCCAAGATCATTTACAAAAATAGTTCTGGGAATGTTAAAGAGGGTATTTTAAAACTAGAAATAGAGTAAGAGGAACACATATTTTCAAATTGGAATCTGGAGTGTTCCTCATGTTCTGATAACCTCACTGAAGTGAAAGGTCATTAGCTGAGTTTTGTTCCATAAGGAAGGGAACAAACACTTTCAGGGTGCTAGAATGAAGGACTTCACAGCAATTTAAACTTTCTGCTCTGAGAAACCATCTCTCAAAAGTCTTTTTCCCCCCTTATGGGTCTCCTGGACTTCCAGGTCTTAGAATAAGATAGTACACATTTTCTTCCTCTAAAAAGGTTTAATATTACTTTACCTGCCATGATAGAAAATCTTTGTAAGCCACATCTTCCATGCAAGTCCCTGAGCCACCTTCTTTCTGCTGCTTTGAGTGATATCTGAGACATAGGATTCCTAGTCCTGATGTGTGAAGCAATTCTGTGCAGAGGCCTTGCTTTAAGGCATCTGGAAACCGCCTGCATAATCATGGCTGGCTGGCAAAGATAGTGTGAAAATGTCAACCAGTACACTGATTATATGAGAACTGAATTTCAGTACCACCTATATTCTGAAGTTTTAAAAATTACTATATGCCACTGAATGTTCACATACACGTATTTTATTTTATTTAATCTTCAGAATAACCTGCAATAGCATATTAGACAACTATTACATTGATAATACAGATGTATATGTATTTTTCCCTTTAATCAAAGATTTATTTTTTTTGTTCCCAAAATTGAAATTTGCTATATTTCATAAACATCCATCTAAGTAAGTTTTAAGACACTGACCTCACACAGGTTGTTAAGTCTGCATGTTAATCACTCACTTATTTAGCAAAGACATCACCCAGCCACCATTCACACACAGATGTATATTTATTAGCAAATTAGTTTATTGATATGTAAAACGTTTTAATATAATATTAAACAGATAAGGTTACCAAACAGAATGAAGGCCATCTCTTATAAAAATAGTAAGGCCACGATTGAAATCCAGGTATATCTAAAACCAAAGGCATTTTGCAGTTTGCTAAGTTACTTCCTTCATCACTATCACACCTTCCTCAGGGAAATTATTTATGAAAAAAGAAATCTGGCTCGGTGCCTGTGGCTCAAGCGGCTAAGGCGCCAGCCACATACACCTAAGGTGGTGGGTTCAAATCCCCAGCCCGGGCCCGCCAAACGACAATGATGGCTGCAACCAAAAAATGCCCAGGCATTGTGGCGGGCATCTGTAGTCCCAGCTACTTGGGAGGCGGAGGCAGGAGACTCGCTTGAGCCCAGGAGTTGGAGGTTGCTGTGAGCTGTGATGCCATGGCACTCTACCCAGGGGGATAGCTTGAGGCTCCATCTCAAAAAAAAAAAAAGAAAAGAAAAAAGAAATCTACTCCACATCCCTAAAGACCTCACAAAAATGAGGTTCTGGCAGTCAGTAGTGAACTCTTTATGTCCAATTTGGATATGACCATAGTGACTCTTGACTCACACAGATGAAGCCACAGTTGGCCTGAGTTGCCTTAGTTTTTATACCATCCCAATGAATAAATTGGAAAAAAACCATAAATGAGCTACATTTGACCATGTATCTCATAAAGATATCTTTGAGAAAAAAAATTTTAAGTATAGGATTATATTAAAATATTTCATTCCAGTCATCTGAATATCTCTCGAACTTTGCTAATCAGATCCTAATTTCGATCAAAGGCCATTTTATATTGTCTCAAGTTATTTCACTTAGTTGGCAATAGAAATTTCTTATTTCTGTCTTGAAGATAAAGAAAAGGGACATGTGATTCACAGCTCAAGGACCTCTGAATTCCGATCTTAACTACTTTCTGGTACTTGTGGTTTGAAATAAGAAAAGAAGAGTGGACTTTGGGATATTGCCTAAAAGGCACGAAAGTAAAGCGAGCCATAAAAAAAATGTTGATTTTGATGTTAAATTCTGAAAGAGGACTTCCTGTCCAACTGGTAAATAATATGAAATATTGTCTCGGCACCTGTAGCTCAGTGAGTAGGGCACCAGCCACATACACCAAGGCTGGCAGGTTCGAGCCCTGCCCAGGTCTGCTAAACAACAATGACAACTGCAACCAAAAAAAATAGCCAGGCGTTGTGGCCGGCACCTGTGGTCCCAGCCACATGGGAGGCTGAAGCAAGAGAATCACTTAAGCTCAACAGTTTGAGGTTGCTATGAGCTGTGACACCACA
>NW_003852447.1:6861457-6870466 GCF_000181295.1 Otolemur garnettii
GGTCTGGGCTGGGGATTCGAACCCGCCACCTTAGGTGTACGTGGCTGAGCTGGGCCTATTGAGTTTTAATAGTATAAATAAGATGCACTATTAAAATTAATTCTACCTATTTCTTTTTACTTTTTTTTTTTTTGAGACAGAGTCTTACTAGGTTGCCCTCCGTAGAGTGCTGTGGCATCACAGCTCACAGCAACCTCCAACTCTTGGGCTTAAGTGATTCTCTTGCTTCAGTTTCTTTTTACTTTTTAAATGTAGCTTCTGAAATTTTTTTAAGATGGCTCACATAAGATTCCCATTGGACAACACTGCCTTAGATTTTCACCATTACAGTTAGTAACCTGAGTCAGGAGTAAGAGCATTAGACTTTATTTCTATCATCTTGGGATATCTTGGACTTACAATTTATTTATGTATTTTTGTAAGAGTCTCCCTCTGTTGCCCTAGACTAGAGTGCTGTGGCCTCAATGATGGCGATCCTCCTGCTGATCCAAGAAGCTGGAATTACAAGCTTTCAGCATGATGCCCAGCTGCTTTTTCTATTTTTAGTAGAGATGGGAATGGTCTTACTCCTGCTCAGGCTTGTCTCATGAACTCCTGGCCTCAAGCAATCCTCCACATTTACTTTAGAAGAGGATAAAAAAATGTAGAACTTTTACAAGTATGTTTAACAAAATGAAGAGTGTGAAACTAATGTGCCCCAAAGTAGCACATGTGCATCTCAAATCCTTTCACTTCTCTCCATCTTTATCACCATAATTGTAGTCCAAGCCACCTCATCTCTTGCCTGGACTAATATAATAGTCTTTTAACAGGTGGAAGAGATCTCTGATGCCCATCCATGATTTTTTGTCTTTGTCATTTCAGTCCTGGCTGGCTAGACTTCCTTCTGCTGGAAACTGGTTTTTCTTTTTATCCAGAAAAGCTTTCTCTAGCCACAGGATCTACTCTGTTCATGTGGCAGAGGAAGTACCAAGAAATTATCCCTGAGCATCCCTCAAACAATGACTGACGGGAGTTGATGTATAAATATCCCAGCTCTCTACACCTTAAGTTGGGTAACCCAGGATGTAGGCTCTACAGAGAGTTCCTCATGGAATTAAGCTTTAGTTCCCTACCACTGTAACTTGTTTAATAATTTACCCTTTGTTGTTCCTGCTTTCCCCTCTCCCTTCCCCATCCCTTATCGCAGTGGTTCTCAACATTCATAATGCTGGGACGTATTTTCAATGTTACAAAGGGGTCGCAACTCACAGGTTGAGAACCGCTGCTTTATCGGGTTTCCTGGAATCATTTAGCAAATAAGCTGCTTGCCCTAGAATTGTTGTCTCAGGGCTGGCTTCTGGGGGAACCCAAAACTGAAGTCTTAATGAGTCTTACCACTTCCACGCTTATCCCTCACCAATCCATTTTTCACCTCAAAAACCAGGCTATCTTTTTCAACTATCACTATAACCATATCACTCTCTTTTTAGACAGAGTCTCGCCTGGTCACCTGGCTAGAGTATAGTACATAGCTGACTGCAACCTCAAACTCCTGGATTTAACCAATCCTGCCTCAGCCTCCTGAGTAGCTGGGATGACAGGTGCCCACCACCATGGATGGCTTATTTTTCTATTTTTAGTAGTGAAGGGGTCACACTCTTGCTCAGGCTGGTCTCAAACTCCTAAGTTCAAGGAATCCTCCCACCTTGGCCACCCAGAGTGCTAGGCTTACAGGTGTGTGCCACCATGTGCCTTATCACTTCTTAATTAAAACTCTGCAGTGATTTGCCTCTGCTCTTATGCTAAAGACCATAGTTTCTAAAGACCATAGTTTCATGTTTCCTGATGTCCATTCTGGTGACTGCTTTGCCTCCTGAATTCCTTTGCTACTCTAGAGATTTTACCATCACCCAGAATTGCTGCCCCTCAAAACCTGTAAAATCTGGTATTTCTCACCTGACCATAGCATAGTCTGCTATGCTTATATAAGCACCACTACTCTTATATAAGCACCACCACTGCCTGCGCTGAGACTGCCAGTCAGTTTCTCAAGCCCTTCCTTCCTCTCCATCTGGTAAACTCATCGTGGCTTTGCTCAATCCCTATTCAACCTAAATACACCCCCAGTAACATCTCTTCTACTGCTCTCTGGTCAGCACTCTCAACTGGGCAGGCCTCTTCTCTTGGTGGTATTAGCTTGGCAACTGTCAACCCTGAATAATTTTCATAATCTGCTTCTGCTCCTATACCCAGGCTAGAAGCAAATGTAAAAGGGTAAGCAGCTCAGAATTTAAAATTTCCATGATGAGTTATTTCCCCCCTTCCCAGGATAGGAAGCACAAAAGTGGTCCCTAATCTCAAACAGACCCTTAATACCTCTCAATTATGTTTTATATTTCCTTACTTTCATAGGAATTTCTAAACCTTCATCACTCTCTAACATCCTGTGTCTGTTTACTCTCAGCAAATTACCTCGGGTCCAAATTTACATAGAAACAAATCTATCCAAAGCTTTAACTCTTTTGCCCCTATACAAAGCCTGCCTTCTCCACTTGTTTTCCGAAGTTAAGCTCTATCTCTCCTGGGACCGGTCCTAGATCCAAGTCCTTTCATAATCAAGGTCTAGGCCAAATTTCAAGCCTGGCCTTCTGCCTCTTCTCAGGTACATCCCGCCTGCAATTCTGGGAACGCTGTCCAAACCTGGAGAGGATCGGGGCCCAGAGTGGTGGATCATATCCAATGAAAGCACCTGCTGGGAGCAGAGCCCAGCAGAGTCTCCTGAGCAAAGCCGAACTCCTGTTTCCAAGGCTGCTATCATAACAAGAACCCTGCCAAGGAGGAGACCCAAGCCATAAATCTTGAAGTTACAAAGTCATGAGCCAAAGATTTCAATAAAGAGCAAGAACAGACAGGAGGCAGAAAGGGGACAACGCAGAGGAAACAGACATGGAGCAAGTTTTGAGTTGGGCCCAGGGAACTCCTGGTTCTCTTGATCACCTCACGCTCCTGTGTGTCATTTCATTCCCACTAAATGTCACCTATAGAGAGGGCTTTCGAGGCTGCTCCATCTAAAGTAGCCACTTAGTGGCTCATCACATTCCTATGTTTTAAGGCTCTATGTAGCAATGTAGTACTAGCTGATATTTCTTTTCTTTATGTGTTTACTTAATGTTTTGGTTTGGGGGGGAGGGGGAGCCCATCTCTTGCCACTAGAATGTAAGTTCCATGAGAAAACAACTCTTCTCATTTATTCTGTACCCCCAGCTCAAGGATTTACTCCACCCTGTCAGGCTTACTGGTATTCTCTGCTTTAACTACACAATACTAATTAATATTAGCTATCATTTTTAATACTTATTATATGCCAGTATCTGTGGAAAGCCTTTACCTGAAGGAGTTTGGGTCGTAATTCCAAAAGACACAATTTTGAAGGCATAATCCCTATACACTGAAATCCTGAAAGATGAAAAAATCGCTGGCTGGGTGCAGTGGCTCAACGTCTGTAATCCTGGCACTCTGGGAGGCCAAGGCAGGAGGATCACTTGGAGTGATCCAAGTGAACTCACTCAAGACGAGCCTGAACAGAAACCTTTTCTCTACTAAAAATAGGAAAATTTGGCTTGGCACTTGTAGGACAGTGTTTACAGCGCCAGCCACGTATACTGAGGGTGGCGGGTTCCAACCCAGCCCAGACCAGCTAAACAACAATGACAACTGCAACAAAACAAATAGCCGGGCGTTGTGGTGGGAGCCTGTAGTCCCAGCTACTTGGGAGGCTGAGGCAAGAGAATCACTTAAGCACAAGAGTTTGAGGTTTCTATGAGCTGTGACACTGCAGCACTCTACCAAAGGTGACATAGTGAAACTATGTCTCAAAATAAATAAATAAATAAATAAATAAAAATAGAGGGCAGCATCTGTGGCTCAGTGGGTAGGGTACTGGCCCCATATACTGAGGGTGGCAGGTTCAAACCCAGCCACGGCCAAACTGCAACAAAAAATAGCTGGGCGTTGTGGCAGGCACCTGTAGTCCCAGCTACTCTGGAGGCTGAGACAAGAGAATCGCCTAAGCCCAAGAGTTGGAGGTTGCTGTAAGCTGTATGTGGCCGGCACTCTACCCAGGCGATAGCTTTGAGGCTCTGTCTCAAAAAAAGAAAAAAAACTCCTGGAATTTCATCAGCTGGAAGGAATGCCACAAAGCACGAATAACATGTTTTTAAATTGAAGTTTTCATCTTTGCCATATCACATGGCCAATTCATACATCTGAATTTTCTGATAAATCCATTGGGCTGAATGGGAAAAAATAAATTTTGTTGATCACACCTTAAAATTCACTTTTGGAAGCCTTGCTCACACCCAATTCCAAATTGTCCTTATGGTTTGGGGATTCTTTTTTTTTTTTTTTGAGACAGAGCCTCAAGCTGTCCCCCTGGGTAGAGTGCTGTGGCATCACTCACAGCAATCTCCAACTCCTGGGCTCAAGCGAGTCTCCTGCCTCCGCCTCCCAAGTAGCTGGGATTACAGGCACCTGCCGCAATGCTTGGCAATTTTTTTGGTTGCAGCCATCATTGCTGTTTGGCGGGTCCGGGCTGGATTTGAACCCGCCACCTTAGGTGTATGTGGCTGGCGCCTTAGCCACTTGAGCCACAGGTGCCGAGCCATGATTTGGGGATTCAATAAAACGTTATAAATTTTTGACTTTAGGGATTTTGAGCTTTCAAGACTTTTACCTTCTGGGATTTCAACATTTAGGATTATAGCCTTCAGGGTTGCGTCTTTTAGGATTATGATCTGCACCTACAGTGTCTTACTTAAGCCCCACAAGGATACATCAAGAGACGTGCTGTTATTGTTGTTTTTTTTAACACTTACAAATGAGGAATCTGAAACTTAGTGAAGTCATTATATATGAGGTAAATAGCAGAGTTTAGATATAAATCTAGGGTTTCCTTTTTATCCTATACTGTGTTGTGTGATCAATAGAGTGTCCACAAGTAGTGCATCAATATTTTTAGCGCACATTATTTCTGCTCCAACTCCTTTTGAAACTAGTAATGACATCGAGAACAATTGCTTTTCTTTTCTTTTTCTTTTTTTTTTTTTTTAAGCGGCAGAGTCTCACCACAGTCCCTCAGTAGAGTGCTGTAGTGTCACAGCTCACAGCGACCTCCAACTCCTGGGCTTAGGCAATTCTCTTGCCTCAGTCTCCCCAGTAGCTGGAACTATAGGTGCCCACCACAACACCTGGCTATTTTTTTATTGCAATTTGGCCGGGACTGGGTTCGAACCTGCCACCTTCAGTATATGGTGCTGGCAGCACCTTACCCGCTGAGCTACAGGTGCCACCCAAGAACAATTTCTTAAATATCTCTAAGTATCTTAGTCGCTTCACCTATAGAATGGGAGTAAAATGAAATTAACTAACTGTCTGATCTCTTTCTATTTTAAAATTATAAGCATCTATGACTTCCCAGTCTTTCTCTTTTTTGTTTATTTTGGTTTGTTATGAGGGCACATTCCATTAAGTTACATTGTTTGTGTTTGTAAGGTAAAGTCCAAGTTGAAGTTGAGTTGTTCACCCAAGAGGTGTGCCATATACCTCTACATTGTACTCATTAGGTGGGAACTTACTGACCCCCTTCTCTCTGCCTCTTCCCCACTTCTTGAATTTAATTGTGTTTTTCTGACCTGTATTTGTTCATCTGCTAAGTTTCAATTTGGTATTGAGTACAGGAGATGCTTGCTTTTCCATTCTTCAGATACTTTACTGAGAAGAATGTTCTCTAAATCCATCCAGGTAAGAGTTCCTAGTCTTTTCAGCTTTTGATTAAGTAATAGTATCTGCTTCAGCATTTCTGTGTATTTCATACAGTGCTTATATCAGAACAACATAAAACAATTTCGATTTCCATAAGTTCTCTTCTTGAAACCACCTGACTTAACTGAATAGAGCCATTTCACCAAAGCCACATAAGCAGTGTTGCTTCCTCAAACAGAGTTGGTATGTTCTTTAACAGCTAATACCACTGGTTTAATTACCTGTGGGAAGAAAGTAGTCACGAATGAGAATATTAACTCTTCCAAGAGTGCTAGGGAAAAACTAAATTTTAGGCTACCTAATGGTAGCATTACCCCTAGTGCATGTTTGGAGAGAGGGGGGTTAAGTACTAGTATCTATTATATTTGTCATTTATGAATTTGACTGATTGCAGAATTAAGAAATACAGAATGAGTGACAGAGGAGAAAGCACCTGCTTCAAATCCCTTTTTTACTTATGAGGTAGCATAAGAAGCAGCCCTTGGCTTTTGTCTTGGTGAAAACCTATTATAATTCACTTAACTTCTCTGTGGCTCAGTTTACTAATCTTCAGAATTAATGTGTTTGGACCAAATAATATCTCAGATTGCTTCTGGTTCTGTGAATTAACCCAAAAATATGAAAAAAATGGCAATGAATCCCTTTTAAAATGCAGAGGCAAGTTTGAAAACTCATCCTTAACCTGCAAAAATCAGTTCTTAGGTTGAAGATCACAGCCACAAATGAATTAAGAACTCAATTTTAAGCCTAATTTTAGCGAGGCTACAGTCTAGCAGTGAAAGCTTTAAAATTCTGAGCCTAACACAGACTGGGTAATGGTTTTGATTCCCAGGCTCTTCACCACTGGAGCTACACAGCAGTCGTGATGTATTTTCTCCTCTGGTGATGAAGAGATGAAGAGGAAAGCAAGCAGGAAAGAAATTGGGGCACTGAGGTCAGCACAGAGGTAGACCCAAAAAAAAGTTTCAGAGATGAATTAGAAGAAAATAGGAAATGTAGGACTCGGGGGGTAATGGTTTAAATGCATTATCTGCCTGGTAGGATTTCTCATAATGAGATCATATTTTAGGATGTGGCAACCAATTCTGTTTTTCCAACCATTCTCAACGATTGTACAAATGCAGATCATTCTGCCTGTCAGTCTTCATCTTTCCAAATGAGATAACAGCTAAACTTTTGGCCTGTCCTCATGCACTCCATTTTAATGTGATAGTTAGTGCTTAAGGGTTTTTTCCCTAATCATTTTCTCTCAGCAAGAATAGGTAGCTCATTTCCAGATTCTCTTTTTGCCCTTGCTTGGTATCTACCATCTCCTCGTGCACCCAATACCATTCCTCCATATGCTAATGAAGACCCTAGAATTGAGGCAGAGTGGAAGGCTAGTGGGATGACCAAATATTTCAATCTATGTTTTAATACCTGCATGGAGTGACTTAAGTGTTTTTTTAAAATCTTCTTTCAAAATGGAGAAATGATTTGAGGAAGTACTCTCCCTCTCCTTCTACATCTGTAGCGGTGCCTTCCACAGAAAAAGGAAGAGCAAAAGACCTCACCGGATATTTAAAGGGTGGGTTCAAGCCCATAGAGTAGCATCAGCAAGAAGAAAGGCAATGAAATGAAGGCAGAGTGTCACTGATTTTACCCTCTGTTCCTAGAGAAAAGCTTGATGGCATTGACTCATTTTGGCCGGCCGGAAGCCATCTGACATGAAGATACTGCTCCAAGGTAAGATTCCCTGGGCTAGCAGATTCATTTTCTGGTGCTATCATCTGAACCACTCTCTAGGCTTATTCCAGATCAGCTTCCTGAGAAGTCTGTGCCTTCCCCACCAAACAGCACCTCTGTGTCTCCAAGTGGAGGTTTTTACTTTGACTTTGATCAAGTTCTACATTACCATCAAGGGTCCTTCTAGAACTCAGCCACACAATTAAAAGAAAAATATTCCCTAAAATTCAGGTACCCAGTTTCACATTTACATATACTCATAGGGACCACACACACATCTACATAACACCACACATACACATATTCCACAGAAGAACATACAAAGTCCACAGGCACACAGACACCACACACAAAAATTCACACAAATATACCACAGATACACAGAGCACAGACACTCACACAAGTGTACACAACTCTACACACATACCACCATGGATAAAAACCCACACCACATAGACATGTAGAGAATGTATGCCCACACCCAGATGTAAACACACCACAGATGCACAGAGCAACCACACACACACAGACACACGCATATACTATACACACACAGGGCTGGAAATTCTCCAGAGGATTTTGTTACACCTGGTCTACTATAACTCCAAGAACTATCCACTGTCCACCGTATTCATCATCTCATTCACATCTCCCTCCCCCTACTGGTCTTTTCTCATCTCATTCACACCTCCCCCTCCTGGTCTCTTCTCTTTGCCCCACTCCATCCCAAATAGAGAACAGAAGCTCTTTTCCTTTGATTCACCACAACCACCACCATGCATGACAACTATGGGTTAGGGAAGGGACATTACATTGTATCAAAGCATAGCAAATGGATTCTAATTGCATATTAGACATTGCTGTGTCCTTTCTGCTGCTTAGAATATCTCATTGACCCTTTCTCTTCTTCAGGCCTCCTAACCTCCTGCCCAGGTTTTCCTGTGCCTTCTCTCTTAAAACCATCCTCACTCCTCCTCCCTCTTTGCGGGTCCCATGCCCATCACATAGCATCTTTCTCAATTCTCACTCCTTCACTCACTGTTGCCTATCCATTCTGTACTATTCAGCCTCCAGCTTTTACTCCCAGTCTACTAAGGCATTTCCTGAAGAATCTTCTTCTACTTTGGAGAAAAATTTTGCAATTCTCTTAAAAGGCAGAATTAACTCTCTTACAAGGCATGATGGGAGTCATTGACGGGTAAGGATTTAACTTGGGCGAGGTGGCTCACACCTGTAATCCTAGTATTCTGGGAGGCCAAGGCCAGTGGATGGCTTGAGCTCACAAGTTTGAGACTAGCTTGAGCAAGAGCAAGATCCCGTCTCTAAAAATAGCCAGATGTTGTGGCAGGTGCCTATAGTCCCGGCCACTTGGGAGGCGGAGACAAGAGAATCTCTTGAGCCCAAGAGTTGGAAGTTGTTGTGAGCTATGAATCCACAGCACACTACTCAGGGTGACAAAGTGAGACTCTGTCTCAAAAAAAA
>NW_003852447.1:6871410-6876164 GCF_000181295.1 Otolemur garnettii
GATGTGACCTATGATGACACCATGGCATTCTACCCAGGGCAATAGTGTGAGACTCTGTCTCAAAAGAAAACAAACAAACAAACTCCTGGCTTCAAGCAATCCTCCCACCTCTGCCTCTCAAAGTGCTAAGATTACAGACATGAGCTACTACTCCCAACCTGTAGTACTTCTATTTTTAATGCTCAGATTAATTTTATCTTTATTTTTTTTAAGAGATAGTCTCACTTTGTCACTCTTGGTAGAGTACAGTGGCATCACAGCTCACAGCAACCTCCAGCTCTTGGGCTTAGGGGATTCTCTTGCCTCAGCCCCCTGAGTAGCTGGCACTACAGTTGCCCACCACAATACCCGGCTATTTTGTTGTTGTTGTTGCCATTTGGCCAGAGCCAGGTTTGAACCTGCCACACTCAGTATATGGGGCCAGTGCCCTACTCACTGAACCACAGGCGCCCCCAGATTAATTTTATCTTAATTCCTCATACAACATAACATTATAGACCTTAGAAAAATACTTGATTTGTATTATATATTACTGTGGAAATATTATATGTGCCACTGTTAAAATATGGTCATTTGGACTATTACTATGCAAAAATTATTGTTTTAATTCCTACATTTAACCTTTTCTTTTGCTTTTTTTGTTATTTTCACTGTTTCTCACTCCACAGGTAATTATGGATCTGATCAACTCTACTGATTACTCAATAAATGGCTCTACTTTAATAAGAAACAGCACACACTTTCCAGCTCCTGTATCAAAAATAATCATCGCCCTTCCTTTGTTTGTGTCATTTATAATTGGTACCATCATCAACGGCCTCTATCTATGGGTGCTAAAATTCAAGATGAAACAGACCGTCAATACTGTCTTATTTTTTCACCTCATTCTCACGTATTTTATTTCAACATTGGTAATGCCATTTATAGCCATCTCCCAGCTTGAGGATAATTACTGGACTTTCGGAACTGCCTTGTGCAAGGTCGTCAATAGCATTTTGTCTCTGGGGATCTTTGCCTCTGTTTTCTTCCTCTCGGCCATCAGTCTCGATCGCTATCTTCTCATTCTTCACCCGATATGGTCCCTGCAGCATCGAACCCCACGCGGGGCTTTCAGCGTTGTCCTGGGAGTCTGGATCTCTGCAACTGCCCTCAGCATCCCCTATTTGGTGTTCAGGGAGACACATCATGACCAAAAAGGAAAGTTGATCTGTCAGAATAACTATGTTGTGTCTACTAACTGGGAAAGAAAGGAGATGCAAACTTTAAGTCAACGCATTCACATCGCCTTTTTCATCAGCCGTTTCTTGCTGGGCTTCCTTGTGCCTTTCTTCATCATCACCTTTTGTTACCAAAGAGTAGCCAGCAAGATGAAAGAGAAGGGCCTGTTTAAATCCAGCAAGCCCTTCAAAGTCATGACGGCAGCCATCATCTCTTTCTTTGTATGTTGGGTGCCCTACCATGTATACCAGGGCTTACTTCTCATCAAGAATCAGTCGTTACTTTTAGACTTGACTACGATACTTACAGCACTAACCACTTCCTTCAATACTGTCTTTTCTCCAACGATGTACTTATTTATTGGGGAGAATTTCAAAAAGGTTTTTAAGAAGTCCATTCTTACTCTGTTTGAGTCAGCATTTAATGAAGATTCTTCTGTAGAAAGGACACATAACCTAAATTCAGGAACCTAAATTTAAATTGTAGAGCCTTAAGCAAACGTAGACTCTGTCCGTTATTCCACTAGAGCAGTGGTTCTCAGCCTTCCTCATGCTGCAGCCCTGTAATACAGTTCCTGTGGGTCACGACCCACAGGTTGAGAACCGGTGCACTAGAGTTGTACCCTCTGCTTTTGTAGGCAATAGTCCCTATGTTAGAGAGAGACCAAGGCTGTAATGTTCAGATCTCTGAACATTAAAAGGGCTGCAAGAAAACAAGCAATGTGATTTTTTTTACTCTTTTTTTTATTGTGGAAAAATATATGCAACATAAAGTTTGCCTTTCACCAATACTAGTGAACACTTCAGTGACATTAATTACATTCACCATGTTGTACCACCATGACTACTGTCTATTTCCAGATTTTTTCATTACTCCAAAGAGAAATTCTGTGCTCACTAAAACTTCCCATTTCTCCTCCTCCCGGGCCCTAGTAACCTTCAGTCTACTTTCTATTTCTATGAATTTATGTATTCTAGGTATTTCATATAAGTGAAATCAAACAATATTTGTCCTTTTGTGTCTGGCTTATTTCACTTAGTATAATGTTTTCAAGGTTCATCTATGTTGTAACAAGTATCAGAACTGTACTCCTTTCCACGGCCAAATTATATTAATATTTCATTGTATGTACATATGTACATACCAGTTTTTTTAATCCAGTCAACTATGGATGGATACTTGGGTTGTTTCCAATTTTTGACTATTATAAATAATGCTGTGCAAGTATCTGTGTGAGTCCTTGTTTTTAATTACTTTAGGTATATAACTAAGAGTGGAAGGACTGGGTCAAATGGTGATATTGTGTTTAACTTTTTGAGGAAACATCAAGCTTTTCAGTCTGTCCTATGTTGCCCTTACACCAGCCACGTGCAAGGTTTCAGTTTTCCATCATCCTCACCAATACTTGCTATTTTTCTTTTTTTTAACTATGGTATAGTCATCCTAGTAGATAGAAATGGTACGCATGTGATTCTTTTTTCCTTTTTCCTTTTTTTTTTTAAAGACAGTCTCATTCTGTCCCCTTAGGTAGAGTGCCATGGTGTCATCATAGCTCACAGCAACCTCAAACTCTTGGACTCAAGTGATCCTCCTGCCTCAGCTTTCCCAAGTAGCTGAGACTAAAGGCATGCACCACTATGCCCTGCTAGTTTTTCTCTGTTTTGAGGAGAGATGGGGGGGATCTCACTCTTGCTCAGGCTGGTCTCGAACTCCTGAGCTCAAGCAATCCGCCTACCTCAGACTTTCAGAGTGCTAGGATTACAGGCGTGAGCCACCATTCCCAACCCACATGTGATTCTTAACCTCTGATTCTCAAAGATAGGAATACCAATTGGTAAATGCCAATGGTAGCCAAGGATTTGAATTTTCTGTCACAGAATCTTCTAGCAAACAGACATTTAGACAGAGCTGCCTCTTTATTTAAACACCTGAATTAACTGACATGGACCAAACTTAGCACGGAGGTGACAAGGAGCTCATCTTGTCATATCCATGTTGCAGTACAAAAACATTTTAAAATATCTAGAAACTAAAGTTTTAAGTATAAAAACTTGTTAAGTGTCTCTTTTAAATACATGTATTTACATATCAAGCTGTCTTTATAATTTGGGACTAAGACAATTATGTTCTTAAGATCGTTAAATATCTGCCTGTCATAGTATACTTAATTTTAGAATAGCAACATTAACATCAATTTGTCTTTCCTGGTTTTCAAATTTTGCTTCAAGTTTTCTGCAATACCTTACAGCACCCATCTAAGTTATATAAGACCACACAGAATCACTGATCTATTACCTTTTTAGTTAGTTTTAGCTGTCAATCAATAGATGTCAATCAATAGATATTTGGACTATCTAGTTCAACGGCTTCAACATGTAGGTATTTACAGCACAACCCACACTCAGTCCCTAAATGTGTCACCTAACTTTACACAAGCCATTCCAAACCACAGGCATATATCCTACCCAGATATTCCCAGAGCAAATGATATTAATTACAAGGAGTTACAGAAAGAAATAAAAATTAACCTTCATGACTAACATTTTATAGTGAGAAATTTTCATCTTAGTCAATTTGAAAAATGAGAGAAAGACAAAATAACAGTGGTATGATGACCTAAAAATCTTGCCAATTGACTTGGCATTAGGGCTTCCCTGGGCCACTGGGAAGAGAGACTTGGTCTCGCCCACCTGGAATATAACAAAAGGCTCTGAGTAGATTAAATCTGTAATTGTGGGCTTGGCGCCAGTAGCTCATTGGTTAGGGAGCTGGCCACATACACTGAGGCTGGTGGGTTCGAACCTGACCTGGGCCTGCTAAAAAAACAACAATGACAACTGCAACAACAACAACAACAAAAAGTAGGGGTTGCCTGTAGTCCCAGCTACTTGGGAGGCTAAGGCAAGAGAATCGCTGAGCCCAAGACTTTGAGGTTGCCGTGAGCTGTGACACCACAGCACTCTACTGAGGGTGACATAGTGAAATTCTGTCTCAAAAAAAAAAAAAAGCCAGAAGAAATGAGATTTTATTATATTTCCCAGGCTGGTTTCAAGCTCCCAGCCTCAAGTAATCCCCCTGCCTCAGCCTCCCAAAATTAGTATTTCTTTATTATAACATTTAACACAATTGATATCCAATAAAAGACATTTAATAAAAAGTGAGTTTGGGCAATCACAATATGTAAAGCTCTGTATAAATATAAGATATTGCTACAAAAATACTGTGGGTTTTTTTTTTCCTACTATATATCAGCCCCAAAGAAAGAGCACCTAATTAAAAGGTATTTAGGTTTTAATTCAGTGGCCAATGAATGTAGAAGGGGAGCTTATGCTTAAAGTCACCTTCTCTCTGAGCAAAGGGAGGTGTGGGAGATTTAAAGAATCAAATATGGCAAAGCACAGAACAGAAAACAAAATACAAGGCAGGCAAGGTGGCCTATAATCCTAGCACTCTGGTAGGCCAAGGAAGGAGGATTGCTTCAGCTCAAGATCAGCCTTAGGAAGAGCAAGGGTAAGACCTTTCTACAAAAGATAGAA
>NW_003852447.1:6877010-6922646 GCF_000181295.1 Otolemur garnettii
TTTCCAGCTGTTCCACTGGGGCTATCCTGGTAAAATATGAGGAGTTTTTTGTTTGTTTTAAGAAATCACTTTGGACTTAAGAAAACAGGGTATAAATGTAATGTATTTTTTAACCTCCCATAGAACTATGGTTAACTCTTACTAAATCTACTTGGTATGTTAACAATTGTTATTGATCTTATCAACTTTCCCACTATTTTGAATTCTCAGGACCCAAGAGTTTTATAACAAAAGAATTAGTGACTTTGCTTTGTGGAATTGGTGCATGGAGACAGTGTTCCGAAACAACACGACTATTAGCATCCAATTACATAAATCTGCTTTGCTATATCAGTATGAAATTGGCTCAAAAACAGAATAGGGGGATGATTAGAAATATGCTTTAAATCGGGCCAGCCATGGTGACTCAACCCTGTAATCCCACTACTCTGGGAGGACAAGGCAGGTAGATTGCTTGAGCTCCTTAGTTCAAGACCAAGGGCAAGATCCTGTCTCTACTAAACATAGAAAACCTAGCCGGGCATTGTGGTGGACGCCTGTAGTCCTAACTAATTGGGAAGATGAGAGAAGGGGATCTTTTGAGCATAAGAGATTGAAGTTGCTATGAGCTAAGACCCATGGCACTCTACCCAGGGCAAAAAAGTGAGACTCTGTCTCAAAAAAATTAAAAAATTGCTTTAAATACCAGCCTAAGTTCTTTCCTTAAGAAGTGACTCTTTGTTTTAATGAGATGAATGAGCTACCTATATAGCTGCTGAAATATGTGACAGAGTATGAGGTGGGATGGTGTGTAGCCTGAGAAATCAGAGCAACAATTATTTGTTAGTATAGTGCGTATACTTGGCACTGTGGTAGGCTCTGGGGAAACAAGAGTGGATAACATACAATCCCTGTCCTCAGGATCTTAAAGTCTAGGGCAGAGGCTCTGACTTTGGCTCCCTACTATAATTATCTGGGAATTTTTTAAAAATTCCGTGTCTAGCCCTTACCCAAACCAATTAAAACCAAAATTTCTAGAAGTAGGAATTAGGTGTTTAGGGGATTAGGGGTGGGGGTGTGAGATATGATCTTGCTCTGTCATCTGGACTAGAGAGCAGTGGCTTCATTACAGCTCATTGCAACCTCAAACTCCCGCCCCAACTTCCTGAGTAGCTGAGACTCCAGGTACATGCCACCGTGCATGGCTAATTTTTCTATTTTTTAATAGGGATAGGGTCTTGGTCTTGTTTAGGCTGGTTTCCAACTCTTGGCCTCAAGCAATCCTCCCACTTCAGTCTCTCAAAGTGCTAGGATTATAGGTATGAGCTATCATACCTGGCCAAATCAGCATTTTTTAAAAAGTTCTCAGATTAAAGTAAAACCAAGTTAGAAAATCCCTGTTTAGAAGAAAAGAAAAAGAAGTAAAAAATTACAATCCAGAGGAATTAATACCACATTTGGGATTACAAGAGAATGCCCCTCCCAGCCCAGCCTTCACCAGTCAAAAAAGTTTTCTTGCTGAAGGACCAACTGGCTGAGTCTTGCAGAAGAGTATTAGGCATGTGAAGGAGGGGACGATAGTTCAACAGAGGAAGCAGAATGTGTAAAAACCCTGGGAGGCAAAGAGATGGCATTGCTATAAAGCAGTAGTACCCAAACTTCAATGTGGAAATGAATCACCTATTGATCTCTTTAAAATGCTGATTTGACTCAGTAAATCTGAATTAGGGCTGATAGTCTGCATTTCTAACAGGATCCCAAGGGATCCCATAGCTACTAGTTCAGCACAGGCAAAAAAATATAATTGGAAAATAGGTGTAAGAAGCAGAGTGTCAGAAAGGAACTATACAGTTCCCCCAGAACTAGATCCTGAGAGCTGGTCTGAAGGAGCTTGGACTTGGCCCTCAACTTTAGCCCCAGAGCATTAGGGATCCTGCCATTAAAAATAAATCCTAAGCCAAAGGGTGGTAGGATCCCACCTGCGTTTTAAAAAGGTAGATTGTTTTGGCTGCTATGGTAGAAAGGTCAAAACCGTAGGTAAGAGGTTAAACAGGAGAGTGCTGCAGTAACCTAGATAACAGACAATGTGGCCTACAAAGAAAGAGGAAGTGAGGCTGAAGAAAATTAAAGTCCTATAAATTCTTAGTTGAGAGGCAGAGGGAGAGGGGACAGCTGAGGATAATTTCTGTATCAATTAGTGTTCTTTCTTGCAAACAATAGATTTCATTCTGGCTGATTTAAACAAAAACTGATGTATTAAAATACATTCGATAGCTCACAGAATTATTAGGATGCCAGGAGAAACATTCAAGGCTAAGCTCTAGGCACAATGCCCGAAGCACGCCACAAAACTGTCCAGATCAAGAATTTATCACTGGTGCTCCCTATTTTCAGTAAACGATACAGTGTGCTGCTGCTGCTGTTGCTGCCCCCAAATACTAGCAATTTGGCTTTGTCACAATTGACACTGCCACCAATGCTATTTCTGCATTAGGTCTTGAGCACCCTGTGCCTGAAAGTTCTGCCAAGAAGATGGAAGCCTCGTGCAGAGTCTGTTTTCTTCACATTGCTCATTTCCAAATTTAGTCTTGCACCGGAGTATCTAAATGGGATGCCTTCATCCTAGCTGGGAAGGAGACTGGGAACTTCTAATTTCTAATTTCTAGATGGGTGAGAAGGGGTTACTCATAATGTGGGAATTTCCCCAAATATAAAAGCCATTCAAAAGATGATGGATAGAATATGAGAAATGTGCATATTCTCATCCTGGGAGACAGATGGTGGTTCCATTTACAGAAATAGGGAACACATACACACACAGCGAAAAAGAAGGAGGAGGAGGAAGGGACGAAAGGAAGGAATAATGAGTTCAGCCTTGGACTTCAAGTGCCTTAAGGACATCTGAATGGGCTAATAGGTATTCGGATATAAGTATTTAAAGTTTGAGAGACAAATTTGAGCTTTATAAACATATAGACTGTTACTTCATTCAGACTCTGCTGAGTTGTCACCTCACCAAGAGGCCTATTGAAACTTCCATCTTTAGGCTTCATGCAGTGGCTCACGCCTGTAATCCTAGCACTCTGGGAGGCTGAAGCAGGAGGATTACTTGAGCTCAGGCATCCGTTGAGACCAGCCTGAGTAGAGTGAGACCCAGTCTCTACTAACAATAGAGAAATTATCCAGGCATGGCAAGTGCCTATAATCCCAGCTACTTGGGAGGCTGAGGCAGGAGGATCACTTGAGCCAACGAGTTTGAGCTGTGATGACACATGGTACTCTATCTGGGGGACAGAGTCAGAATCTGTCCGAAAGAACAGAAAAGAAAAAAGCAAAGCAAAGAAAATTGCACCTGTACACTGCTCTGTTTCTCTTCATGGCCTTTATGACTACATGATGTTGTGTAAATATTTATCTGTGAATTGTCTGCCCTATTTCCAACTCTATATATTAAGCTTTGAGGTTTTCTTCACAGCTGTATCCATATTCTTTAGAACCCTGTCTGGCACATTGTAGGTGTGGTGAATGGATGAATGAGTGGAGGTAACTAAAGCCACGGGAGTGGGAGCAGAGGCAGCCTCGGGCAGGCATGTACAGAGAGCCACCAAGGCCAAGGCTGGAACATACTGACATTTAGAGACAAGTGGAGGAGATAGTCCTATAAAGGAAACTGCAGAAGGCATATCTAGAAGAGAGAGAAAGAAAATCAGACTGAAACATGCCCATTGGACTTAACCTAAAAAGCTGTTTATAATGATGAGTTTCAGGAAGAGAAGCAAAAATTGCATCTGGCTGAGTGACTGGGAGGTAAGACCCCAGAAGCTCTGAGAGTGGCAACTTTTTCAAACAGGGAATTAAAGAATAATTTCCCCTCCTTCTTCCCACGAAAAGTAACTCTCACACATTCTACCAATTAGAAATTAATTTGTGTTAAGGGACTGCTATTAAAATGCAAATATACTCTTTAAGAAGGGTAAGTTTCATTCACAAGTTAATGAGAATTACTTTAATCAGCTTCACACCCAGCAGAGTGCAGCTAAACACAGAATTTAGAATATCAGACTTTTGACTGTATCCTAGAGGAAGAAAACTACCAGAGGAAGATGAAGCCAGAGGCACATTTTGGAGATCTTTTGGGCATAGAGAAGTGCTATAGAGAAAGAGAAAGGGGACAGAAAGCTATTCTGAACAGAAAGTCAGCTGGTGTCTAAGAACAAATTTTCCCAAAGTGGTATGACCCTGAAAATCTAATTTATGCTAAATTGTTTGGGGCACAGCTACCTACCTGTTAGGGCCACTCGCTCCCGTTTAGTTTTGTTCAGGCTTTCCAGAAGGTGGCTCCCCTTTCAAGTTCTGTCTTCCCCTGTTGAGAGGCTGAAAGGAGGGAAGAAATACAACGTTGGGAAGAGAAATTAGAGTTTTTCTAATGTTCCCCATTGTTCTCCCTGTCTCTTCCCTACATTCTGAGTTCCTTGAGAGTAAAAACAGTGTTTTATTTCTCATTTATTTCCAGCACCTGGCTCATGGTGTGGCTTGATTGTTCCCCAATGAAGGGGATCCAGCTGCCTGACTCTGTCCAGCCAATATGCAGAGACAGGATTTTCAGTCTGAACAAGCTTTATTTTCAGAAGACCAGCAATTCTGTAGAACAATGATAGTAGCCTCCTGATTCTGTTCTGCCTCAATTGCAATTTTAATAACTTTTATAATGAAGTACAAGGAAATAGACCTAGAAAATTTTAACTTTGTCTGATAGGGAGTACCATCAAAGTAGTCTTCATTTTAACAATGCAACATGTTTAAACAACAGAAAGGTGATTTTCATTTTAACAAAATATCTAAGAGAATCATCAGAGAAAATGTATCATCACAGTAACCTTCACTCTACTAGAGATAATAATAATACAATACTTATTGTCTATGTGTGAGAGTCTCCTGAGATAAACATCTTTACAGTCATAGTGAAACCTGAACTAGATAATCACAGGGGAAGGGTGTGTGGGGAAGAATGTGAACTCCGCAGACTACATTCACTGTACTACTTCATCTCATAGGCTGCTTTTCTGGCTTCCTTATGAATGAATGCTTATTAAAACTGAATAGGCTGGGTACGATGGTTCATTCTAGTGATCCCAGCATTTTGAGGGGCCGAGGCAGGAAGTTATGAGTTCAAGACCAGCCTGAGCAACATGGGAAGAAAAATAGCTGAGTGTGGTGGCTCATGTCTGTAGTTCCAGCTGAGGAACTTGAGAGGCTGAGGAAGAAAAATCACTAGAGCCCAAGAGTCTGAGGTTTCAGTGAGCTATGATGATGCCACTGCACTCTATGTAACATAGGTGACAGAGTGAGACCCTGGCTCTTAGAAAAAAACCTGAATAGGATAACACCTGTGGCTCGAAAGGGTAGGGTGCTGGCCCCATATGCCGGAGGTGGCAGGTTCAAACACAGCCCTGGCAAAAAAGAGAAAAAAACCTGAATAAATACACAAATGCAGTTATCCGTTAATTTTGGAGCTAGTGTTTTTTGTCTTCATGAGATCTTTAGAATGTCATTATTCAAGCATTCTGAAGAACTACAATATTTCTTTTGCTGCACTTGCCCACAGAAGCAAATAATCAGGAAGTTGCCATCTGATAATACTGTTTCCCCTTTTTGGCTGCACTTGTCAAAAGGAACAAATAATCAGGAAGTTGCCATCTGATAATACTGTTTCCCCTTCCCCTTTAATTGCAGTTGCTTGAGATAAATATCCCACACTTCACTTCTCTAAACTCTTCAAGAGAAATTAAGGATTTCCATCAGAAATATGAACTATAGTCATTTCTTTTTTTGTCATCCCAGCTATCATCTTCCAACAAAAAGATAATGCAAGAGTCCCCACTGTGGCCTTTAAGTTCTCTAAACCGGTGTGCTAGATATGTCTTGCTTGCCCTCCAGATCCACACTGAGGCATTCTCCACGCTGCCTTCTGCCCTGGGAGGCTGACCGCTATGGATCCCCTCAGCAGGTCTCCCTGCTTTCCAGTTTTTGGCTGGGTTTTGCCAATAGGGAGTTCTGGCAGGAAAGTGAAGGGAGATGGAGAACAATTCAAGTATTTATGTCCCTAGCTCCCTCCCTGAACACTCACTTTGAATCAACTGTGCTTCCTGGTCAATTCCTTTTCTCAAGGATCTATACATAGCTCTACTTCTGGATTCCAGCTCCGTCCCCTTTTCCCTTCGGGACAAGATGATAGTGCCATCTCAGCTCCTGCTATGCCCTTGGTTCCCCAATGCCCTCATCTTCCTAAATAGTCCCTTTGTAAGTAAAACTTTCCCAGGCTATCTCATTTAGAGTGTGTTATTTGATTGTTCGTGGCACCTTGACTGATAAAGTCAGTGTGATGATTCATTTTTTTTCTTTGACTATTGATAATGCTCTATGTTTTCTTTCCAGGAGAATGTATTTGTTTATGGAGTTTACCCATGAATTTCAAAGAGCTATTTAAAAAAATAATTCTTACAGCATTTCTTAGTAGAAAGATATGAAAAAGCAAATTTAAAAAAAGAATAAAATCAGAACTCATTTTATATTATGCAAATATAAAATGAGAAAATGAGGCTGGGCACAGTGGCTCACGCCCATAATCCTAGCATTCTGGAAGGCCGAAGCACGTGGATCACTTGAGCTCAGGAGCAAGACCTCATCTTTACTAAAAACAGAAAAATTAGCTGGGCGTTGCAGCAGGTGGCTGTAGTCTCAACTATGTGCGAGGCTGAGGCAGAGGATTGCTTGAATCCTCAAAACCCAGGAGTTTAAGGTTGATGTGAACTGGGCTGATCCCATGGCTCTCTAGCCTAAGCAACAGAGCGAGACTGTTACAAAAACAAACAAACAAAAACAACATGTATCAAAGATTCTTTTAGTTGATATTTAACCCAATAAGGAGAAAATCTGTATATAGAACAACTGGTTCAAAACATATTTCAAATCTCTTGTAATGAAGAATTCCAAATAATGTACATGGGTACTCCATACTCAATAGGTGGAACGTAGTTCCTCACCCTTTGAATATGTTCTGTGTTTAGTAATGTGCTTCCAAAGAGTAAAGAACAAGGGAGAGGAGGTGTAACTTTTTTTTTTTTTTGAGACAGTCTCACTATGTCGCCCTCGGTAGAATAATATGGCGTCACAGCAATCTCCAACTCTTGGGTTTTAAAGCGATTCTCTTTCCTCAGCCTCCCAAGTAGCGGGGGCTACAGGTGCCCACCACTGCACCCAGCTATTTTTTAGCTAGCTCAGGCCGGGCTCAAACCTGCCACTCTCGGTGTATGTGGCTGGCACCGTAACCACTGTGCTACAGGCGCCAAGCCGAGGAGGTGTAACTTTACAGTGGAGAAACCTGGCAAATGTAGGGTTAACCAGGTAATAAAGGTCAAGGCCATCTGCAGTAACATAGTTAGCAGCCCATACCATACCCCTGACATAATGTGTTAAGAATAGCATTTCTCCTCCGTTACCACCCTTCTAAAACCCATAACCTCAGTCTAATTATGAAAAAAAATATCCAGTTCAAATACAGAGGCATCTTATAATACATATACCTGATCAGTGCTCCTCAAAATTGTCAAGGTTACTGAAAACAAGGAAAATCTGAGAAATTGGCTCGGCACCTGTAGCTCAAGCAGCTAAGGCACCAGCCACATACCTCAGAGCTGGCAGGTTCAAATCCAGCCTGGGCCTGCCAAACAATAATGACAACTAGTAGTCTGTCTCTTTTACAATAATAATTCCAAGGGCGGGCTTACACCTGTGGTGAAGCTGCCTGTCCCTGGAGAAACCCTCACCCAACAACAACTACAACCAAAAAATAGTGGGACATTGTGGCAGACGCCAGTAGTCCCAGCTACTTGGGAGGCTGAGGCAAGAGAATCGCTTAAGCCCAAGAGTTTGAGGTTGCTGTGAGCTGTGATGCCATGGCACTCCACCAGGGGTGACAGCTTGAGGCTCTGTCTCAAAAAATTAATTAAATAAATAAAAATGAAAATCTGAGAAATTGTTACAGCCTACACAAACATGATAACTAAATATAATGTGACATCCTGGCCGGGATCCAGAAAAAGGACTTTATGGAAAAACTAGTGAAAGCTAAATAAGGTATAGAATTAATTAATATATGAAATGCAGTTTCCTTAGTTCTGACAAATGTACCAACTAAGGAAATTGGGGATGTGATTAGTAATTTGAGATGTGAACAACTAGTAAGGGAAATTCTTTGTAACTGTTCTACAAAGAATGCTAAATGAAAAGGGTTTAAAAGACGGAAAGTAGCCAAGTGCAATGGCTCTCACCTATAAGTCCTAGCTACTTGAGAGACTGAATCAAATGATTCACTTGAGGCCAGAAGTTCAAAGCCAGCCTAGGCAATATAGCAAGACTCCAATTTCAAAAAAAGAGGGAGGAGAGGAAAAAGACAGAGAGAGAACTCAAGGTGCTACCTTTATAGTCAGGTAAAGAATGCTGAAATGAATTTACAGCTGGATGCAAAACTGGCAAAACCAGTCAATATCCACAGGGCAATAATCAGTCACATTCCACTGGAAACAATGCTACATTTTTTCTTGATTTTTTTTTTTTTTTTTTTTTTTTTTGTAGAGACAGTGTCTTACTGTATCGCCCTCGGCAGAGTGCTGTGGCGTCACACTGCTCACAGCAACCTCCAACTCCTGGGCTTAGGTGATTCTCTTTTTCTTTTTTTTATTAGATCATAGCTGTGTACCTTGATACTGTCATGGGGTGCAGTGTGCTATTTTTATATACAATTTGAAATATTCTCATCAAACTGGTTAACATCGCCTTCATGTTACTTTCTTAGTTACTATGTTAAGACTTTTATATTCTTCACTTAGAAAGATTCACATGTACCCTTAAAAGATAAACCATAGATGTGACCCCACCAATCACCCTCCCTCCACCCATCCTCCCCTCTCCCTTCCCCTCCCTCTCCTCTTCCCACATATTCTTGGGCTATAATTGGGTTATAGCTTTCCTATGAAAGCTATATATTAGTTTCATAGTAGGGCTGAGTACATTGGATACTTTTTCGTCCATTCCTGAGATACTTTGCCAAGAAGAATAATTTCCAGCTCTATTAGGTGATTCGCTTGCCTCAGCCTCCCAAGTAGCTGGCACTACAGGCACTCCCCACAACACCTGGCTATTTTTTGTTGGAGTTCGGCTGGGGCCGTGTTTGAACACGCCACCCTGGGTATATGGAGCCGGCGCCCAACCCACTGAGCCGCAGGCGCCGCCTTTTTTTCTTGATTTTTGTTTGTTTTTTGTTTTTTTGAGAGAGGATCTTATTCTGTCACCGGGGCTAGAGTGTGGTGGCCTCATCATAGGTAACAGCAACCTCAAAGCCCTACACTCAAACAATCGTCATGCCTCAGCCTCCCAAGTAGTTTAACCTATAAGCACACATCACCACACCCCCTGTTTTTTCTATTTTTTCTAGAGACAGAGTTTTGCTCTTCCTCAAGCTAGTGTCAGAGTCCTGACCTTGAGCAATCTTCCCTCCTTGCCCTTCCAAAGTGCTAGGATTAGAGGCATGAATCACTGTGCCTGGCCCAATTTTACATTTTTATAGATAGGAGTAATATTTTCTAATTTTATTTTTTAGAGACAAGGTTTCATGCTGTTTCCAAGATTCAAGTGAGTGCTATTGCATAATTGTAGTTCACTGAAGTCTCCAACTCTTGGGCTCCAGTGATCCTCCCACCTTAGCCTCCTGAGTAGTGGGGACTACAGGCGTGTGCCACCATGCCCAGCCTGACATGAATAATTTGAAGATAGAAGTTTACTTACATTTCTGCAGTGTTGTCACACAGCCTGGTCCAAGACAACAAATCCCATATAGCCTTGGACCAGCTAATACCCAGAGGCTCCAACATTCCATTACAAAGAGATCCAGAAATCTCTTTTGGCCAAATCAGCATCTTCCACAATTTTTTTCTTAAAAGGAGACGGGGCCAAAATTATTTTTTAAAGCCCTTAAAATAGGCTGCCCTGACTTAGGAAAAGGGATAATAGACATATACAAATATTCAAAAGGTCACAGAATGCATTGCTGTTATCATAACACTATCAACTGAAAAATAACTCAAAGGTCAAGATAATTTATCAGTGTATCCTCGGAAAACCTACAGACTGCCAAAGATATACATCATTGCCCTAGAGTTAAAAGCACTTGATATATTATGTTACCTAGGCAACACACTAGCAAATGGTACCATAACAAAGTAAGAATTAAAAAAGCAAATTGAACAAAAGAGCAATCACTGTCAAGTTTCAAACTAAAATCTGTTCCCTACCTGGTTGTACAACAATTCATATTAAGGACAGACTCAGGCAGCTACCATTTTTCTGGATTTATATTTTCATATGGAGGGGTTTCAACAGGACTGACACTCCTGGTCTCGGTCTCCGAGTATGGTGAGAAGCAGCTCCATGACAAAACACGTGGTTGTGGTTTGAAGCATTTGTCCATGCACTTTTACTTTCCTTTATTTAAATCTTTTTCCTGTTTTCTCAGAGGTTTAATGTATGTGGCATTAAATGTATGTGGTAAGTGTCTAGAAGTCAGAATGTAGCCGAGCCACATTAAAGGTTGCCATAACTTTGTTCTTGACTGAAACTGTCTCAAGGTCTGCAGGAAGGGATATTTCTTTAAAGACCCTCTGGAGAGATTAGAAAACTAATCTAGTGGGAGGCAGGTACTAAAAACAGAGCATGCTGTGGTCAGGAATTTCCTGGAAGAGACCTGAGTAGCAGTAAATCAAGATGAGGTTATTGTGCTGCTAAGTTAAAGATTACATCTGTTCTTTACAGATAAATACTTTGTTCCTTGAAGCAAAAAGAGATAAATAGGCTCGTGACTTTTTTGTGACTTTATTATATTGTAAATTTAAGATTATGTGTGTACGTGCAGAATGCTTCATTGATAGGGTATATAAATAAACGAGGGTCACTGCATACCTGAGAGAGCTGTAGCCCCCTTCTCTTCCAAGACATTCTGACTGCTGGTCTTACCTCTGTGACTCCGACCCAATCAATTCACACAACATCAGAATTCATATGGACCTTTTACACGTTGGTTTCTTTCTTTTTTTAAGACAGAGTCTCACTCGGTTGCCCTGGGTAGAGTGCTCTGGCATCATAGCTCACAGCTACCTCAAACTCTTGGGCTCAAACAATCCTCTTGCCTCAGCCTCCCAAAATAGCTGGGACTGCAGGCACCTGCCACAATGCCCAGCTAGTTTTTCTATTTTTAGTAGAGACGGGATCTTGCTCTTGCTCAGGCTAATCTCAAAGTCTTGAGCTGAAGCAACCCACTTGCCCTGGCCTCCCAGAATGCTAGTATTACAGGTGTGAGCCACCAGACCCAGCTCAGGATGGTTTCAGACACCCTAGTAGAAGACTGACTGTGTTTGGCAACAGTATTGGACACTGTGCAAAGTGAAATTTGCATAGATCAAATCAGACCAAAAAATTCTCTAAGATTTTAGTGTGATCCAATAACAGACACTTAATTTCACTTTTATAGATACAGTGTGTTAGCTGTACCTGATTGACCTAGATAATAATCCTGTTTTCTTAAACTAAAATAATTATTCTTTATAGCTATCACCCCAAATGATTGTTTCGGATAGTAACCCCTTTATAATTAAAGAACTAGGTATGTGGAAGTGAGGGGCATATTTTGCAACTGTGGGAGACAAGATAAGCCTTTTTTTCTTCTGGCCATGGAAAAATCCCAGGAGCAGTTGCTACACTGGATCTTCTCCATATGTCCTTTCCGATTCACTCTTCACCCTTCTGCATCCTCTTCTGTGTCCTATGAGGCTGTTCTTTCTATACTGAATCAACTCTTATTCTCTAACTCCCCCTGGGTTCAGCCAATGGGAGAAACAGCAGGCAATGAAAGGCAGGGGGAGAGGGAACACTGCACTTTGGCAGGTGCTGTATTTCTCCCTGGAAGTTCATAGGTCCTGTCAAGTGTTGTTTTTCCAGCTACAGCTCTGCTGATTCTTGAAAACTGTTCCTTCCTTTTACCCTGCCAGAACGGTAAGCACTTCCTGCTGTTGCTAGCCCTGGGTCCTTCTCTCTCCCCTGTTGGTTCACCTTAACCTTTCATATACCTGGCTAATGGGCCTTTCATTTGACTCTCTTCACCTCTTCAAAGTAGGCCATCTGTTCTCTATCCTGACAGCTGCTTTGACATTTTTCCAAGCCAGAATTATGTCTTCCATTGTACAGAACTTTTGGAATCTAATTTTTCATTTGTATGTTGTAGTAGGCATAAAATTCCTTATTCAGAAATCCTTGAATCTCCTTTCTTATTGAGCATAACTATGCATCCGAATGAACATTCTGATTTGGCCTTTCACTTTTCAAAAAGAAGTGTAACCTCCCTATCTGTCTTTTTGATTTCTAAATTATGTCTTGGGTCTATAATATAGAATACTCTTCGAGCCCTTGATGGGACTGGACCTTAAACTATTGCATTGTTCAACACTTCAATCAGGATTGGGTAAAGTATACAGAGTTTATATATTAATCTTTAATAGAAAAGGACTGTCAGATAAGTATATTTAGACCATATAGAATAACTTCTAAAGACTTGCTTTCAGGCTCAGTGCCTGTAGCTCATGCGGCTAAGGCGCCAGCCACATACACCAGAGCTGGCAGATTCGAATCCAGCCCAGGCCTGCCAAACAACAATGACAACTACAACCAAAATATAGCAATATGGAGGGTGCCTGTAGTCCCAGATACTTGGGAGGCTGAGGCAAGAGAATCACTTAAGCCCAAGTGTTGGAGGTTGCTATGAGTTGTGATGCCACAGCACTCTGCCCAGGGCGACAGCTTGAGGCTCTGTCTCAAAAGAAAAAAAAAAAAAATGACTTGCTTTCATTTGGGGGTGATCAAGGGGTTCTGATTTTATCAACGAATAATTTAAGAAACTGCCCTAGAAAATCTGATACTATGTTTGCTATAGTGACATAGTTTACCATATTCTCACTGTTGCCTATGGTTAGTACTTTGGGTCATTTTTCAGTGTCCTCCATAAAAAACTCAGTGTTTTCATCTCCTTTGTTCTGATCTCTCACTCACCAAGCAACATCCTGATTTCTGTATTAGTCTTTCTACGTAAAAAGAATATGCTGGTCATACAGATTTTAAGTAGTTCTCATAGTTAATAAAGAGATCTCTGAAAATTATCTACCTTCCCATGCTTTAACCACAGGAGGAAATGTGCTGATCGTTCTGTTTAAGAATTTCTGTTCCATGTCACAACAGTATTTCTTATTATAAATGATTCCAGTTCTATTTCAATCTCATGTACATTTTAGTTAATGTACATTTTAGTTAACCTATTTCTCAGAACCTGGTCATCTCCCTAAGCAATGAAAAGTAAATCTCTGGGCTTTGAAGTAGAGTGGCCTTTCCTAAGATAAAACACCTACTTCCTCCGGTTGTTAACATGCCCCATATAAAGTCGAGGTAAGAGGCTCATTTTAGAGCTAAATCTTAGGAAAAGCTCTGCTTATCCTGAGAACTGTGAAACAGATTATATTTCCCTTCCCTATTCTGCTCTCTCCTCTTCATAATCAGGAAGCTTAGCATCAACTGTGAAGCATCTTTTAGAAGTGATTTTCAAACTTTCCGTGTTATGAAATACTTTGAATGCAAGAATTTAGGGCAGCCAACTTGACTGAATTAAACAAGTTAAAATAACCCTAAATCAATTATTATACCACCTCAGAGGACCTAGATCCATTCATAATTAATTCACTATCCATATGATCCCCTTTCAGCATTGTAGCTGTTTGAGAATTATTCCTACCCAGACAATGATTTCTCATATAAGCACAAGGTAAATTTCTCTTACATTCCAGGGAACTACCATCTTCCTCTAAAGCCAGCTTAATGCTATGCTTTGCCATTACTTCTAATCTGAAGCAAATTGTAAAACCTGCCCCACTTCAACATTACATATGATAGACATAACATTTATTAAAAAAAAATTAAAGTTATACATTTGTAAAAACTTTGCTATATACTGTATCATCTCTACACTAAAGTCAATAAACACTATGTTGGCCCGACAAGGTGGCTCACACGTGTAATCAGAGGCGGAGGAGGTGGATTGCTTGAGCTCAAGAGTTCAAGACCAGCCTGAGCAGAGTCATCTCAACTAAAAATGGAAAAAACTAGCTGGGCATTGTGGCACATGCCTGTAGTCCCAGATATTCAGGAGGCTGAGACAAAAGGATCTGTTGAACTCTGAAGTGTGAGGTTGCTGTGAGCCAAGGCACTCTACCAGGGCGACAGAGTGAGAACTGATTTTAAAAAAAAAAATTCATTATGTTTTCAATTTCCTGATAGCAACTTACTGAAAAAATTACATTTGCTTTACTCCTAATGCTTTATTTTTATTCACATTATGCTATTTTGTCGCATTTATGCCTTGCCTTCTTAAATACCTCGTGGAATGAGACTAGGTGATCGGAAATATAAAATACAGAAAGGAAATCCTCTTTGGTGACTACTCTTTACTGCCCTCTGCAGGTAGAATTTAAAAATAGGGAGCCACAATCTACGGGCAGGAGATCCTCGCCCAATAGGAAGGTTTAAAATTTTTGAGAGGCTAACCATTACCAACCAGACTCCATCTATTCACAGAAAGGGTTTTTTCCCAACTTGTTAAAGCCCCCTCACTGTGGAAACATCTCTGGAAACCATATATCCTATTTTCAAAAGACACTCCCTATCTCCTGCAGCTATATACAAACAAGACACAAAAGTCTTTTCTTATTCTGAGTCATGACTAAGAATCTTTATGTCGAAGTTTCTTCCAGATTTGTACAATTCGGGTCTGACAGAGAGAGAGAGACAAGAGACTCAATAGTTATAATGACATAAAAATGCAGACATTAAGCAATTCAACTGCCTGTGCTTTGCAGACAAACGTCAACAAATATCAGAACTCCTGCAATGTAGCAATCAGAGATAATGTGAGATTTTGCTTTTTATTTTTACTTAAGAAGTAAAACTGGCTGCAAGATAACCAGCAAACAAGCAGTTTCAATTTTGTATACAAAGGACTGTTGATTATGCATGGATTACTTTCTCCAGTCACACTACTTTGTATGGAGAGCAACCATTGGTGATGTCATCTTCTTGAACAATAGACCTGAATGGATAGGCATATTGTGCCAACTGAGCTCAAATCATGACCTGAGTAATGCAATCAGGGGAACACTATTATTCCTCATCTAAACCTTCCAAGCCCATAGGAAAATTAATGCTAACCTGATAAATGTTACATGGGAAAGAAAACCAAACTCTTGTTTAATTTTATTTACATTTTAATATGTGCTTAACAGTAATGCATCACAGAATTTATGTTTATTATGTTCATTGAAATATGTTTTACTTTTGAGTAGGAGATCAAATAACTTATTAACAATCACGCTTTCTTAGATAAGAATGGTTTTAGCAAGGATATTTTGTAAAGAATAATCTCCAAATGTGTATTCACATAGCATACCAATACCTTTCCACAACTGTGCAATCAGAATTATAGTATTTCTGATAGAGGAGGTAGCATTGTTTTGATTGGAGTAAGGAATATTTTTTTTTTTTTTTTTTTTTTGAGACAGAGCCTCAAGCTGTCCCCCTGGGCAGAGTGCCGTGGCATTACAGCTCACAGCAACCTCCAACTCCTGGGCTCAAGCGAGTCTCCTGCCTCCGCCTCCCAAGTAGCTGGGACCACAGGCGCCCGCCACAACGCCCGGCTATTTTTTGGTTGCAGCCATCATTGTTGTTTGGCGGGTCCGGGCTGGGGATTCGAACCCGCCACCTTAGGTGTACGTGGCTGGCGCCTTAGCCGGTTGAGCTATAGGTGCCAAGCCGAGTAAGGAATATTTTGAAAGATGTATAGCTTTTAGTTCCATCTCTGCTTGCTCTGTGATTCGACTCATTCATTCTGTTTACTTATATTCATAATGGGCATAAAATGGACTTAAATTAGTAGATTTAAAATTTTTCAATGGCTAGAACTTAAGCTTTCTGAAATGAAAAATGTTTGCCCAAAAGCGTGTAGGGAAGAGATCTAATGAGTTTTTTTCATTCTTTAAAAGGCATGCACCTAGCTCCTTCTAAGGAATTGGGTGGCTTTTGCAGAGGCGCTTAGTATCACGTGCACTTGGAAGACCGCACATCCGGGACAGAAGGGAGCCTGCGTTCTAGGGGCGGAGCCTCCATCTCGCCCCGCCCCTTCTCCCTGCCAGCGCTCCAGGGGCGGAGCTTGCGCGGTGCATTGCCTGAAGCCGTCGGACCGCGGCGTGGGCCGGAGCCATGGCCGAGGGAGGTCGGGCGTTTCAGGCCCGGGCACTCCTGCAGCAGTGCCTACACGCCCGGCTGCAAGTTCGCCCAGCTGAGGGGGACGCCGCGGCCCAGTGGGTGGAGGTAACGTCGGCCTGGCAGCTCTCGTTATCCTTCCGCGTGAAGGGGTGGTCTTTTCCTTCTTGTCGGGATGACTAGTCTCACCTGCATCTCCCTTTGAGGCAGGCGGGCCAGCCGCTTGGTGCGCGGCCAGACCTCCAGCGAGTGGGCCTGACACTGTCCTCGGCGGCCTGCCTGGCTGCGCTTTGTCTCTTCCGTCCTGCATCACAGTACCCAACGCCAGACTTAGTCCCCCAGAGGAAGAGCGTGGAGGGACCAAGGGGATTTGAGTCTTCTTTGACCATCTGCTAATCTGAGCTTGGTGGGCTTTAGGCCTATTTAAAACTCATGGCCTGCGCTGCTCAGTTGAAGCTTGTTGGCTGCAAGAGTTCAAGACCTGCTTTGCCGTATGCCAGTCCCACATCGCGTCTAATTCCTCTCTAGGTTGACTGTACCTTGGTCTTAGCATAGAAATCAGATTTCCCAAGAAACAATTCTATTTCAGTTTGACTTATTTCGAACTGAAAAACAAAGACCACTACCTTCATAATAATGTTCCGTTGCTATCAAACACATTTTCTTTAAATAATTTTTTAGTCACATTGACAACATTTCCAATAAATTTAGAACATTTTTGTCAATATGAGTTCCTTCTGCTTTCATACTTACCTTTTTAAGAAAGTCTGGCCACACACCATACAAAAATAAAATGTTCTTATGAGTAAGTTGAAATGTAAGAAAAAAACGAGTTCCTAATTATGACTTTTGAAGATACTCAGAAACTTACTGTAGCAGAATCTTACTCACTTATCTCTGCTGAATTGGGTCCCAGCTCTAGTATTACTAACACAATCAATCATTATTTTGAATACTACTCAGGGGTGATTGTTGCTAAATCAGCATGTTACCCAATGCTAATTTGGAAATGTTCATAAGCATAAAAATCCCTACATTGTCACCTTTTCTCAGAAATCCATTTTTATTATTTTTGTTATTTTTGTTGAAGTCTTGATTTCTCTTCCATTTTGGAATTCTATTATTCGTATATTTGCAGCTCTACCTACAGAATTAACCTATTTTACAGTTGCCTCCTGACACTCTGCATTCCAAACTATCATTCAGGTTCTTTCCATGCTTTTTTATCTTTTTAATGTTCTCCATCTTATGCAAAATCACAGCTATTTTATTGCAGCCTTCCAAACTATCAGTGTGTGTTTATAAACTTTAACAGCTATTTTTAAAGGATTTCCCTTTCACTCCTACACACAACTAAATTAGTGGGCTAAAAGACTTGACAAGTTAGGCGGTGAGAAAGTATAAATGCTCTCCTTTCTCACACATCCTCTGCCCTGTTCTGTTATTAAAAGCTCTTAGTTTTTTAGCAAGAGTTTTAATTATCAGAAGATTTGAAGGTCCTTTCTTTGTTCTTGGCTTCATCCATTTAGAACTTTGCTTTCACAGACTAATGTTTTTCTTCCTGGGAAGTGAAATTTTTTAAGCTATGCTGAGAATTATCTGTACTTTTGTGCATAATTTGAAATGTTTTGTACCAAACAAGAAGCTACAAGGAAAGTGATTTTGACTTAAAGAGAGGAATCTGTAGATCACAACTTAAGATCTATTATTGGAATAAGTGAAAAGAAAATGCCTGAATGAAGAGGTAATATGGTAAGCAGAAAGAAAAGATGTCTATTTCTGCAAATAATTAGGTATTTAATTCCGACATTGCAAGTGTCCAGATATGAACATGCTTAAGATTTCAGCTCATAGTGAAGTATAGTGTCTCATGCTTGTAATCCAAGCACTTTGGATGGCTGAGACAGGAGGATCAGTTGAACCCATGAGTTTGAGACCAGCCTGGGCTAAATAGCAAGACCCTGTCTCTACAGAAAAATAAAGTTAGCCAGGCACGGTGGTGTACACCTGTAGTCCCAGCTATTCAGCAGACTGAGGTGGGAGGATCTCTTGAGCCTAGAAGTTCAAGGTTACAGTGAGCTGTGATTACACCACTACACTCTTTAAAAAAAAGATTTTTACCTTGTACTAAAGACAGTACCAGTGGAGAGGCCTGTAATAGTGCAGAACTTGACAGCTCCTTATTTGGGGTATATATTGGAGGTCCTTGCCAATTGTTCCAGCAGCACAATTGCACTTTTAAAAAATGACTTCTTTACAGCCAGGTGAGGTAGCTCAAAGGCCAGGCACAATGACTCACACCTGTAATCCTAGCACCCTGGGAGGCTGAGGTGGGTGGATCTTTGGAACTCAGGAGTTTGGGACCACCGTGAGCAAGAGCAGAACCCTGTCTTTACTAAAAATAGAAAACTAGCCAAGTGTTGGGGGGAGTGCCTATAGTCCTAGCTACGTGGGAGGCTGAGGCAAGAGGATCACCTGAGACCTAGAGTTTAAGGTTGCTATGAGCCATGACACCATGACACTCTACCCAGGGTGACTCTCAAAAGTAAAAAGAAAGATTGAAGGCGTTTGGGGTCACCAGATTGAGGGGGTCTTGGTGCAAGGAATGAAGAGGCTTGACGTAAAGTCTGTGTCTGTCGGGGGACCGAGAAGCTCGGAGAGGAGCCCTCCTGAGTAAACCCTGGGTCCCTATTTATTGTCATAAAAATGGGAAAAAGTAGACAAACGCTGCTTGCCCAGCATTAGCACTGATTAGGGAGAACATGGAGAAGGTCAGATAGAACATCCACCTTTGTTTTTGCAAAACTGCAGACATTGAGCACAACCTCAGCCTCCAGTGTCTAGAGCCCTTTGGAATCTAGAGAATCTTTACCATAACCATTAGGCCTGGTATTGCCACACCTCACAGATACCTTCTCCCTTGAAGGCCAGTTTTCTGATCTCCTGCATGCACACTCACACATGTCATTGTGAGATTCTCCAGATCTCTCAAGCAGCAGGTGAATCTTATGCTAAAGATCAGGACTCTGTTTCCCCTATAAAAGATTTATTTTCCAGGTAAATCAAGTATGAGCACAGGGCTTTATTTACATTTACATAGAATACTACTTAGATATCACTGTGCCTGGAAGATATACCCAAATGTTAGTGCAATCAATAAATAGAGTCTTTATCACATACAAAATAGTCTGTAAAGTGCTTTGAAGGTTAAAATGTGAAATAAATTGTACCTCTGCCTTTAACTATATTTTTATGTGGTTACTTAATGAACACTTGTATAGCCCTTACTATGACCTAGGCACTGTTTTAAGGAGCTTGTAAATATATATATATATATATATATTTTTTTTTTTTTTTTTTGGAGACAATCTCACTTTATTGCCCTTGGTAGAGTGCGGTGGTATCATAATTCACAGCAACCTCAAACTCTTGGGCTCAAGCGATTCTCTTGTCTCAGCCTACCAAGTAGCTGGGACTACAGGTGCCTGCCACAATAGCCATTATTTTTAGAGATGAGGTCTAGCTCTAGCACAGGCTGGTCTGGAACCTGTGAGCTCAGGCAGTCCACCTGCCTCGGCCTCCCAGAGTGTGAGGATTACAGGCATGAGTCACTGTGCCCAGCTGAGTTTACAAATATTATCTAACTTAATCTACCTAATAACTTCTGCAGTCAGAGAGGTGGATTTAAAATCCACAGAATCAAAAATCTAGGCTGGGTATGGTAGCTCACGGCCGTAATCCTAGCACTCTGGAAGGATGACACAGGTGGATAGCTTGAGCTCATGAGTTCAAGACCAGTCTGAGCAAAAAGTGAGACCCTGTCTCTACTAAAAATAGAAAAAAACTGAGGCAAGAGGATCGCTTGAGCCTAAGAGTTGGTGGTTGCTGTGAGCTATGATACCATAGCACTCTCCCCAGGGTGACAGCTTGAGACTCTGTCTTAAAAAAAAAAAAAAAACAAGCAGCAGAATCAAAGCCTCTTATAAGTGTCTTTTTTATGTAGTCTCTGTCCTACAAGAGCTAAACAAGAAATATGCAAGTCATTATATAAAATAAGTTTATATTCCTGATCTTGTAATATAGATCCTAAATGTAATTTTCAAGGCCTAATCATGTTCATTAATGCATTAGTGACGGTAACAAAGAAGAATTGGACAGTTTCCTGGAGTTTATAAAAATAGAATCAGGCCCTTATTTTCATTATCTACAAGTAAATAGATTAGGGAGAATAAAGAGTGATGATGTCAAAAGTTATCAGTCACACTGTTGCTCATTCATCAGCCATATCTTGTATAAGGTAAATTCATTTGGTATTGAGTAAATGGGGCCCTGCAGATTAGACATTTCTAAATCTGTCAGCCGATTTTTCTAGGAGGAGGCTTTTACTAGTCCTAAGTTTTTGATTAGAATTGTTTGGAGGGGCCAGGCACAGTGGCTCACGCCTGTAATCTCAACACCCTGAGAGGCCAAGGCAGGTGGATTGCCTGAGCTCAGGAGTTCAAGACCAGCCTCAGCAAGAGTGAGACCTCCATCTCTAAAATTAAAAATAGTTGGGTGTTGTGGCAGGCGCCTGTAGTCGTAGCTACTCAGGAGGCTGAGGCAAGAAAATTGCTTGACCCCAAGAGTCTGAAGTTGCTGTGTTTTGTGATGCCACTGCACTCTATGGAGGGTAACAAAGTGATACTCTGTCTCAAAAAAAAAAAAATAGTGTTTGAAGGTATAATTTGTCTTTGATTAAAACTTGAAAAAATTTAAAAACTTGAAAAAAATCACATTTGATTTTAATGAAATCAAATCTGGGGTGCACATGGTGGCTTACGTCTGTAATCCTAGCACTTTGGGAGACTGAGGCAGGAGGTTCACTTGAGGCCAGGAGTTTGAGATCAGCCTGAGCAAGAGTGAGACTGCATCTCTACGAAAAAATAGAAAAATTAGCCTGCTGTGGTCCCAGCTGTACACCTGGAGTCCCAACTACTTGGGAGGCTAAGGCAGGAGGATCATGATCCCCGGAATTTGAGGTTGCAGTGAGCTATGCTGATGCTACTGCACTCCACCCTGGAGAAAGATAGTAGAAATCTAATCTATATTAAAACTTATTTCCTTCCCTTGCTTTTAACCTCAGTAACAGTTATGAAATTTTATTCACTTAGTTCTATATCTCTGTATGGTTTTTTTCCCCTCATCTGAGTTTACTCTGGTGATTTCTTGTAGATTCAGAAAGGATTAGTGATCTACGTGTGTTTTTTCAAGGGAGCTGATAAAGAACTTCTTCCCAAAATGGGTATGTGTTTGACTTGTTTTTTCTTTTTTAAGGGAAAGCACAGAAATAGATAAATGAACCAGAAGGGGCAAGAAGCACCACTGTATTTTCCCTTTATTTTTGGCTGACATTAATAATTGTACATACTTACAGGATACAGAGTGATACTCCAATATGTGTATGCAATGTATAATGACCAATTTGGGGTAATTAGCATATGTATCATTTCTTTGTGTTGTGAACATTTAAAATCCTCTTTTAGCTCATGATCACTCTACAGTACCGCAGAGCTACAGAACTCTTTCCTTCTGTCAAACTGTAATTTTGTATCCATTACCAATTTCTCCCCATCCTAAGAAGCACAATCTTAAATTGTACTGGTATGTAAGTTATTAATTACTTAACTCTCGTCTAGTGTTGTTGGCTGTAGTTATTTGCCTATTTGAAGTTTAAGCAATTATGGTAGAATTCTTTTAAAACATCTGTATCATTGCAGATGTCTTATAGATTGATGTAGAGGGTGGCACCTGTGGCTCACTGAGTAGGGCACTGGCCCCATTTACCAAGGGTGGTGGGTTCAAACCTGGCCCCTGCCAAACTGCAACAAAAAAATAGCCGGGCGTTGTGGTGGGCACCTGTAGTCCCAGCTACCTGGGAGGCTGAGGCAAAAGAATCACCTAAGCTCAAGAGCTGGAGGTTGCTGTGAGCTGTGACGCCATGGCACTCCACCGAGGGTGACAAAGTAAGACTCTGTCTCTTAAAAAAAAAGAAATAGATTGATGTAGAAGAGTGTATACACAGGTACACACAGTGCATGTCAGCCAAGGATACAGTAACTTTATTGGAAGCAAGGTAGCCACATAGGGAGAAATAGATGCTATTGGAAGAAACAGATGTCACATTTAATCTCATTTCCCTTATCTCCTGGAGTCCCTAACAGACGCAGTAGATGACATTGTGTGTACAAGGTGTAGGTCCCATCAAATCTGTTCAATTCAGGCTTACATTATTATGAAATAGTTTGCATTAACCATTTATGCACTTCTTTGTTAGAAATATGTATAAAATAAAAGGTTCTCCTGGTTCTTGTACCAAACTCAGGATCATTACAGCCACACCTCCTCTAAGGACACAGAAAGCCCAGTCCATGTTCGGGGATCCCTGAACAATGATTTACCCATATACAGCTTTCTAGTATTCTAGACAGTCTAGTACTCTAGACAGCTTTCTAGTATTGTATATTCCTTGTGATAATTACATAGGCTATACTAATAATAATTACATTAGATATACTAAATCAGTTCATACACTGTCTCATGTATGTATAGCGGATTTAACAATTGTGTCCAAAAAACAAGCAAACCTGAAATAATGGAGGTATCTTTAAGGTTGGGGATAGTTTATATTCTCTTCATTACTAAAGGACAGTACCCATTAGTTGGATTAGTAAGAAATATAAATTATACAAATGGATAGTTGAAGCTTACAAAAGTTAACCTAGAGATTCAAAGGCAAATAGCCCAATGAGACCAGCTTGGACAAAAGGCAATTTGATACTAATATGTATATATTAAACATGTGTGACCACTTTAAACAGGAACGATGATAGATATAGATGGAAAGCCAGTAACAATAATTATTCAAAATTTGAACTTAGAGGATAATAAGGAAACTTTGATAATTTTATTTTTTATTTTTTTTTTTTGAAACTTTGATAATTTTAAGAAGAAAATGAAATGAGGGCTCTGTAAAGGATGATTTGACAGATCTGAATTTTAGGGTATTAGACATTCTTTCCATGTTCCTAAATTAATATTTGGTCTTGGATTAAATCATTATTGGTCATAAAAATGTAGAAATCTTCAAAAACAGGAAGAAAATTTTTATCATTCTAATTTAAGATTGATTTCCTAGAGTTGTCTCACAGAGTCTTAAATGGATCTTAATCTATGTTGGATGAAATAAGGCTACCAAATCTCTGCTGCATTTTGTGTGACTAAATCCAGCGTGCTTCCGTATGCTTTTGTGAGTTCACTTTAAATACATGCATATGATTACGGTAGATTAAAAACCCTGCAGAGATTCACCTTAACGCTTTCAGTGGGTAGTCCAACACAAAGCTTTATATGTCATGATGCTCAGTTAAGAAAGATATGACTCTAGGGTCCAGTGAGATGGTTCACACCTGTAATCCTAGCATTCTGGGAGGCCAAACCGGGTGGACTGCCTGAGCTCACAGGTTCAAGACCAGCCTGAGCCCAAGGAGACCAGCCTGAGAGCAAGACCCCATCTCTAAAAATAGCCAGGGGTTGTGGCGCTTGCCTGTAGTCCAGCTACTTGGGAGGCTGAGGCAAGGGGATTGCTTGAGCCCGAGAGTTTGAGGTTGCTATGAGTGCAGCGGCACTCTACCATGGGCTACAAAATGAGACACTGTCTTTAAAAAAAAAAAGATACTACTCTTAAGAATCACATTTTGCTGATTTGAGTTTTCTTTTTTTTTTTTTTTGAGACAGAGTGATTTGAGTCTTAAGCACAATATTCTATTATTGATAGTGTTAGCTTGTACTTCTATTAAAGCCAGAAAAGTAACTCAATGTGATAAAATTTTCTTAAACCCCACCTCATGCTATTACACGGACTCAGATATTTCCAATCAAATCATATTCCCTTGGGAACATAACAACCAATTGTAGTCACAATGTCTGAAATATCATAGCTAACATAGAGAATCTTCCTTAATTCAGATTTAATATTGAACTGAGATCCAGGGACCTATCAAAACTTCATTTCCCACAGATATCGTTAGAAATACTTGATTGTAACCTGTCTTAGGATCTTTGAGTTTCCCCTCATGCCATTGATTCATTGTTTCATTTTAATTCTACTTACTGCTATTTGTATTTGTATTATATTTATTTGTATACCAATAGTATTAATTGAATTCTCAGTTATATCCAGTAGAGGGAGATATATGGAAGTATACTAAATAGTAGTATTATCTTTCAGTCCTGTTACTGCAAAATTGCTTACTTAGATATCATTAGCAGTAAGCCTAGATAGCTAGACACTGATTTCTATTAGAAAGAGACTTAACTGGAGAGTTAAGTAAGTTAAGTTTCCTTGGAGGCAGTCGAGGAGTGCTGGCTAGATAGCAAAGTCCTATTTATAATAGAGAAACTGGAGGTATTTAAAAATAGATCTTAGTTAAGTGAAAATTGATGACACTTAACAAATAGCTTAGGAATTCATCTGGATGTTTGCCTTGGCAGGTTTTTACCAGGCTAATTCCATGACTTGTAGAGTGGGGCAACCATACTGAATCCTTACTAATACTTGCTGCAGACCACATACTAATGGGAGGTATTAACTACCCCAACATAAAGCATACCTTTTGAAGCCTGATTTTGGGGCAGGAGTATGAGGTTTATATAGTTTCTTTTACCATTTGTCTTCTCAGGACTGTGCTTTGCAAGAAATCATTTATATCTTTATAGAGGTAGGTCAACCCTAACTAAGTCCATTTATATTAGACACTTCCTTTGTTTATTGTTTTGAAATGGTTAATGTTGAGGTGTAAAAGTTTTCTAAGTTAGGCTTTTACAAAGATATTTGTGGTAGTTTTGACATTTCTTACTAGCTATAAATAATCTCATAAATGATATAAAAATAATACCACCATGTTTTCTTACATGTATAGTGCCAGTAGCTCTCTATCTTCTAATTTACTTTTTCAGTTATAACAATGAATTTCTGATGGTTCTTGCTTTCATCTTCACTCTTTACCCATGGATTATATTTGTAAAATGATTAGTTCATGTTAATATTGCCTTTAAGGTTATGAAACCTTAGCCATAAGGTTGCATAAACCAAATCAGCTGGTTTTTAATGGGATTGAACCAGGAACCTTTATCTGAGCTTAAAACTCTAAGCAACTAAGTTTAAAATAATACATATACTAACGTGTTTATTTATATTCTGTTAAAAAGCAGAATTTGGTGTGAGGAGGATTTATCATGGTCTTTTTCCAGTGGGATTTGCTTATGAAACAGAAGGATCAGAGAAGCAAAATCTTCTCATATATTCCTCCAAGGCAATGATATTTGCTTTATTTTTCATGCTTAGATTATTTAGCTTAGTGGAGCAGTTTTTAAAATCCAAATAGAGACTTTGGGTTAGAAGCATGAGCTGTCAAACTGAGTTTTAAACATGAGCTTTGCTGACTTAAAAAATTGATGGTTTTCTTCGTGTTTGTTTTTCACTTCAAAATGTTTTGCCTTTCTTCCCCACCCAGTTAATACACTGTTAAATGTGAAATTAAGCGAGACAGAAAATGGCAAGCACGTCTCTATCTTGGATCTGCCTGGCGACATCCTTATCATCCCTCAAGCCACCCTTGGGGGAAGAGTAAAAGGAAGAAACATGCAGTATCACTCTAACTCTGGAAAAGAAGAAGGATTAGAACTTTATTCTCAATTTGTAACTCTATGTGAAAAAGAAATAGCTGCTAACAGCAAGTGTGCTGAAGCTGGGGTTGTAGTGGAACATGGCACTTACGGGAACAGGCAGGTGCTAAAGCTGGATACCAATGGACCATATACACACTTAATTGAGTTTTGAAAATTAAAAACTAGTTTCTACAGCTGTTTCCTGACACTAAACGATCCGAACTATGTTTTTTTTCCTCTTCATCTTGAATACACTAATCTGCAGCACTTGTAGGTAAGAAAATCCTTGGTCCCATATGTAACTCTGTAACTTGTAATAGTTGACCTTGCCATGGTCTGGTAACCTCTGATCTCGGTTACCTTTTGTTCTGCTTTCTTCTGCCCTTCCACTTGAAATTCTGAAAAGGGCTGTCTATTCACTTCATAATAATTAAGAAAATGTTCTTAGCTATATTTTTTAAATTAATAGACATTTTAAATTTTCGCAGTGAAGAAATTCGTGCTAGCCAAGGAAAGACATTTATTCTATCAAGTTTGTGTAGTATGTAAAAAGAATAACTATTTGTATTAAAATTAGGTAAAATCTAGCTCAAACCAATTATAATTTTGTTAACTTTACTATTTACATTTTCTATATTTTGAATGAAACAATGTGATTCATCATTCCTTTTAATAATATAGATGAAAATGTAACATAGAAATGTTTTTGTGCATTATTTTACTTTCCAAGGACATACAGATACTTTACATTATTTTAGAATCTTTAGTTAACATAGGAACAAAAAGTAGGGGATTAGAATTTGTTTTTATTGGGTGGCACCTGTGGCTCAGTGGGCAGGGTGCTGGCCCCAGCCAAACTGCAACAAAAAATAGCCAGGCACTTTGGTGAGTGCCTATAGTCCCAGCTACTGGGAGGCTGAAAGAGAATCACCTAAGCCCAGGAGTTGGAGGTTGCTATGAGCTGTAATGTCACAGCACTCTACTGAGGGTGATAAAGTGAAACTCTGACTCTAAAAAAAGAAGAAGTTGTTTTTATTAAACATACGCACAGAGATGGGTTAATGTTCTGTTTCAGTTTTTACCAAAACCATGTGTGTCTCACTTTACATCTTTGGGATTTTTTTGTTTTGTTTTGTTTTTTTCCTTTTCAGACTGAGTCTCATTATGTTGCCAAGGGTGGTCTCAAACCACCTCTGCCTCCTGAGTAGCTGGGATTACAGGTGTATACTATATCTTTGGTTTTTAAAGAACTAGTTCATAAAATTAGTGTTAGTTCATAAATCTTTTAGGCAGTCCTTTTCCTGTTGAATTAAATTATTGTAAGAGGAAGAAAAAGAGAAGTTTTCTATAAGAATAGTTTGAAAACAAATTGAGTATCAATTCTCAAATTATCTCCTTGATGATTTGGAGCCTGGGCCAATTTTTCTGAATTAGTGAATGTTGTGGAATGGATATTTGTACCTCGCCCTGAAATTTATAGGTTGAAGCCCTAACCCCCAATGTGATGGTATTTGGAGATGGAGCCTTTGGGAGGTAATTGGGGTTAGATGAGGTCATGAGGTGGGGCCCTTATGATGAGACTAGTAAGAAAGGAGCCACCAGGGAGCTTGCTTTCCCCACTACACCCCAGGCCACCTTGTGAAGGCACAGTGAGAGGGTGGCTGTCTATAAGCCAGAAGACATCTAGCACCAGAAACTGACCGTGCTGGCACCTTGATCTTGAACTTCTAGCTTCCAAAACTATGAGAAAATAAATTTCTGCTGTTTAAGCTACCCAAGTTAAGGTATTTTGTTATAGTAAAAGTGTGATATAAAATAGGTAATAAGATAAAATTTTCTTTTTAGAGAGACCAAAGAGTTTCACTTTGTCACCCTCATTAGAGTGCTGTAGCATTATAGCTCACAGCAACCTCCAGCTCTTGGGCTTAGGCGATTTTCTTGCCTCAGCCTCCCGAGTAGCTGGGACTACAGGCGCCCACCACAATGCCCCTGGCTGGGGCCAGGTTTGAATGCCACCCTTGCCCTACTCACTGAGCCATAGGTGCTGCCCAATAATAAGATAAACTTTTCAAAGGCAAGAGAGATATACAGTAAGTTGAAAGAATAAATGAGTCAATAAGAGGTAGTGCTCTGTTTTTGAAAATGCCTCTGACCTGATTTAAAAGGGCATTTTTTAGGAGTGGAAACCAAATAATATTTATAATAACCAAAAAGGTGAAGAAATTAATATCCTAAGTAGCTGCTAAAAATGCCTTTGTGTCTCATAATTTCTTTAGATCTAACATACTTAAATTTTTATTATCACACACAAAAAAATCCTACTTTTTCTATACCCTTCCTGTACTATTCTATTTTAGAACTTAGGAATCAATAACTGACTTGATAATGGGTTCCTTGTCCTTAATTTTTGCTTTATTGACTCACAATACACTTATTGAAATGTAATAAACTATTCATAAACTTGCAAACCCCAGTTTTCTCAAAGGTTCTCCCAAGAAGTATATTTGACTTTCAAAAAGATTTTGTTGCCTTTTTTAAATCATTTTGATTTTATGTCTAAGTGAAATGCTGACTCATAGGCCTAGATTGTTGTTTTACGGTTCAATACTCCTTAAAACAGTTGCTTGAGGTGCTTATGGAGAATAGCAATTTCAAGTACTTGAAGAGTTATTAAGCAGAAGGTGATGACCAACTTTGCTTAATTTCCAGGAAGGCTGCAAGAAGTTAAAAGGCAAGACAAATGGTGGATATGAAAATAACTATACCTTGGCTTTCTTTAGCTCTTTTTGTCCAAGGTGCTCAAAGAACCTTCAGTATTTTATCTTCTCTCTCTATATATATATACATATACATATACATTATACATTCTATATATATGTATATATATAGAGACTATTTTATAGATGACTATTTTATAGGATACATAATGACTATTTTTATATATTCTATTATATATATGTTTATGTGTATAGTATATATATAATGACTGTTTTTATATATGCTATTATATATATATACATACACATATAATGTCAATAGTGCTATGGAAAGACAATGTTTAAATAATTTTCGCAAAGTCATACAATAGGGAGGAATAATTTCCATTTTTTGTTTTGTTTTGTTTTTAGAGACAGAGTCTCACTTTGTCACCCTTGGTAGAGTGCCGTGGCATCACAGCTCACAGCAACCTCCAGCTCTTGGACTTAGGCAATTCTCTTGCCTCAGCCTCCAGAGTAGCTGGGTCTATAGGTGCCCACCCCAATGCCCAGCTATTTTTTTGTTGCAGTTTGGCCGGGGCCAGGATTGAACCCGCCACCCTTTATATATGGAGCCAGCGCTCTACTCACTGAGCCACAGGCACCACCAATTTCTGTCTTTTGGGAAATTCACTCTCTTGTAAGAGTTGTTAAAATAGAAGTAATTTTTATCTTCTTGGAAATCAACTCTTTTGTACTGAGAGTTGTTAAAATAGAAATTGGTCTTGATAAAGGCTTAGCATCTCTGAGTGTAGATCACTTGAGAAAAAATAGTCAATAAACTGGTTTATTTACTACATTAAGTGCAGGCAGATTTGTACCTAATTTAGGTGCCTTCTGCTTCTGTTATTCTAAAATTTTAGAATATTTCAAATAGAGTATCTAAACAAGGTACTATTTTTGTCAATTTAGAAACCTGGATTCAATTATAGCATATGCTATGTATAAAACCCACTGGGGGGAGGAGGTTAAAAACCTACCTATCAGGTTTAAGGAACACTATTCAGGTGATGGGCACACTAAAAGGCCTAACTTAAGCATTGTAAAGGTATCCATGTAACAAAAACATGTACTACTGTGTTTCCCCGAAAATAAGACACCATCTTACATTTATTTTTTCTGAAGAAGACATACTAGGGCTTATTTTCAGGGGATGTCTTATTTTTATTAAGTATAATACAACAATCTACATTTATTAAAATACTGTTAAGTCATCTTCTGGAACCTGACGGGGGAGCCAACCTTGTTGGTGGGGCTGGCGCTAGTGATGCATGAACTCCTTTCCCCTAGCTATTCTCACATGTGCAATAGGATGCCCGCAACTGCGGTTACCACACGCGCACTTGCGCAAGTGTGAATGCCTGGGAGAAAGGAGCTGTGGCAGATAAAAGGTATTGTAGTCTTCCTTACTGCTCTGCACCGAAATGCATGGTGTGGCTATGCAGTGTATCATAGCCACACCCATCGCTAGGTCTTATTATCGGGGTAGGGCTTAATTTAACAAATGCATAGAAATCCTGCTAGGGCTTCATTTTGGGGTAGGTCTTATTTTCAGGGAAATGCGGTACCTTAATATTTTGAAATTTTAAAAACTATAATGGGTTGGACATGGTGGCTCACTCCTATAATCCTAGCACTGTGAGAGGCCAAAGCTAGAAGATCCTTAAGCTCAGGAGTTCAAGATGAGCCTGAGCAAGAGCGAGAGAGACCCCCATTTCAATTAGAAACAGAAAAATTAGCCAGGTGTTGTGGTGGATGCCTGTAGTTCCAGCTACTCAGAAGACTGAAGCAGGAGGATCACTTGAACCCAGGGAGTTTGAGGTTGCTGTGAGGTAGACTGATACCACAGTACTCTAGCCTGGGCAACAGGGTGAGACTCTGTCTCAACAAAACAAACCTACAATGGACATGGTTTATACCTTGAATACTTTCATATAAAGTAAAATGAAATATGCTGGGCAGCGCTGTGGCTCAAAGGAGTAGGGCGCCAGCCCCATATATAGGAGGTAGCAGGTTCAAACCCGGCTCCAGCCAAAAACTACAAAAAAAAAAATAATAAAATGAAATATGCTTTTACCAATCCTTTATTTATGTCATTAAAGACGGCATATCATTTATGAATGATATCTGTAGTAATAATAATTTGTTGACTCTGTAGTGAAAGAACTAAATTTATTAAAGATCACGATCAAATATTATAGACTCTTCTATGCCTCTTGTTTTAGAGAATAAGAATTTACATTGATGTTATAAGGGAACCAAGTCATGTCACATTTTTGTTATAGCTGAATATATAGCAAAAAATGATAATGATAGCCCAATGTATTTAGAAATATGTATTAACTTGCTAAAATAAAAAAATAAGACTTAGTTTCTGAAAGGGGAGAACAACTAGAAAAATAATATTTTCATTCTGAAACCACACCCTGGTGATAACTTTAAACTGTTATTTTGATAGTCTCCTAGTTATTCTCCCTATCTCCTATTTCTTCTATTTCTAAACTTTTCCTGTAGACCATCTCCAAGGTAATGTTTCTAGAACATGTCTTTCAATATGACATTACACTGCTTAGAAATCTTAATAACTTCTCTTTATCTACAGAACAAAGTCTAATCTGGAGGTTGACACCAAGGTTCTCCATACTCCCTAGGAGTGAGTGAAATCACTCAGGAAGAACTATAAAGAACTAATGTCAGAATCTTGAGAAATAACATCTAAAGAAAGGACAAAGTGTACAAGGCCAGAGGAGGAGACGCTAGAGGTACCGGAGAGGGAGAGAGAGCCAGAAAAGGGCCTTGTTAAGCAAAGATACTTTCAAAATGTAAACAGTGACAAAGTTAAGTGCCAGGTACAGCAGAAAAATTGAATAACAAAGACTGAGGAGAGACCTCCAGGATTTGTCAGAATTTATGGAGAATTGGGAATATGTTCAATTAGCTCATACTAGGGATTCTTAATCCTTTATCCTAGGGCAGTGTCTCAAAAGTGTGTCAGTGTGCCAGAATCCCTTGGGGAGCCTGTTAAGATACACTTTTCCCTAGCCCATTCCAAACATACAAAATCAGAATCTCAGGAGTTAAAATCTGTCTAGTTAACAGGCTCCACCCAGGTAATTCTGGAGTACACCGGAATCCCAGAACCATTGTTACTCGGAGTGGAGCCCAGACTTCCAAGGTTTACACCAAAGTTTTATAATCTGACTCCAGCTCAACCTTCTAACCTTTTCTCCCACTATTGCCATATAGAAATTCTTCAGTATAGCTGTGTTTTCCTTACTCATGCCCTTACCTAAATTGCCCTCTGCTCTCCTCTAAACCCATCATCATCCAAATATCTAGCTCAAGTCCATCTTTTCTGACCCATAGTATTTCTCCCACCGGTACCTTCCTTAGCATTATGATTATGAGACACTTGCAACACTTATGATGTAGCTTAAGAAATTGTGTACATTGGCTTTATTTTTTTAATATTAAGATGTCTTAACTGCAAGAGTATAAGTCATACTGAATAAAGACATAGTATAATATAAACTCTTTAATCTCCCACAGGATTTCCGTAGTGCTATGCCTGTGGTCTATGCTTAGTAATTTCAGTATTATGTGAATTAATATGGAGATATGTCTGTGGCCAGAATACTCTTGATTACAGTTCAGTTATACCTCTACTGTTTTTGTTTTTGTTTTGAGACAGAGTCTCACTTCAGTACCCTCAGTAGGGCATCACAGCTCACAGCAACCTCAAACTCTTGAGCCTAAGCGATTCTCTTGCCTCAGCCTCCCAAGAAGCTGGGACCACAGGCACCTGCCACAACGCCCAGCCATTTTCCAGTTGTTTTGCAGGCCCAGCCGTGTTTGAACCTGCCAGCTCCAGGGCATGTGGCTGGCGCTCCAGCCACTGAGCTACAGGCACTGAGCCAAAACTACCGGTGCGCGCGTGCGTGCGTGCATGCGTGTGTGTGTGTGTGTGTGTGTGTGTGTGCTGCAGTTGTCATTGTTTTTTAGCTGGCCTGTGCTGGGCTCGAACCCACCACCCTCCGTGTATGTGACTGCTGCCATAACCACTGTGCTACTGGAGCCAACCCTCTACTTTCTATATTGATTTCTTAGTTGTTAAGGAATAGAGATATTAAATGCAAAAATCAAGTTCAATACAGTTACACTTTGCTTTAATACACTAGATAACACCAGAAAAATTGGAGAAAAACTAAAGTGAAGGATTTTTGAGTTTCAACACAAATACCAGCCTTGCTGTTTCTATTTTATTATATCAGACTGGTCACTTTATATTTTCTTAAGGTTTGCTATAAAGGTTTACTGTTTGTAATATACTATAACTGTGTTTATGTAATAGTTCCTTACCTGAAAATGTGTCCAAAAAGCAAACCATTGTTAACATAAAGAAGGGAAAAAGTATTTCATTTAAGAAAACTTGTATTTGAGTTTCTCATAAAACAATGTTTTTAAGAGACAAAATGCCTTTATTTTGTTTACAAATATGAATTTTGATGCAACAAGCTTTATTAAAACCCTTCTATATTTAATCACAAAATAAAGTGGTTCTGGGTGATGAATTCAAATAGCCAACTTTGAGATAAATGCGCCCCTACTTTTTACTGGGCCTTTTCATATGAATGAGTTCTTTGCACTGGGTTAAAGTAAGCCTTTTTCTCTCAAAAAGCTTAATAAAATTTGACCTGTTACATCATTCTTTTAGCTGAATGTAAAAAAAAAAAAAAATTACGTAGAGAATGCACCATACCCTATAAAGCAGTATCTGAGAACCATTAGCTATTATTGTTATAAACATTTGGGGTTGGGAAAGTAATTATGGGGTTTTTTGAGGGTAAAGTATAGAGTTTTCTTTAGAGACCAACTGACCTAACTAGCAAAAATGTAATCCTTGGCTCCAACTTTGAGGTATTGTTTACTTAAGTTTTATACTAATGTAGATAGACAGACTAAGGCACACTTTTTATTCCTATCATTATTTTGGTTTATTTTATAGCCCCCAGCTAAGTCTCTTTATGAGCAAACATGATTATCTTTTAAGTTTAGTTTGCTTAAATGCCTGGATTATCTTTTCTCCTGGTTACGTTCAGATAATCCTTAGGCTTTTTTTTTCTTTTTTATTGTGTACATACTTGCCTTTTTTAACCCAAATATTGAACATGTTCTTCTAACATTTACTTAATACAGCATCATGTAAAGTTGCTCTTCACTGAAAGGTTGTAGTCTTTAGAATGTGCAGGTCAGGGCTCGGCGCCTATAGCTCAACCGGCTAAGGCGCCAGCCACGTACACCTAAGGTGGCGGGTTCGAATCCCCAGCCCGGACCCGCCAAACAACAATGATGGCTGCAACCAAAAAATAGCCGGGCGTTGTGGCGGGCGCCTGTGGTCCCAGCTACTTGGGAGGCAGAGGCAAGAGACTCACTTGAGCCCAGGAGTTGGAGGTTGCTGTGAGCTGTAATGCCATGGCACTCTACCCACGGGGAAAGCTTGAGGCTCTGTCTCAAAAAATAAATAAAAAATAAAAAAAAAAAGAATGTGCAGGTCAGCAGTGAGATAGGACTCCAAATCCCAAGGAATTTACCATCTAATAGTAGACATGTTAGACACAGAAATATACAGAGTAGTATGCGATGTCTGGATAATGCCTGTCTATAAGTTATAGAATAGCTGCAGAGACACTTTTGGCTTGAGTGGTAAATCTCTGTTAAAAAATGCATAGCTAGGCGGCACCTGTGGCTCAGTGGGTAGGGCACCGGCCCCATATACCAAGGGTGGCGGGTTCAAATCCAGCCCTGGCCAAACTGCAACAAAAAAATAGCCAGGCATTGTGGTAGGTGCCTGTAGTCCTAGCTACTCAGGAGGCTGAGGTATGAGAATCACCTAAGCCCAGGAGTTGGAGGTTGCTGTGAGCTGTGACACTACAGCACTCTACTGAGGGTGATGATGTGAGACTCTGTCTCTACAAAAAAAAAAAAAAAAATGCATAGCAACTTGAGCCATCCTTGAAGAATGGGTAGAATTTCTATTGACACAGGAGTAGGAGAGGGTATTTCAAAGTTTATCTGGACTAATGGGTAACGTGGTACCATCAAAGGCTTTTAAAGAGAAGAGTGACATAATTAAAACAGTTTTAGGAGGGTTGATGTGGCAGTGGTACAGAAGACCCAGGTTTTGTTGAGTAGTACAGACATAAGGGGATTAGGGCTCCCTTAAAACAGGCTGGTGGCTGTAAATGTGGAAATGAACATAACTAGAGATATTAAATGGTGTTTTGAAGAAAAACACACCTCAGAGAATCTGAGTTGTGTTGGGATTGTGATGGGGCTAGAGAAGAGGGAGAGGCTAGGCACAGTGGCTCATGGCTTGTAATCTTAGCTCTCTGAGAGGCCAAGATGGGAGGATTGCTGAAGGCCAAGAGTTTAGAGACCAGCCTGGGCAATAGCAAGATCCTGTCTGTACAAAAAATAGAAAAAAATAGCCAAGTATGGTGACATCTGTAGTTCCAGCTCCTTGGAAGGTTGAGGCAGGAGGATCACTTGAGCCCAGAAGTTTGAGGCTACAGTGAGTTGATGTTGATGCCACTGCACTCTAGCCTGGGCAACAGTGCCAGACCCAAAAGCCGGGGGGGCAGTGGCTCACACCTGTAATCCTAGCACTCTGGGAGGCTGAGACAAGTAGATTGTTTGAGTTCACAGCTTCAAGACCAGCCTAAGCCAGAGCAAGACCCCCTCTCTAAAAACAGCCAGACGTTATGGTGGGCACCTATAGTCCCAGCTACTTGGTGAGGCTGAGGCAAGAGAATCACTGAGCTCAAGAGTTTGAGGTTGCTGTGAGCTATGATGCCACAGCACCTTATTGAGGGCAACAAAGTGAGACTCTGTATCAAAAATGAAGAAAAAAAAAAAAAAGAAACAAAAAGCACTCTAAAATATTTCATGTATGGGTTGCTGGAGAAGATGAATCTAGATTTTAATATGCTGAGTTTTGAGACACCTGAAAGTTTACTCAAGTAGAAATGTCAAGCAGATTTGAGTCTTATTTATAAAAATGATAGTTAAGATTTAATTAAGATTTAATCTTCCAATCTTCACTAAGTATAAAGAGGACACTAAAAAGAAAAGGCAATTTCTATTCTCGTGGAGATTACCATATAACTGGGATGTTAAAACAGTTAACTGGAACACAGAGAAACTAGATATGCCCAAAGAAAGGTAACAAAAGTATTATGGAGATTTGGAACTGGGACAAATTTTATCCAATTAAGAGAGTATTGGCATTTTAGTATAATTTCTTTTTTTGAGAAAAGGTTTTACGTTGTCACCCTCAGTAGAGTGCTGTGGCAACCTCCAACTCTTGGGCTTAGGCAATTCTCTTGCCTCAGCCTCCAGAGTAGCTGGGACTACAGGCGCCCACCACAACGTCAACGTCTGGCTATTTTTTTGTTGCAGTTTGGCCAGGGCCGGTTTCAAACCCGCCACCCTCAGTATATGGGGCCAACACCCTACCCATGAGCCACAGGCGCCCCCCAAGTATAATTTTGAAAATTAAGATCTATTAGAGATATGACACAGTGAAAAATGAGGAATTTGAGTTCCAACCAAATCAAGAGCAAAATGAGGAAGAGAAAAAATTGACAAAGCAAAAAAGGATCAGATAGATGGGTCAAGAAAGTGAGAAGGTAAGTGGAAACACCAGTTGTCTTGGAATTTAAGATTTGAAAAATTGGGGAAACAGGTATAAACATACAGAAAAACTGAAAGCATTATGTACCCAACATCGAGATACCCACTAAAGTCTACCATTAGCATCGTGCTGTATTTTGTTTTATTACCTATCTACTCATCTGTTCCTTCTAAGAATGAGGTTACTTGCTTTGCCAGAGTTTTAAATCCATTCCCTATTGGCCACCTTCTCCTTTCAGAGGCCCAGGATGTGCATAAGCCTGCTACACTTCACCAGTGTGCTCAGATTCACTTACTTGATAGGAAAGCCTCTGCTCAGTGTGCCTTTCTGTCCTTAAAGAAAAGCCCTAAAGGCCCTGCACACCATGGCTCACGCCCGGAATCCTAGCACTCCGGGCCCCCCAAAACAGGTGGATTGCTTGAGCTTAGGAGTTCAAGACCAGCCTGAGCAAGAGCAAGACCCTTGCCTCGACTGAAAAAAAATAGAAAAAACTAGCCGGTTGTCATGACAAGCCCTTGTAGTCCTAGCTACTCAGGAGGTTGAAGCAAGAGGATCAATTGGACCCAAAAGTTTGAGGTTGCTGTGAGCTATGATGATGCCATGGCACTCTCTACTCTATCTCAAAAAATAAAAACAAAAAGGAACAGTCCCAAATGATAGTCCACATGAGAAATGATCCTTCCACCCTTCCAGTTAAGCTAGTTAAGTATCCCTGGATGTCTGCATCTGAGTATAGAGAAAAGCCTATTTCTAAGTGACCTCATGATTTGTCCAGCTTTCCAGTTGTCTATCAAAGTATAGTCTGAGGACCGCCTGAATAAAAATCACTATGAAAACTTGCTAAAAATGCAAATCCCAGGTGTTTGGGAGTTGCCCAGGAGTAGGGCACCGACCCCATATACCGGAGGTGGTGGGTTCAAACCCAGCCCCAGCCAGAAAGTGAAAAAAAAAAAGCAAATCCCTGCATCTCAGTAAGTCAGAATTTCGGAGAGGGGCTTGGAGTCTGCATTTTAACGGTTACGTCCCCCAACACTGACTCATACAAAATAGCATTTAAGGACTGATTGTATAGTGGTGATATCTCAGAACCAAGAATCAAGAGGCCTCTGGTGGAGTCTCAGCTTTCCCATGGACTGGGTTACTCAGTCCTTCCAGAGCTCATCAAAAAAGAGAAGGAACTGCACTTGGTAAATTCTCAGATCCCTTTCAGCTCGACCCTTTTGTGGAACTATGAAAGCTGAATCTTTTACATTAGAAGAAGTTGGATAGACTTTAATCAGATGAATGAAAAATTGTTTAGGTTTGTGTTCATTTGAACTACACTTGTTTCTTTCTTCTGAGTTAATCATCCAAATAACTACATTGTTCTTGTATCTTGTGAAACTTCACTTGGTTTTTAAAAACTTTAGGACAGAATGAGCTTGAGGCATTTCCCACAGCCTTTTGCCACTTCATAGCTCCAGGTTTCCTGGGAGATTCCATTGTTCAGTCTGCAAGGTCTACGCAGAGCTGCTGCCACTCTGCATTCTTCTTTCTTTTCTTTTCTTTTTTTCTTTTTTTTTTTTTTTTAAGACAGTCTCACTATGTCACCCTTGGTAGAGTGCTGTTGCGTCACAGCTCACAGCAACCTCCAACTCTTAGGCTTAAGTGATTCTCTTGCCTCAGCCTCCCAAGTAGCTGGGACTACAGGCGCCTGCCACACCTGGCTATCTTTTTGTTGCAGTTGTTTAGCTGGCCCAGGCCAGTCTTGAACCTGCCACCCTCAGTGTATGTGGCTGGCACCGTAACCACTGTGCTACGGGCGCCATGCCTGCATTCCTCTTTCAGTGTTGATGATATCCCTTTTCCTTTTTCTTCTTCTTCCTCTAAAGAAAATAACTTATTTTCTCAGAATTCTGAATTGGCAGAAGTTACTGCAAGTTTTAAAATTCTGTTCACCAGTGAAAGAGAAAAATATGTGATAATTTTGTTTGTTTTTCAGATATTAGGGGGTATACATGTCATTTTTATATACTTTGTTTTTTGCACAAATCAAGGTTGTAAGCATGCCCCACACCCAGACAGTGTTCACCCTATTGAATAGGTGTGAATTTACCTGTCCTCACCTACCCCCCTCTCCCTGCTTGATTTTCATTGAGATTGACTTCCATATGTGCACTTAAGTGTTGATCAATCAGTTCCAATCTGGTATTGAGTACATGTATTTGTTTCTCTATTTCTATGAAGTTTCACTTAGAAGAATGGTTTCCAGTTCCATCCGGGTTATCACAGAGGTACTAGATCACATTTTTCTTTATGGCTGAGTAATACCCCATGACATGCATATACCATATTCTGTTAATCCTTTCATATATGTATGTGATAATCTTTAAGCAATGATTAAATTTTAAACCATCAGTCACTGTGGAATCCAGCCCAGGCCTGCCAAACAACAGTGACAACTACAACCAAAAGTAGCTGGGCGTTGTTGCAGGCAGCTATAGTCCCAGCTACATGGGAAGCTGAGGCAAGAGAATTATTTAAGCCCAAGAGTTTGAGGTTGCTATGAGGTGTGATGCCACGGCACTCTACCCAGGGCAATATAGTGAGACTCTGTCTCAAATAAATAGATAAATAAATAAATAAAATAAAAAACCATTGGAATTGACGAGTAGGAGATCACTATGAATATTATTAAGTGCAGGTCCATTGAAATTACATAAACCAAATATTTTGACAGTTGAATAGGACTTTTAAAAATATAGTAAGTGTAGACTATTCTTAAGGGAAGGAAATAGAAGAGCAGTAGTTTCATAGAAGGGCAGTATTAAGGGACACACACACACACATATATATATATATATATTTTTTTTTTTTTTTTTTGAAAGTCTCATTCTGTCACCCTGGATAGAGTGTCGTAGCGTCATGGCTCACAGCAACCGTTGTGGCGGGACTACAAGCACCCACTGCAACACCTGGCTAATTTTTCTATTTTCAGTAGAGAAAGCATCTTGTTCTTGCTCAGGCTAGTCTTGAACTCCTGAGCTCAAACAATCCACCTGACTCAGCCTCTCAAAGTGCCAGGATTACAGGCATAAGTCACCATGCCCTGCTAAGGGATTTTTTTTTTTTAAGATGCAAAACTTTTAGCATATTTTTAGAGGAAGTAAGTAGAGAAAATTGCAGAAAGCAAGGCAATAACTTACAGAGCAAACTCCTATATCAAAAACATAAGTAAACAGGATGCTTTGGGAAAATGGGGTCTCCTCTAAGTTAGGAGGAAAAAGATGGCTGAGTTTAGGATGAAAAGGTGAGCTCTGACAGAGTTCATACATGGTGCCATCTACTTTCGTAGCAAACTGTAAAACTTGATCATCTGGGAGAAAGGAGGATGGCATGGAATAGTAGCTTGAAGACCGTAGTGAATGTTTGACATAGCCACCATGGGAAATGGGTAATTGAGCCAACTTGCTGAGGCTAAATCATAAATAATGCAGTAAATTAGGAACCAAGGTTATGTAACTTTCTTGGCAGCCCAAGAGCAGATTGGAAAAAAGCAGATGGTTGGGTTAATCCACATTCAGGGGTTGCCAGAAGAGATGCGATATATTTAGGTCACGTAGTGGAAGGGATTGTGAATGTTAGTAAGACAGTAGCTGATACAACTGACCTCATGATCCAAACTGGACATGGAAGGAATAAAATCAGCAAGGAGCTAACAGACTAGATGAAGCAAAGAGATCAAAGGACCCTTAGGAAAAGGTTAGCAGTATAGGAAAGTTTATCAACAATAGAATATTTTAGGGGATAACCTGGGATTTGTAGGAGAATCTGCAAGCTGATTCTGGGAAACAGAAAGCAAAAAGGGACTAGAGGGGCTTATATTCCAACAGAGACAGGGCACTGAGAAGTGCCCGAAAGTTTTAGAGCAATGAGAGAAGGTACGTGAATGGTATTATAATGCTAATTTTAGGCTGAATGTTATTTGGGAGAAAAAGCAAAAGTATTGAGAAATGGAAAGGATGTTAACACAACTGAAACACTAATTAAGGCTGAATATTGTTTGGGAAAGATAAAGTAAAAGGTGGTGATTCACAACTAATGGAACCACGGATGTTGGCTTCATATTATTTAGGCAAGACGAAGCATAACTGAGATGACCTAGAAGCCACGTGTAATATTATTATAGCCTCTCCTTTAAAGTTTTAGATTTCCTATTTAAACATTGTGTTCTGAGAACATTTTGACATCTTTTCTAATCCTAATTCTCCAATTATTTACCTTTGAGAATCAAATATGCATCGAGTCCCTGATCTTGGATGCTAAACATTCAGTTCCAGTTCATCCCATTGTCACAACCTATTAATTTATGTAAAATATATACTTTGCATGCCACAAAATTCACAACTTTAACATACGTAATTCAATTATTTTTAGCATTCACAAGGTTGTTCAATATTCTTTTGTTGTACAACATTGCAAAAAGGTTGTACAAGGTTATATCCTTGTCTAATTACAGAACATTTCTGTCATCTTAAATGAAACCCTGTACCCATTACAGTCACTTCCCATTTCCTCCCTACCTTCAGCCTCTAGCAACCACTAATCTATTTTTGGTCTCTATTGATTTGACTATTCTGGACATTTCAATAAGTGGAATCGTACAATGTTTGGCATTTACCTCCAGCTTCTTTCACTTAGTATAAGGGTTTTAAGGTTCATCCATGTTGTATGAGAACTTCATTCCTTTTCATAACCGAATGACATTCTGTTATATGGATATACCATTTTCATCAGTCAGTACAGGCATACCTCAGGGACATTGCAGGTTTGGGTCCAGGCCACTGCAATAAAGTGAGTCACACTTTGATTACCCAGAGTATATAAAAGTAATGTTTACACAGTTTATTAAATATAAAATAGAGTATGTCTTTAAAAAATATATATACCCTAATTTAAAAAGACTTTATTAGCTCAGCGCCTGTAGCACAGGGATTACAGCATGAGCTACATGCACCGAGGCTGGCAGGTTTGAGCCCAGCCCGGGCCAGCTAAACAACAATAACAATTGCAACAAGAAAATAGCCAGGTGTTGTGGCAGACACCTCTAGTCCCAGCCACTTAGGAGGCTGAGGCACAAGAATCACTTAAGCCCAAGAGTTTGAGGTTGCTGTGAGCTGTGACGCCACAGCACTCTATTGAGGGCTACATAGTGAGACTGTGTCTCAACAACAACAAAAAAGACTTTATCGCTAGCCAGTTGCACTGCAGCTGTACAGGCTCATGCCTGTAATCCTAACTACTCAGGAGGCTGAAGTGGGAGGATCACTTGAGACCAGAAATTGGAGACCAGCTGGGGAACATAGTGAGACCCACCTCTAAAAATAAAAAAGAATAGGCTCAGCGCCTGTGGCTCAAGTGGATAAGGTACTAGCCACATACACCTGAGCTGGCGGGTTCGAATCCAGCCTGGGCCCGCCAAACAACAACGATGGCTACAACCAAAAAATAGCCAGGCGTTGTGGTGGGTGCCTGTGGTCCCAGCTACTTGGGAGGCAGCAGCAGGAGACTCACTTGAGCACAGGATTTGGAGGTTGCTGTGAGCTGTGATGCCACAGCACTCTACCCAGGGGACAGCTTGAGGCTCTGTCTCAAAAATAAATAAATAAATACATAAATAAGAATAAATCAGCCAGGGCTGGGTGCGGTGATTCATGCCTATAATCCTAGCATTCTGGGAGGCTGAGGTGGTGGATTTCTTGACCTCAGGAGTTCAAGACCAGCCTGAGTAAAATCGAGACTCCATCTCTATGAAAAATAGAAAATTCATTAAACATTGTGGCAGGCGCCTGTAGTCCCAGCTACTCAGGAGGCTGAAGCAAGAGGAACTAGAGCCCAAGAGTTTAAGGATGATATGAGCTATGATGCCATGACACTCTATGCAGGATGATAACATGAAACTGTTTCAAAAGTAAATAAACAAATAAATAAATAAATCAGGCACAGTGGCACACATTTGTATTTCCAACTACTCAGAAGGCTGAGGTGAGAAGATTGCTTGAGCTCAAGAATTTAAGATCAGCCTGGGCAATAGGGCAAGACCTTTTCTCCAAAAAAAACATTTTTTAAAATATTTTATTACTAAAAAATGATAACAATTATCTAAGCCTTTGGTGCATTATCATCTTTTTGCTGGTAGAGGGTCTTGCCTTGATGTTGATGGCTGATGTGTGATCAGGGGAGTAGTTGCTGAAGGTTGGTGGCTATGACAATTTTCTTATCTCTTTTCAACAAAATCTCACTCTATTACCCAGCCTGGAATGCAGTGACATGATCATAGCTCACTGCAGCCTTGAACTACTTACTGGGTTCAAGCAATCCTCCTGCCTCAGCCTCCCAAGTAGCTAGGACTGTAAGTGTGCATCACCACACTAGCTAATTTTCTTGTTTTTGGTAGAGATGGGGTCTCACTATGTTGCCCAGGCTTAATTTCTTAAAATAAGACAACAGTGAAGTTTGCTATATAGGTTGACTCTTCCTTTCATGAAAGATTTCTCTGTAGCATGCAATGCCATTTATATCATTGTACAATGACTGTGATTGTGTGTACTCCTGCTGTTACCACCACTTATGATCACTTACCTTGGGGCAAGTCACCATGCACTGGCAATATACCTAGAAATGGGATTTTGGGGTCATTTGGTAACTCTATGCTTAAGAGTTTGAGGAACTGGCTCGGCGCCTATAGCTCAACCGGCTAAGGCGCCAGCCACGTACACCTAAGGTGGCGGGTTCGAATCCCCAGCCCGGACCCGCCAAACAACGACGGCTGCAACCAAAAAATGAAATGGCCGGGCGTTGTGGCGGGCGCCTGTGGTCCCAGCTACTTGGGAGGCGGAGGCAGGAGACTCGCTTGAGCCCAGGAGTTGGAGGTTGCTGTGAGCTGTAATGCCACGGCACTCTGCCCAGGGGGATAGCTTGAGGCTCTGTCTCAAAAAAAAAAAAAAAAAAGTTTGAGGAACTGCCAAACTGTTTTCCAAAACATCATTTTACATTTTTGCTAGTGGTGTATGAGAGATCCAATTTCTCTACATCCTCACCAAAACCTGTTGTTTTCCATATTTTTTAAATCATAGCCAACCTCCTGGGTATCTCATTATGGTTTTACACTTCCTTAATGACTAACAATGTTAAATATATTTTCATGTGCTTACCCAAGAAATGTTCATTCAAATCCTTTGCTTGTTTTTTAGTTGCATTTCTCATTGATTATGAGTTCTTTCTTTATTCTAAATACTAGACTCGTTGTTTTTTTGTTTTTTGTTTTTTTTGTTACTTGGGCACAGGTGGGGCTTGAACCTTCCACCCCTAGTGTACAGGGCTAGTGCATACTAACCACTGAGCAACAGCGCCCAGCCTCTAGATACTAGACTCTTATCAGATAAATGATTTGCAATTTTTTCTTCTATTTTATGGGTTATCTTTTTTTATATATATAATGTCCTTTGAATCACAAACGTTTCTAATTTGAATGAAGTCCAATTGCAGTGCCAATGGTTGAGGCCAAAAAGGTCTGTACGGGATTTGGACAAAATGAAAAATAACCAAGGAGCCCAAGGTAGGTATGATGTGTCCTTTATTCAGCTCCCAGCAGCCAGTGAGCAGGGGGGACATCCACCTTCCTTTAGCCCATGGGGGCAGGCCAGCTAGCAGGAGAAGCTTCTTTCCCCCACAGGTGCAAACCTTGGGGCTGACATAGTAGCCATAACAACAGTGGCCCCAAACCCACTTACTCAAGGTTTTCAAAACAATTGGCCTTCAAAACCTCATGGCCTTCAGGTAAGAAAGTCTAATTTAACTCATCTTCTGCACACCAGTTTATCTGTTTCCTTTTTTTCCCCTTAGTTGCTTTTGTTTTGGGTGTCATATCTAAGAAGTCAACATATTTATTAACAGCTTTTCTTTTCACTCTCAGAAGTGTCCCAGTAGACAATAAGTGGTGTGCCCTTCTAATAAACCCTCCTAATAAACCTCTAAATCTAGCTCAAGGAGAAACAGGGGTAGGTAATTAGAAGCGGCTGGGCAGGTGGATGAGTAAACACTGACTTATTTTATTCGTACCTCACCAAAGCAATTGCCACCATTTGGCTTCTCCCTAAAGGAAATCTGCCAGCAATTTTAGTTGCCATTTTGTACACTTACTCAACAAGTCTGTGTTGCACACCTACTATGTACAAAGTACCTTTCCAAAGGGGAAAAAATTGCATGCACCAGACACTTACAAAGACAAAACTTTTAAAAATATTTCCTCCTTTTTTTTTTCTTTTTTTTTTTGAAACAGAGTCTCACTATGTCACCCTTAGTAGAGTGCTATGGCATCACAGCTTACAGCAACCTCAAATTCTTGGGCTTAAGCGAATCTCTTGCCTTAGCCTCCCGAGTAGCTGGGCCTACAGGCACCTGCAACAACACCCAGCTTTTTTTTAAAATTGTAGTTGTCATTGTTGTTTGGCAGGTTCAGACAGGGCTCAAACCCACCAGCCTCCGTGTATGTGGCTGGCTCCATAACCACTGAGCTTCTTTTTGTAAAGCAGTATAACAATTACAAATATTGATAAGATTAAAAAGCTCATAATTTCATTGTTAAAATATTTCATTTTTGTTTGTTCCTTTATAATCTTTGATCTTAGCACACATACTTTGACATAGCTTAATTAGCATAAAGAAATTTATATCTTGATTTTAAAAAAAATTTAGCATTACATATATTTAAGAAAATACCTGTCTTGATTTTGGTCTCAAAGAGTATGAGGGAGAGGAAGCAAACAAATGGAGAAAATGTGTAAGTTAATAAAATATCATTTAGATAAGCAAGTAGGGGCTATAAGTAGATTTGTGCTCTGGTCTGTGAATGCCTGTAGGTTGGAAAATTGAATTGAAGAGTGTATAATTCTATTCTATATTATTAACATTTTTCTTTTTCTTCCTGATCTATGACTCAGGCTCCACTGATTGCCTTAACCATATTATAAGAGTAATTTAATTTGTAGTTATTGTTCATACTGGTCAGTTAAATATTTGCATCTACACAAGGTTCTTCTTTTTTTTTTTTTTTTTGAG
>NW_003852447.1:6923577-6927063 GCF_000181295.1 Otolemur garnettii
GCTCACAGCAACCTCCAACTCCTAGGCTCAAGAGAGTCTCCTTACTCCGCTTCCCAAGTAGCTGGGACTACAGGCGCCTGCCACAACTCCTGGCTATTTTTTGGTTGCAACCGTCATTGTTGTTTGGTGGCCGGGCTGGATTTGAACCCGCCATCTTAGGTGTATGTGGCTGGCGCCTTAGCCACTTGAGCCATAGGTGCCAAGCGTGACTATTAACCTAATGTAGTATTTCATTAAATAGATAATCATCCATTATCAATTATCATACTTAAATATATCTCCATTTGGTAAATAAGATGTCTGTGGAATGCTGGCGGCACCTGTGAGTGGGGTGAGTAGGGTGCTGGCTCCATATACCCAGAGTGGTGGGTTCAAACCAAGCCCTGGCCAAAACTGCAACAAAAAATAGCCCAGTGTTGTGGTGGGCGCCTGTGGTCCCAGTTAGTCGGGAGACTGAGGTGAGAGAATCTCCTAATCCCAGGAGTTGGAGGTTGTTGTGTGACGCCAACTCTACTGAGGGCGATAAAGTGAGACTCTGTCTCTAAAAACAAAAAACAACAAAAACAAGATTTCTGTGGGATGCCTTATATGCTACTTCTGAAGGATGAAGACTCCCTAAATGAAATCACTAACTTATTTTGTTGTTGTTCTTGTTGGTATTTTTTTTTTTTGAGACAGAGTACCACTTTGTCATCCTCAGTAGAGTTCCTTGGTGTCATAGCTCACAGCAACCTCAAACTTTTGGGCTCAAATGATCCTCTTGCCTCAGCCTCCCCTACTTGCCAAAATTCCCAGCTATTTTTTAGAGATGGGGTTCTCACTCTTGCTGAGAGTAGTCTCAACCTCCTGAGCTCAAGCACTCCACCAGCCTCAGCCTCCCAGAGTGCTAGGATTACGAGTGTGAGGCACAGCACCTGGCCTCTTCCTCTCTTTTTTAATGAAAACAAAAGGAATGATTCTAACCATGAGATTTTAAAGCCAGATATGATCTGAAAGCGTAATCATAATAGACTACAGACTCATTTTAAGTACTCTTCACCCCCTGCCAAGTATACTTACTTACAATAGGAGATAACAGTTGCCCCCTCCCTGTTTGATAATCATAGTAACTTTCCCCTTCCTTCAGATCTATGTGATTGTGTGCTAGCAACATTATACCTAGAAACTGATGTTTCGTGTGGCCAATGGTAATGAAATTACTATCAATACAAATTTGATATGCCACATACATATAACTTTGCATAGATAGACATACAAACAACAGTTCTAGGAAAACCAAATACATTTAAAATAATTGTCATGTGGATGTAGTACAATTATGCTTTTTTTCCCTTGGGTTTAAAAAAAATGATATTTTCAAGTCGATGTTAACATTTTAACATAAATAGGATGTGACTACATACCTAAAATATGTGACTATATACTTAAAAGGAAGACTTTTAAAGGTATTATAAATTTAAGATATTTTATAGAATTTTGAGTACATAGGCTATAATCATGGAAAAAGATATTTGACAGGATTTTGAAGGCCTGGTTTTTAAATCTTACTTGTAAAATCTTGTTCCATGGGGCAGCACCTGTGGCTCAGTGGGTAGGATGCCAGCCCCATATACTGAAGGTGGTGGGTTCAAACCCAGCCCCAGCCAACTAAACAGCAGTGACAACTGCAACAAAAATAGCCAGGTGTTGTGGCGGGTGCCTATAGTCCCAGCTACTTGGGAGGCTGAGGCGAGAGAATCACCCAAGCCCAAGAGTTGGAGGTTGCTGTGAGCTGTGACACCATGGCACTCTACCGCAAGTGACAAAGTAAGACTCTGTCTCAAAAAAAAAAAAATTTGTTCCAAACATGGACAAATCAGTTACCTATTCCAGGTTCTGGTTTACATTTCTTCAAAATAATAGCTGTTCTATTTATTTTGAAGAGATTTTTGTAGGGGTAACAAGAATATTTGTGTGTTTTTATTTTTGTTTTGAGACAGAGTTTCACTATGTTGCCCTCTGTAGAGTGCCATAACATCACAGCTTACAGAAAACTCAAACTTTTGGGCTTAAGTGATTCTCTTGCCTCAGCCTTCCAAGTAGCTAGGACTAAAGGCGCCAGCCATAACTCATGGCTAGTTTTTTTTTGATTGCAGTTGTCATTGTTGTTTAGCAGGCCCAGGCCAGGTTTGAACCTGCTAATCCCAATGTATGTGGCCAGCACCCTAACTCCTGAGCTATGGACACAGAGTCATGTTTTTTTGTTTGTTTGTTTGTTTTTTGAGAGAGGGTCTCACTCAGTTACCCTGGATAGAGTGCCATGGCATCATCTTAGCTCATAGCAACCTCAAACTCTTGGGCTCAAGTAATTTTCTTGTCTCAGCCTCCCAAGTTGATGGGACTACAGGTGTGCACCACCACACCTGGCTAGCTTTCCTATTTTTAGTAGAGACAGGGTCTGGCTTTGCTCAGGCTGCATTGCTTGAACTCTTAAGCTTAGCTGCTCCACCAGCTTCAGCCTCTCAAGGGTGCTAGGATTGCAGGTATGAGCCACCACACCCAGCCTACAAAAGAATATTTGAATTTTAAAGCTGGAGGTGATCTTAGAGACTCCTACTATAATGTACTAATTTTCCATGGGTGAAAAATACAGTACGAAGAGGTTAAACGGCTGGCTCATAAAATATGACAGCAATTATGGAACAAAATGATAAAGTTTATGCACATGTAAAGCACTGTATTTCTTCATCTGATCAGAGAATGAGGATTTGGAAAAGACCTTGGTGTCCTAGTCAGGTATGAACATAATTGCAGTTATTTCTTGTGTAAAGTATTATCAAACATAGACAGTTGCAGATCTGCCTTTATTAGTATTCCTGCTTAGACGCTCCAGCCCTCAGTTTAACTGCTACCTTCCAGGTTCAATGGCCTGCTGTTGCTCAGTGCCATCAGAGGTCAAGATCTTGCTGCTATGTTGTCTACTAAGGGAAATCCTACCTGTGGTCAAAAGTTCTCCTGAGAAATTTAGTGCCACAAGCTGTCATAGATTACAGCAAGCTCAGCAGGATATTGACAAATAATGCTTGATAGACCAAATGTGGAAAGCTGCATCACAGAGGGTCAACGGATCTTTTGTTAGAGTGGAGTATCGATGTCATTTCAGGCTTCAGATCAAATTGAAATCAACAGAGTGGAAGCTGTGTCCATCCCATGAATTTGTGACATGAGCTTGCCCATGTACACTCCAGTCTCCTCAACGGTTCTGTCAACATTGAGCAACCTGGCACAACTAGATGGGTCACTAGTAACATATGGCCAGAGTAGCATTTTCTAAAGTCTGCTCCTGGAAACATTAGTTCTAAAAGCTATTAAGTTATGTTCCTTTAAAAAGAAAAAAGATGGCTCGGCGCCTGTGGCTCAAGCGGCTAACGCGCCAGCCACATACACCTAAGGTGGCAGGTTCGAATCCCCAAATAAATAAATAAGAAAGAAAGAAAGAGAAAGAAA
>NW_003852447.1:6928707-6957705 GCF_000181295.1 Otolemur garnettii
AAAAAAAAAAAGTACATAAAATCTTCATTCTTTCAGCAAAAATCTGAAGTGCCTTTTATATGCCAGACAGTGACACCAACTGTATTGACAAGCTGGAATAAGTTGGGGGTGGGCAGTTATGGTAAGTGCCTAATAATTCTAGCTATCATTTGACAGTGAGCAACATGCTAGTTATTTCTATTGTGTCTCAAATCTCAGAACACTGCAGGGAAAGAGATAGTATTCTCATCTTATAAGGGAGGAAACTGAGCTTCACAGATATGAAGTGGTATTCCCTAGGTCAACTCTACTAATTGGTGGAATTAGAATTGGAACCCAAGTTACTAATTCTAAATCTTTGTTCTTTCCACTAAATACAATACAGCTGCCTTTTTACTGTGACTCAAAATTTCAATTTGAGATGCAACAATGTATAATCAAAGTGTAATAGTAGCTGAAAAGTGGGACATATTTCCATTCAATTAAGGCAATGAAACTGGTGTTTTTCAGAGTTCTCTCCTTGTTTTCTGTCTTTATTTTTTCCCGTTCACTGTGTCAGTTGTTAGCTCCAGGTGGAAAAACTCTGAATCTACATCTCTAGCTCTGGCCCCTCTTCTAAGCTATAGTCCCATATTTCCCCTTAGAAGCCTACTTTCACCTCCAATGTGATATGTTTAAAATTAAACTCATTATTTTCCTCTCCCAACTGACTCCACCTTCTAATTTTATTCTCTTCCTCACTTAGTTCAAAGTTTGGAGCCATCTTTGAATCTTCTGTAAAACTAGGGGTTGGACTCACATAATACCCCTTCTAGCTCCAAATTCTAGGGTTGTTATTCTTTTTTTTGGAGACAGAGTCTCAGTTTGTCACCCTTAGTAAAGTGCTCTGGTGTCATAGCTCACAACAACTTCAAACTCTTGGGCTCAAGTGATCCCTTTGCCTCAGCCTCCAGAGTAGCTGGGACAAAAGGCACCTGCCACAATGTCCAGCTATTTTTAGAGAAGGGGTCTCACTCTTGCTCAGGCTGGTCCTGAGCTCAAGCAATCCACCCACCTCGGCCTTCCAAAGTGCTAGGATTATAGGCGTGAGCCATGGTTTCCAGCCTAGTGAGTGTTGTTATTCCTATACCACATACTCAGTCAAAATCAATCAACTTTCTCTGCTTTGGGCCCACTCAAACGAATTTCCAGAGTTTTTTTAATATCTGATAGTGCATAGCCTACTCATCCATTCTTATGTATCCTTAAAAGCCCATTTAAAATGTCCTCTCTTTCTTTAAACCCTTCCTGAGCCAACCAACTGAACTCCAAACATAAGTGGGGTAAGGGGAGCATCCTCCAAAGGAACAGATGGCAGCTATGGGATTTCTTACACATTGGCTAGTTGTTCAAATAAGTAAATATCTCAAGGATAATGGGAGCCAGGTTTCATTCTGTAGGAGAAAGAAGTTATGAATGTGGAAGGGCAGAAACTGTAATTAACTGTGTGATGCTAAATTGAAGGTACTAATGTGAACATCATTTTTCAGTATTATTGTTTAAGAATATAGCTATAAATGTGTATAACTATATATAGAGAGAGATGTACTGTATATGTATATGAATATATAAATATTCCCTAGCTGCAGCCTCTAAGACAGCCTAGGCTGTGATACCCCAGTAGCGGTGAGCACACCGAGTGCTTCTAAATACCATTCTCCACTATAAGGAATCAGGGCTCTTGGATAAATGGGTGCATCCAAGGCTGGGGCAAGATGATGAGCCTGGAATATCTCATTATGCCAGAAAGTGAGGAAGTGTTCAAAGAATGATGGGGATGTGTAAAAAAGGTACATAATAGTAAAATGTTAATGTAGGATCTGGATAATGCACATATAGTACATGAAATTCTTTGGGCCAAGCCCAATGGCTCACGCCTGTAATCCCAGCACTTGAGAGGCTAAAGCAGGTAGATTGCCTGAGCTCACAGGTCCGAGACCAGACTGAGCCAGAGTGAGACCCATTTCTAAAAAAAAAAAAAAATAGCCAGGCTATTTGGCTACTGTGGCGGGCACCTGTAGCACCTGCTACTTGGGAGGCTAATGCAAGAGGATCACTTGAGCCCAAGAGTTTCAGGTTGCTGTGAGCTAAGACACCACAGCACTTTACTGAGGATGACAAAGTGAGACTGTCTCAAAAAAAAAAAAGAGGCTCAGCACCTGTGGCTCAAAGTGGCTAAGGCGCCAGCCACATACACCTAAAGTGGTGGGTTCAAACCCAGCCCCGGCCAAAAACTGCAAAAAAAAGAAAGAAGTTAACACACACAGACTCAGAAGCTAGAATGAATGAGGATCCTACTGACCAAACTTGGGACAATTTGAGCATCAAAATAATGAAGAAAACAGATTATAACCCAAATGATGAAACAGGAAACTCTGGATGAGTACTAAGTATATTAATTGAAAGTTTGATGAGAAATAAGAAATTTACAAATATCTTGAAACAAGGCAGTTTAAAAGACTCTGTCCCACAAAATTCTTCTTCTTCTTCTTTTTTTTTTTTTTCATAGACAGAGTTTCACTTTATCACCCTTGGTAGAGTGCCGTGGCATCACACAGCTTACAGCAACCTCCAACTCCCGGGCTTAGGCAATTCCCTTGCCTCAGCCTCCCAAGTAGCTGGGACTACAGGTGTCCACCACAACGCCCAGCTATTTTTTTTCTTGCTGCAACTGGGCCAGGGCCAAGTTTGAACCCGCCACCCTCGGTATATAGGACCGGCGCCCTGCCCACTGAGCCACAGGCGCCGCCTCACAAAATACTTCTTAATTACAAAGGGGATAAAATAACTTTACAGTGGCGAAACCTGGCAGACACCACCTTATTAAACATCCGTAATGAGAAAATTTAAAGCCATGCTACCTGAAAGGACGCAATGAGAAGTACATAGCTCAAAGTCTGCAAGAATCCTGTCAAAGGGTCCATTATGCCTAGTCTGAATCTAATCACGAATAAATATCAGACAGATCTAAAGTGAAGGCCATTCTACAAAAATAACTAGCCAGGAATCTTCAAAAGTATCAAGGATATGAAAGTCAAGAAAAGACCAAGGAAAGTGTTCCAGATGAGGCAACTAAAGATACAAGACAAGTAAACACAATGCTTGATTATGAACTGAATCTTTTTATAGCAAAGAATATTATGGGGGAGAACTGGCAAAACACTATGTATCAGGCAAACGTTTTGATTGTGATAGCTATATTGTGATTATGTAAAAGGTGCTTAGTGACAATAAGGCTGGTGTCAGCAATGTTAACCTCAAACATTAAAGATTTAAAAAAGTTCTGGCTCCGCGCCTGTAGCTCAGCTTCTAGAGCGCCAGCCACATACACTGGGGCTGGCGGGTTTGAGCCCGGCCCGGGCCTGCTAAACAACAATGACAACTGCAAGCAAACAAACAAACAAATAGCCGGGCGTTGTGGTGGGCGCCTGCAGTCCCAGCTACTTGGAAGGCTGAGGCCAGAGAATTGCCTAAGCCCAAGAGTTTGAGGTTGCTGTGAGCTATGACACTACAGCACTCTACCTAGAGTGGCATAGTGAGACTCTGTCTCAAAAAATAAAATGAAAGGCTCGGCGCCTATAGCTCAACCGGCTAAGGCGCCAGCCACGTACACCTAAGGTGGCGGGTTCGAATCCCCAGCCCGGACCCGCCAAACAACAATGACGGCTGCAACCAAAAAATAGCCGGGCGTTGTGGCGGGCGCCTGTGGTCCCAGCTACTTGGGAGGCGGAGGCAGGAGACTCGCTTGAGCCCAGGAGTTGGAGGTTGCTGTGAGCTGTAATGCCATGGCACTCTACCCAGGGGGATAGCTTGAGGCTCTGTCTCAAAAAAAAAATAAATAAATAAATAAATAAATAAAATGAAAAAGAGAAAAGAAAAAAAAAAGTTCTTTGTACTATACTTGCAACTTTTTTGTAAGTTTGAGATTGATTCAAAATAAAAATTGAATAATTACACTCAAAATGCTTAGTGAGAAAATGCACATAATTCAAACCAACAGGCTGTTAGTCTCAGTTCTGACATCGACTCAGTGTGTGACCTTGAGCAAGTCACTTTACCTCAGGCTCTAGAGTCAAGCGGTGGCCTTGTCTGAATTTCCAGGCTCCTGCTGTATCTTTGCCTTCTGATGCCCCAGTGCTGCACCCACGGATTCTGGTCTGCGAGAAAAACAGACAAAATAGTCGTGGCCAGAAATCTGGTCTGTAAAGCCGCGGCCCCAGCCTGCACTTGGGCCACTGTCCCCTCCATCGTTCATTCGGCGGTGGAACAGTCACGCCTGCCAGAGTGGGAGCTCGATGACTCGGCGGCCGGCTGGCGGGGCCTCGGACCCGCGGCGCAGCGCTGCGGGCGCTCCCAATCGCGAGCTCCGGCCACGCTCGCAGCTGCGAGCTTTCCGGCCCCGCCCCGCGAGCGCCCCTCCCACCCTGCTGCCTCGCAGTCGCCGTCCCCGGCAAGTGTAGGCGCTTCCCTGCTTTGCGGAGCACCCGCTAACGTGGCAGGACTCGGACCGGCGCTGAGCTGAGGGGCACCCCCGGAGGCAAGCAGTCGGGAATCCCAGGAGAGGGGGGCGGTGTCCAGGCTGCCTGCCGGCTGGGAGGGAAGTTGCACTGGGCCCCTCACAGCCCGCTGAGAGGCTGGGGATCCTCCAGGGTGGTCGCGAAGGAAGGTGGGACCGCGGGACCTGGGCCCAGGTATCGTGGCCCAAAGGGCCGGAGCCCGCCGAAGAGGAACTGACTGGGGCGCGGGGTAGGCGGGCGGTTAGTCCTGTGGGTCTTTTCTCCCTGTCTTCGGCGAAGTCTGGCTTCCCGGAGCACAACAGGTAGGCGTGGACTCGGCCCGCCAGCGGGAGACCCGGACCCCGGACATCAGACGTGCGGCGAAGGTCAGGAGGTCTGAGCCCGCCTCGCCCGCGGGCCGCTCCCCGGACCCGCCCTGCGGCGCCCGCGCCCAGGCGGGAACGGGGCCGCAACCCGGCCACAGGGCTAGGTTCCTCGGAGACCAGCGCGCAGCCCCCGAGGCCAGCTACCAGAGAGGGGACACTGCCTTCTCCGCGGAGAACTATTTCCAGTCCTCTTGAGGAAAGGAAGCCTTTGCTGGGTAGCATTTGCTTAGTTGGAGGAAATGTTTCTTCTTGCTCTTCTCTGGCCATCGTGGCGTCATTTCAAGTGATTATAAAGTTTTTAGAAACTTCGTATTAATAAAAGCTTTTGTGTTATTTATTAATCGCAATAGCGTACACATCGGGCAGGTTAATTTTCTTGACTGTTAGATTGTGGCAGACAAATGGCTTGAGCACCTTAATGAAAGGTCATGATTTTACACTGTTTTTATGTGCATTCGTTTATTCACTAAATATTCAGCATCCTTTTTGTGCAGTCATGGCGCCCTTAAGAACTTGCAACCTAAAGGAGACGTCTAAGGAGGTCAAACAAACAAACGGAAAAAGGACCCCCAAGTACAGTTAAGAAATTTTAGAGAAAATATTCTGGATTAAATTATTTAAGGTATAGGGAAAGCAGAAGTGTCATTACAGCTGGGCATTAGATGGATGGGGGAGAGAATTGTTTCATTTCAAAAGCATTTTAGAAAGGATCTCTTTGAGAAACTAATTTTAGATAAGCATTGAAGCTGAGTTTTGTTTTCCTTTTTTCTCTCATAAAACGGGTAAGCGGGCAGAATTTATAACATAATAATGATAGCTGGAAAATACTGGAGGTTGGATTTATTGGGCCTTGGAATGTAGTTATTTTACATAGATAGCTATGGAGTAGAGAAAGACTCCTGACCTGAAAATCTGGAGACCTGAATTCTAGCTTAAGCTCCACTTGCTATTTATGGTTCTTAAATTAGGCCCCCTCTTTCCATTTACTTATTATTGTAGCTAACTTTTTTTTTTTTTAAAGAAATGGAATGGCTCTGTTACCCATACTGGAATGCAGTGAGTGGTGTGATCATAGTTCACTGCAGCCTCAAACTCTTAAGCTCAAGCAGTCCTCTGCCTCAGCCTCCCAAAGGACTGGAATTATAGGCATGAGCTACCATACCTAGCCTGTATCTGACTTTAGTTGCACAAAAATACATTAACTCCAAAGTACCAATTTAATTCTTAAATTATCAAAATTAACTATATTTCATTAATGAATATATTCTCTACAGGGAAAAATTATTGTTTTGCTTGTCTTTAACCAGTGCACTTACCTTCCTTCTAGCTTTATTTATTTATTTATTTATTTGAACAGAGTCTCACTATGTTGCCCTCCATAGAGTGCTGTGACCTCACAGCTCATAGCAACCTCAAATCTTGGGCTTAAGTGATTGTCTTGCCTCAGCCTCCCAAGACCAAGAAGCTGAGACTATAGACGCCTGCCACAACACTGGGCTATTTTGTTGTTGTTGTTGTTGTCATTGTTGTTTTAGCTTCCCGGGGCAAGGTTCAAACCTGCCAGCCCTGTGTATGTGGCTGGTGCCCTGGCCTCTGAGCTACAAGCGCTGTGCTTTATTTCAGTGAGAATGAGGGAGTTAAAGTAATCTTTAGGAGCCTTTCTTAATCATGAATAAAATAAGGGTTAAATTCTGGGTTTTTTAAATTACAAAATTCTTTTATTCTAAATCCTGGTTAACCAGTTTAATGATATCTGAATTTTCAAAAAAAGCTTTATTGAGTCTTTTGTGGTTCATGAATTATCCTATAATATAATTGAAAACTTTGAACATTCCTTTAATATAACCATAGTCCTCTCATATAAAAAGCACTTCTGCTTTTTTAAGGAGATGAGGAGAAACTATTATTAAATCTCATTTAATAAATGAATTAACTGGTGCCCAAGGAATTTGTATAGACTTGCCTATTTCATTTAATTGAATCCCATGTCTAGTTCTAGTGTTAAATTTTTCAGATTAGAATGGTGGTTGGCAACCTACAGTTTGTGGGTCAAATCTGTCCTGCTGACAGTTTTTGTAAGGTTTTAATTGGAACATAACCATGCTTAGTTGCTTATGGCTATTGATATATGGTTTATGAGTAATTGTGATAGAGACTGTATAGCCCACAAAGCCTGAAGTATTTACTCACTGCTCTTTACAGAAAATATTTATGGGCCTTTGATCTAGAACTCTAAATGTTTATGCACTAAATCTTTTGTAGGAGGAAGTAGGTTAAGTTCAGTTTAAATTCTTAATCTTGTTGTTTTTATTATTATTAAGGCAAATCTAGGATCTATACATGATTCTGTATCACAGGTGTGTAATGGTAGAAGAGGGCTTTTCTGCCGCCTTAACCTAGTATAAAGTTTTATGATTTCAATAACTCTGGCTTTTTAGGAGTTTAGGGAAGGGGAGGCGTTTAACATTTATCTACGGTGAAAACCAGATAGAAAGTCAGAACTAAAGTACTTGGCAAATACAATGAAACTGGGGGTATATTCTGAATTATGCTTGGGCTTTTTTTTTTTTTTAATAAAACTTAGAAATTAAGTCTTTGCATGGTTGGCTCACTCTTGTAATTGTAGTAATCTGGGAGGCAGAGGTGGGCAGATTGCTTGAGCTTAGGAGTTTGAGACTAGCCTGAGCAAGAGTGAGACCCTGTCTCTAAAAACAGCTGGGCATTGTCTAAGGTGCTTGTAGTCCCAGCTATGTGGGAGGCTGAGGCAAGGGGATCACTTGAGCCCAAGAGTTGGAAGTTGCTGTGAGCTATGATGCCATAGTACTTTACTGGAGTCCAAAAAAAAACTTAAAAAAATAAAAATTAAAAAGTATACAAAAATTAGACTGGGTGCCTGTAGCTCAAGCAGCTAAGGCACCAGCCACATACACCAGAGCTGGTAGGTTCGAATTCAGCCCAGGCCTGCCAAAACAACAATGACAACTACAACCAAAGAATAGCCAGGCATTGTGGTAGGCGCCTGTAGTCCTAGCTATGTGGCAAGAGAATTGCTTAAGACCAGGAGTTCGAGGTTGCTGTGAGCTGTGATGCCACACCACTCTACCCAGGGCTGCAGCTTCAGGCTCTGTCTCAAAAAAAAAAAAAAAAATTAAAAAATTAAATGAATTAATTTATAAAACTTTAAAAATACTTAATTTCTAGAAAAGAAGCACCATATAGCCATATTAAAGCATTGTGTTAGTTACCTGCATAAGAAATTGAGCTGGGTATGTAACACAAAAAGAAAACCTGGAGGTGATAATTCTAAATATTTAAAGCTTTACGTACACTTCTGCTAATCTTAAAACTGTAGTGTGGTGCTAATTTTATGAAATAAAATGTTTTATGCATGTAATTTTTCAGTAGATTAGTTCTCCTTGTTGCCCAAGGAATGTTTCTCAATGGGCAAATATACAACCTTTATATCTTTTTCTGTTGTATTGGTAGGTTTCTTTTTCTTTTTTTTTTTTTTCTTTTGAGATAGTCTCAAGCTGTTACCCTGGATAGAGTGTTGTGGCATCTTAGCTGATAGCAACCTCCAACTCTTGGGCTCAAGGAATCCTCTTGACACAGTCACTCTCCTGGGCCTCTCAGAGTGCTGGGATTATAGGCATGAACCACTGTGCCCGGCTGCATTGGTAGATTTCGGTATGTTGAATATATGCATATTTTTGTGTCTGTACAGACACCTTACTCAATACAAGTAATACATGTGTATGTAAGTAAAATTACCAGAAATTGAAATTACCTATTGAAACACCAAAACTTTAACAAAAAAGTAGGGAGGAAAGAAGAAGAAAAACATATATACAGTATAACGTTCCTTAGTCTTAATTCCAGAGTCCAAAAGCCTCTGAAAGGTTTTCTTCTTAACTCACTTGGCAGCAAAACATAGCCTCAACTGACGCAAAGGTATTTATAGTCACTGCTTATCCCATCTTATATGAATATATCTGTTTTTAGCTACATAAATACCAATTGGTTTGATTGATGGACTATTGCTCCAGACCAACTTGGAGGTTTGATGTAATAGATTGCATATTTTACTACTGATATATTACATGAGTAGGCTATGAAACAGGTAACCAGAAGGAAGAGTTCTATAGAATTATTCCAAGGAGCTCTACTTGCAGAGTTTTTTGGTTTATTTCTTTTTGAGACAGTCTCACTCTATTGCTCAGATTAGAGTGCTGTGGCATCTACCTAGCTCATAGCAACTTCAAACTCAAGGGCTCAAGCTATCCTCTTGTGTCAGCCTCCCAAATAGCTGGGTCTACAGGCATCCACCACAATGCCTGACTCATTTTTTATTTTTGTTATTTTTAGTGAAAACAGGGTCTCAGGCTGCTCAAACTTCTGAGCTCAAGCAATCTATCTGTCTTGGCCTCCCAGAGTATTTCGGATTATAGGCATGAGCCACACACCTAGCCTACTTGCAAACTTAAGAACCTAGCTTAAGGCTCAGCGCCCATAGCACAGTGGTTACGGCACTGGCCACATGCACCAAGGGTGGCATGTTCGAACCAGGCCCAGGCCAGCTAAACGACTGTAACAAAAAAACACCCAGGCATTGTGGTGGGTGCCTGTAGTCCCAGCTACTTGGGAGGCTGAGGCAAGAGAATCACTTGAGCCCAGGAGTTGGAGGTTGCTGTGAGCTGTGCTGCCACAGCACTGTCCCCAGGGCAACAACTTGAGGCTCTGTCTCAAAAGAAAAAAAAAAAAACTATGAGTTCTGAAACAATTTTTTTTCCAATTATGGTAGCCATGAAACTGTAATGATTTCTTTTGTTTGTTTTTTACTTCCTATAACTGTGTTCTCAGTTAGGTACCAAATATTTAGATTGGTAGGTAGTGACCTTCAGATAAGTGTTGTAGGAGATAAAGAGTGAAACCTAAACTTATAATCTACCTCTGGCACTCCTAAGGGTCCATGATGAAATCTCCCTTCCTTGGAAGAAATGGGAGAGTTGGTGGTTGGAAAGAAGAGTGATAAAAACAGTCAAAAATATCCAAAGACTGGCTGGATACACTGACTTATGTCTGTAATCCTGGGAGGCCAAGGTGGGAGGATCACTTGAACTGAGGCAGATTGCTGTGAGCTAGGATGCCTACATTGATAGCTTGCCACTCTAGCCTGGGTAGGCAACACAGTAAGGCTCTGTCTTTTAAAAAAAAAAAAAAAAAAAAAAAGGATATACCCAAACTAACACTTTCAGTACTTAGTGATATACTCTCTGGATGGGCAGGGCTCTGTGGAAGTTGATGTCTCTAGGAGACGTGACTCTAACAAAAAGACTCAAAAGTACTGGAGACATAATAGAAGTGTGAAATGATATGAAAGAGCAACGAATTATAAAGATTTGATGCTTCAGCAGTTATAGCAATATCTGTTAGTAATAGCAATTATTATAGAGACTGTAAGAAGTAGTGGAAGTGCTATGGGTGTTAAAACTAGACAAAAATCGATGTAGCCTTCCTTCTTCCACTTAAATAACAATTTAGCCTCGGACAGATACCTTAACTCATCATCTTCATCTGTAAAATGAGAAAAATAATACCAAATTTCAGTGTTATGAGGATTAAATGATAGTGAATGAAACAGTTTTAGTAAGTAGATCTTCAAAAAACATTCCTTTCCTTATTATTGGTTTATTGGAGTTGGTTCCTACTGCACAGCCTTCCCACCAGAATGCTTCCTTGTATACTTCAGGGGTTTTCTCTTTTACAATCTGGGAAGAGAATTGCCCAAAAGCAGTTACACTCCAATTGGAGTTACCGTTGGCAGTATCTTCTTCATTGAATCCAGCTTACTGCCATTTTTCTCTCCCTAAGAGTAACATGAAAATAGTTTAGAAAAACAAGAGTAAATCCCAAGTAAATTCTCTCCCACCTTTGGCCTTTTCTCACTTCAACTTCTTATAAATTCCTTGTCCTGGTATTAAATTTCTTGTCCTGGAAACTCCTATTTCTTTTTCCAGCCTAACTTTTATATCCCATATGTGTATTCCCTATCAGTTTCTGGAGCTATTTGCTATTCTTCCTGTTTTGTATCACAGTGGTAGGAAGCAACCTTCTTTCCAATCTTGACAAGTTTGTAGGAAATATTCTTGGAATCTTGAATATTTTCATTCTATATTAAAATAAGATACTAGTGCTGTGCCTGAGTATGTTACAAGGTAGGCTTTTGTGATATGATTTAAAGAGACCTGATTTATTTGAGTATATGAATTTATTTGATTATTTAGGACTTTATAGTCAGAATTCCAAAAATCAAATTTTAAAATGTAATGGTGCAGGGCAGCACCTATGGTTCAGTGGGTAGGGCACCGGCCCCATATACCGAGGGTGGCAGGTTTGAACCCCACCCTGGCCAAACTGCAACATAAAATAGCTGGTGCCTGTAGTCCCAGCTACTTGGGAGGCTAAGGCAAAAGAATCGCCTAAGCCCAGGAGTTGGAGGTTGCTGTGAGCTGTGATGCCACAGTACTCTACTGAGGACAACATAGACTCTGTCTCAAAAAAAAAAAAAAAGTAATGGTGCAACTGGCTATTTTTACTTTGGGAAGCATGTGTACATGAAATATACTTAAAAGTGTGAATATGCTAAGTGTGGTGATTCACATCTGTAATCCCACCACTTTGTGACACTAATCCCAGCACTTTGTGACACTGAGACAGTCCCATTACTTGAGGCCACCCCTGTCAATAGCAAGACCTGTCTCTACCTATAAAACATAAAAAAGTTAGCTGGGCATGGTGGTGTGTACCTCTGGCCCCAGCTACTTGGGATGCTGAAGCAGGAAGATTTCTTAGGCCCAGGAGTTTGAGATTGCAGTAAGCTATGTGATGATACCACTGTACTTGAGCCTAGGCAACAGTGCAAGACCCTGTCTTCAAAAAAAAAGAAAAAGTCTGAATAGGCTGAGCCCAATGGTTTATGCCTATAATTCTATCACTTTGGAAGGCTGAGGCGCGAGGATTTCTTGAGGCCAGGAGTTCATGTCCAGCGTGAGCAACAAGCAAGACCCTATCTCTACAAAAAAATAAGAAAAATTAGTTGGGCATGGTGGTATGTACCTGTAGTCATAGCAGTTCCAGAGGCCAAGGTGGGAGGATTGCTTGAGGAATTGGAGGCTGCAGTGAACCCTTATTGTGCCACTGGATGATGGAGCAAAGCCCTGTCTCAGAAAAAATAAAAAAAGATGAATAACATAGTTTTTATGTGAATTGCTAAATCTTGAATGTGCTAAGTTATTAAAACTGTCTTTATTCATATTTCAGAGGTAGCTAAGAGAAGATTCTGTTTATATTTAGAATTCTGAATGTTAGATAATTTGTTGTGAACTATTAATCAAAAATGGCCTCTCAAGTAGAAGTATGACACTAACTTCTTGCATATCCTTCTCATAAAAAAATCCTCTCATAGGCTCAGTGCCCATAGCAATGGTTATAGCGCCAGCCACATACACTGAGGATGGCAGGTTCAAACCTGGCCAGGACCAGCTAAGAAAAAACAACAGTGACAACTGTAACAAAAAATAACTGGGCCCTGTGGTGGGCGCCTATAAGTCCCAGCTACTTGGGAGGCTGAGGCAAGAGAATCTCTTAAGCCCAAGAGTTTGAGGTTGCTGTGAGCTGTGACAGCACAGTACTCTACCAAGGGCAACAAAGTGAGACTCTGTCTCAACAACAACAACAACAACAAGTCCTATTATAGTATGGACAAAAGGGAATTTTAAAGTTTTTGGCCTAAAGTGGTTTTTAATGAGAAGTATTTTTGAAGATTATATTCCATAGAATACCAATTCCATGAACTTCCTGGCAGGGATATAACGGAAAAGGTAGGGGTAGGGAAAGGTCTGTATTTAAAGCATGTTGAAAAACACTCTTTTGGCAGGACACAGTACACATTACCACATTACATGTATGGAGAAACACTGGTAAAGAAAACTGACGACTTAGCATTTCCCCACTCTCTTCCGATTTAGATTCTTTCTACCCACCCCCTTCTAGACACTTGTTCTCATTCTTGGGCACTATTGTTCTACACTTTGGTAAACACTGTTTTGTTTATAGATCTCTCTCTCCCTCTTAACATGCAAAACTATCACAGAAGAGCCTACTATTCTTTGACTTTGTCAGACTTTAACCATTTCTCTAGTGTTGGGCTTATAAGTTGTTCATAGTTTTCACTTTTACAGTGCTGAAATTAATACTTTGTTACTTATATTTTTCTTTTTCTTTCCTTAAAAATGTTCAAAAACTGGATGTTTTTATCAAATGGTTTTAATATCTTTGTGACATCTGATACATTTTTGTTTTCCAAAGAGTTTGATCACTGCCAACTATTCATGTAAAACCATCAGCTTTTCTAAAGTCTCAGTATTCCCTATAAATGTTTTTGCATTTATCATACTAGATTTAATATACATGTAATTTTCAACCATTCTGCTAAATCAGATTATTTCCTATTGAGTATAAATCATTGTGTAGTAAACATTTTACAGTATTAACTAGTGATAGCCAGTTTATATAAATACAGGTTTGTTATGGACAATTAGACTAAGTTTATGCAGATTAATACTATAGGTTTGAATTTCATTGGGTTGGGTGTCAAAGAGATTTTCTTGCTGTTTTCTAAAGCAAGTGTTTTTATTCTAGCTAAATTTTAAAATAGTGAGGTTATGGTGGAAAAAAAGAAGCAAAATATTTCACACCCTAAAATGGAATCACAATACAGACAAGATTTAAAAATCATCAAGTTACAAGTGTGTTAGGGAACTCTTAAAGTTATATTAAAAAAAATTTTTTTTTTTTTTTTTTTTTTGAGATAGAGTCTCACTTTATTGCCCTCAGTAGAGTGGGTGGCATCATAGCTCACAGCAACCTCCAACTCCTGGGCTTGGGCGATTCTCTTGCCTCAGCCCCCCGAGTAGCTGGGACTACAGGCACCTTCCACAACACCCAGCTATTTTTTGTTGCAATTTTGCTGGGGCTGGGTTCAAACCTGCTACCCTTGGTATATGGGGCCTGTGCCCTACCCACTGAGCCACAGGCACCACCCACGGAACGGTAAAATCATAAATGGTTTTGCTTCAGTGTATATTTTACCCTAAATCCAATGAAGTATAGTGGTTAAATGTGTCAGCCCATCGGCTCGGCGCCTATAGCTCAACCGGCTAAGGCGCCAGCCACGTACACCTAAGGTGGCGGGTTCGAGTCCCCAGCCCGGACCCGCCAAACAACAATGACGGCTGCAACCAAAAAATGGCCAGGCGTTGTGGCGGGCGCCTGTGGTCCCAGCTACTTGGGAGGCGGAGGCAGGAGACTCGCTTGAGCCCAGGAGTTGGAGGTTGCTGTGAGCTGTAATGCCACGGCACTCTGCCCAGGGGGACAGCTTGAGGCTCTGTCTCCAAAAAAAAAAAAAAAATTCTAAGTTTTTTAAGAATGACTAGCTTCTAGGATTTTTTCAGAGGCTTAACTAGATGAAAGATTGGCGTCATAGTATATTGTGTTTAAAGCAAATGTATCTAGAGTCAGATTGCTTAAGTGTACAACCCAGTTCAGTATAACCTTACCCAAGGTACTTCACTTCTCTGTTCTTCATCAATTTCCTCATCTGTCCATAACTATCTTATGGACAATTTTGCATATTAATCAGGAAAATAAATGTAGAGCACTTAGAAAGTATTGCCTTATAGTAAATATTCAGGCAAAATGGCTGGCATTACATTTGGAGCAACAGTTGTTGTTTTTTAATTGTTTTAGAGATAGACTCTTGTTCTGTTACCCAGGCTGGAGTGCAGTGGCACAGTTATAGTACACTGCAGCCTCAAATTCTGGGTTCAAATGATCCTCTCACCTCAGTCTTGTGAGTAGCTAGGACTACAACCAGTTGCCACCATGCCTGGTTAATTTTTCTGTTCTTTTTTTTTTTTTCTTTTGAGACAGTGTCTCGCTCTGCCACTCTGCGTAGAGTGCTATGGCATCAGAGCTTACAAATTCTCGAGAACTCACAAACTTCACAAGAAACCTTAAACTCTTGGGCTTGAGCAGTCCTCTTGCCTCAGGCTCATAAGTAGCTGGGACTACAGGCCTAGGCCACCATCTCCAGCTCGTGTTTCTGTTTTTAGTAGAGACTTTCTTCCTCAAGCTGGCCTTGAACTCCTGAGCTCAAGCAATCCACTAGCTTTAGCTTCCCAGAATGCTAGCCTTACAGGTGTGAGGGACTGTGCCTGGTCTTTTGTTTTTAACATAAGGGGTCACACTATGTTGGGAAGAGAGTCTCAAATCCTGGCCTCAGGCAGTCTTCCTGCTTCTGCCTCCCAAAGTACTGGGATTGCAATGCAAGCCACTGTATCCAGCCTTACAGTTGTCTTCTGAAGACTATTTGTTAAGTAGCAACTAACCATACTATGAAAAATATATCTAAATATATTGATGTATATGTTCACTTTATAATCTCAACAGAAACATAAGAATGGAAAATAAAGCAAAAATAGAAAAATAAGCATTCCTCAGTCATACTATAGGGTTGTCATTATGATAAAACATACAGAGGTAGCATTAACCGAATTTGTGTACATCTTCCTAAAGTGAGGTTTCAGGTAAGAGCAGGAGCATCTGTTATTTGCAAATAACAAATTATCACATTGACAGTATATGTGGAGCTCTTAAGTGCATTTTAAATTTGGGGGTTTAGATGTGAGATTAATAATCTAAATTGTCTCCTTCTTTTAGAAGTAATTTATATAAAGAATTACTGAGAGCTTTAGAGATAACATTATGCCTTGCTTATGATCTCAAGCTTTTTACTGAATTATTTATTATCATACTGTGTTAGCTTTTTTGCTTCTTGGTAGATCATTTTACACCATAATATTGTTGCTGCCTAAGGAAAAAAAAATGTGTCTTCTGCAGTCCTAGTGACCTCTAAAAAGGGTAATTTGACTGTTAAGGTATGAATTGACTTGCCCTGGTAGTTAGAAGAAATTGCCTCTATGATACTGAGGGGTTTTTCCCTCAGTTATACATTTTTAAGGTTTTTTACCTTCTGCATATTTAGTAGATTCCTTTCAGAAATTATTCTCTAGCATTTATGAAGTTAATCCTTAATTGTGACTGTTTTCACCAATTTTGATAATTTAAGAAAGCAAAGGAGGGTTTTTGTTTTAGTCTTAAGAGACAAGGTCACACTGCCACTCAGGCTGGAGTACAGTGGCACAATCATAGCTCACTATAATCTTCCTTTTTTGTGTGTGTGTGAGACAGAGTCTCACTTTGTTGCCCACACAGCAACCTCTAACTCTTGAGCTCAAGTGATTCTCTTGCCTCAGGCTCCCAAGTAGCTGGGACTACAGGCACCTGCTACAACACTTGGCTATTTTAAGAGACAAGGTCTCACTTTGGCTCAGACTGGTCTTGAAACTGTGAGCTCAGACAGTCCAACTGCCTCATTCTCCCACAGTGCTAGGATTACAGGCGGCTCACTCTAATCTTCAGCTCTGTCACTTCAGCCTCCAGAGTGGACTACAGGTATACACTACTACACATGGCTGATTTTTTTTGTGTGCCTCCAGACAAGGCACACTCTGTCACCCAGGCTGGAGTGCAGCAGTACGAGCATTGCTCACTGCAGCCTTGAACTCTTCAGCTTAAAACAATGCTTCTTTCTCAGCCTCTGAATTGCTGGAACTATAGGCACATGCTGCTATACCCAGCTTTTTTCTTCTTTCTTTTTTTTAATTTTAAGTAGAGGCAGGGTATTACTATGTTGCCCAGGCTGGTCCTGAACTCCTGGCCTCAAGAGAGCCTCTCACCTTGGCTTCCCAAAGGGCTAGGATTACACACCTTGATGAAAGGAGAGTTTTCTAAAAACAGTAATCTATAACTCATGTTGTTGCTATAACAATGAATTTCTTAGCGTTGTTAGTATTTTTCTTTGTTCTTTAAAAGTGACATCTCTGAAAATAAAGGAGTTTTTTTATGCAGGATTTTACACAATTTAAAATAATTTTCTATTTTAAATTGCACACAAACTTTATAGACACCCTATATGTATAAATAAATACTTTTAGTGCCCTGTCATGGATGGTATTGGGCAGATGGACAACATGACTGAGAGGGGACAACCCAGATACCTAAGGCAACACACAGACTTGAGAAGTTACCTGGGTAAAAACTGTCCTTTGGCTTCTGAGATAGAATATAGACTAACACCCCAAGCCAGAGGACACAAGATAAAAGGGTAGGAGTTGAAAACTTAAATAGAAAATCAAAAAAGGTAGAGGCTGGAAGAGGTGGTTCGCAACTAAAATCCTAGCAGTCTAGAATGCCGAGGCAAGAGTGAGACCCTGTCTTTACTAAGAATACAAAAATTTGGAGGGTTTCGTGGTAGGCATCTGTACTCCCAGCTACTTGAGATTTTGAGGCAGGAGGATTGCTGTGAGCTATGACACCACTACACTCTAGCATGGCAACAGAATAAGACTCTGTCTCAAAAAAAAGAATAAAATAGAATAGAAATATAAAATAAAATAATAGACATTGGCAAATAATGTAAGTGAACAAAGCAGATTAGATGGCAACTGTGGCCTGCTGGAGAGTCCTTGCTCATTTTAGATTAAGCCACTCATGGCTATAAGGGAGTATAGACCCAGGTTTTTACATGGAGTCTTCTGTTTAAATGTTAGCAACTAATTTTTTTTCTCTAATGTATTACACACCAGATTTGGCCACCAGGGAATTAGTTTGTGACATATATATATGAGACAAATATAATAATTGATTGATCTGATACTTAAAATAATTTTACGCCAGCAAACTCTCTGGAAGAACAAAAAAATGAAAGAAAGACAGTAAGAAAGAAAGAAAGAAAATGCTTCTCCATGTCTCCAATTAATTTTCTAATACATTTTTATTTATTCTCTTTTCCATAGAAGATTGAGATTTATTTAGGGGATTGTGAGGCATGCGTTTTGAAATCCTTTAGTTTAAGTGCCCATAGCATTCCATTGATATTTCTATGAAATTCCAGTTATCTGTTTCTGTTTGGTTTGGAATTCTACTCAGGTTTCCTTGATAGATTAGTGATTAGGAGTACCCATTTTTTGTATATATATATATGGTACCTTGTTGTTTAATGTTCCTGATAATAGATGCTACTCCTATAAGTAGTAGTAATTTTTTGAGATGCTTGTATTTTATTTCCTACTTACATAATTTTTCTTTTTATTGTGATCTTTAAAAAATGCGGAAAAATGGCTCAGCATCCATACTCAGCTGTTAGGGCACTGGGCACATACACTGGGGCTGGTGGTTCTAACATGGCCTGGGCCTGCTAAACAACAATGACAACTAAAAAATAGCCTAGTTGGGTGTTGTGGCAGATGCCTGTAGTCCCAGCTACTTAGGAGGCTGAGGCAAGAGAATCACTTAAGCCCAAGAGTTTGAAGCTGCTGTGAGCTGTGACACCAGGCACTCTACCAAAGGAGACATACATTTTATCTCAAAAAAACGAAAAAAACAGAAAAATGAAGATGAGTAGAGTGATTACTCACGTACCCACCACTTATATTCAGCTGTTAAAATGTTGCTATATTTTATGATTGATTGAGCCATTTGCAAGTGAGTTGCAGTGAAACCAAAAAATAAAAAATTCTGTCTCGGGTGGCACTTGTGGCTCAGTGTGTAGGATGCTGGCCCCATATGCAAAGGGTGATGGGTTCGAACTTGGCACCTAAAACAGCAGTGGCAACTGTAACAAAAATAGGCTGGCGTTGTGGCAGGCACCTGTAGTCCCAGCAACTTGGGAAGCTGAGGCAAGAGAATTGCCCTAGCGCAAGAGCTGGAGGTTGCTGTGAGCTGTGACACAAGACAAGCACCCTTGTCTACCAAGGGTGACAAAATGAGACTCTGTCTCAAAAAAAAAAGAAAAATTTCTGTCTCATAATCACAATGCCATCTTATAAATTTGTGTGCGATTGTATATACACACACACATGTTTAAATGTTTTTTTTTTTGTTTTTTTTTTTTTGAGACAGAGCCTCAAACTATCCCCCTGGGTAGAGTGCTGTGACATCACAGCTCACAGCAACCTCCAACTCCTGGGCTCAAGTGAGTCTCCTGCCTTAGCCTCCCAAGTAGCTGGGACCACAGGCGCCCGCCACAACGCCCAGCCATTTTTTGGTTGCAGCCATCATTGTTGTTTGGCGGACCCGGGCTGGATTTGAACCCGCCACCTTAGGTGTATGTGGCTAGCACCTTAGCCACTTGAGCCACAGGTGCCGAGCCCACATGTTTAAATGTTATGTATGGACAGGCGTGGTGGTTCACGCCTGTAATCCTAGCATTCAGGGAGGCCAAGGCTGGTGGATTGTTTGAACCTCAGAAATTTGAGACCAGCCTGAGCAATAGTCAGACTCCATCTCTACTAAAAATAGAAAAACTACCTGGATATTGTGGTGGGCACATGTAGACCTATAGTCTCAGCTACTTGGGAGACCGAGGCAAGAGAATCTCTTGAGCCGAAGAGTTTGAGGTTGCTGTGAGCTACCATGAAGCCATGGCACTCTACCCAGGGCAAAAGAATAAGACTCCATCTCAAAAAAACAAAGTTATGCATGTTCTTTAGCAGCCCTAGGGTGTACCCAGAAGATGCTAATGAATAAAACAAGTCAAATAAACCTCTATGTCTTCTGTTGATTATTTACTATAACAAAACAAAGGCTACATTGGATCTGGGTCAGAGCAGACATGATCTTTATTGCTCTACAGGCATTCCCTGAGTTAAGAGTGAGACAGGTTCTGTAGATTTGTTCTTAAGTCACATTTTTAAGTGGGAACAGTTACATTTACCTGTTGCCTATGATAGTCTCCATTTGTAAGTGTGAGTTGGATGCCATTTGGATGTTTGTAACTCAGGAACTATCTGTAATTCCTGGACAGCCTCCATCCAGGTACCTTCAGAAGAAAAAAATGTTTTCTTTTACAAGGCTCAGAGATAAGGAGACTATCTACTAGTTTAGATGGGACTCTTTCTAGAAGGGAACAGTTGCTAACTCTACTCACAGTTTGGATCTCCAGGATAACAGACAGGGCGTGCAGCTCAGGCAGCTAAGCCAGAGGCCCAGGGACATGGAATTTTAGTAGGAGTCTGGATATTTAGTAGGAGGTCACTTGTTAATATGAACTTATGACCCATTTTAATAAAAGGTATGTAAACTACAAAGAAAATTAAAAAGCTAACACTTGAGTAGTCTAACCATAAAATTTCCTGAATTTTCGTGGAATGTCTCTTTCATTTAACAAGTTTTTGCTTACAAATCCTAGTAATGCTGCTCTGTTTTGCCTTCTCTCTTAAAAAGGAAGTATACCTGGCTCTGGTAGGGCAAGGCAGAGTATCCTTTGAACCCAGGATTTGGAGACCTGCCTAAGACCCCATCTCTATAAAAAATAGAAAAATTAGCTAGACATAGGGTAGATCCAGGCACTTGGGAGACTGAAGTAGGAGGATAGCTTGAGTCCAAGGTTGCAGTGAGCTATGATGAGGCTGCTGCACTCTAGCCAGGGTGACAGAGGAAGACCCTGTCTCCAAAAAAAAGGAATACAGAGTCCAAAGGTGGATTTTTGTGTCAATATTAACTACAAGTTATTATCGAGATTTTCCTTGATTGACCATAGAGCAATTATAAATAATATATACATTTAGTTATATTTTTACTTTTCTATGGAAGATTTCTATGGTATGATTGTCTTCCTTTTTACTTTCCTTTTAAATTTTGTTATTTTTCTCTATTGCAGATTTTCTTAAATATACTGACATTGAATGAGAAGAATTGTGACCAGCTAGGAAAATATCCTGCAAGGAATGGAATTAGCTCATAGCTTATTGCTGAATGAAGAAGCGTACAGTCACCTAGGTGAAGTTCAGAAGGCAGAGTTTATTTTTGAGTGGTTGAGATATCTGGAGAAGCTTTTGCTGGCAACCAACAGGGTGGGTAAAATTACAAAAGCTATCCTGTTTTTTAAATGCCAGATGTTAGTTTCTTTGGTTTACTTTTCTAGTTTTTTCCAGAATAACTTCAGTTACCTTTAAAAATGCTAGACTTTGTGAAGACTTAATGAAATATAGAAAAATTTTTGCATTCCATTGACATTTTCACCATTATAAGAAATTTGCTATGTTCATAAAGCAGAAAGAGGCTCAGCACCCATAGCTCAGTTGTTAGGTCCCCTGCCACATACACAGGGGCTGGCGAGTTCAAACCTGTCCTACTAAACAACGATGAAAACTACAACAAAAAATAGCCTGGCGTTGTGGCGGATGCCTGTAGTCCCAGGTATTTGGGAGGCTGAGGCAATAGACTTGCTTAAGCCCAAGAGTTTGAGCTTGCTGTGAGCTGTGACACCACAGTACTCTACCAAGGGCAACATAGTGACTCTCAAAAAAAAAAAAAGAAAAAGTGTGAAGACTTGGCTCAGTGCCAGAAGCTCAGCAGTTAGGGCACTGGCCACATGCCCTGGAGCTAGTGGGTTTGAACCTTGCTCCAGCCTGCTAAAAACAAACAAATTGCCGGGCATTGTGGCAAATGCCTATAGTTCCCGCCTCATGCTGGGGCAAAAGAATTGCTGCGTAAGCCCAAGAGTTTGAGGTTGCTATGAGCTGTGACACCACAGCATTCTACTGAGGGTAATGTAGTGTCAAAAAAAAAAAAAAGTGAAGACTTTAAGGAGATTATGAATTGAAAACCTTAGGGTAAATAAATTCCCTCTTAGAAGTTTATGAAATGGGTACAGAAAAAGAAAACTGATTGATTACTCATGTTCTTTACCTATATCAAACAGTTATTAACGTTTCTCCATCTTTGCTTAATTTACTGGGTAGTTGAGGTAAGATTTTATTTCTAAATATTTGAGTATATATCTCCTAGAAATAAGGATATTTCTTTTATATAATCACAACACCACACATAATACAAAAATGATACAAAAGACTAATCATGGAGACATTTAGAATTTAAATAATCATATTTTTTCAATTGGGGGGGGAACCCAACATTCCAAAATACATTTTTGTCTGAGGAATTATGTGACTCTGGTTATCATGATGTAAAACATTTGACAAGTTTGCTGATCAAGACAAAAAAAAATAAAAGGAACGTCTAGATTTGAAAAATACTTTTTGAAAAAGATTAAATTTTATACACTGAGAAATATTTTATTGTGAAATTTTAAGCCTGAGTCAGCGCCTGAATAGTGTTAGCTTTGTAATGATACTCTATTCCTTTTTTAGATAGCAAACAAGGAAAAGGAAATAACTTTAGCATTTGTATGCATAAGCATGCAAAAAAGAATATTGCACTAAATTTAGAAAAAAGTCTAACTAAACCAGGTAACCATTACAAGGTCAGCTCTGGTTATAAGTATAGTTTATTTTATTTATGCAGATATATATGGGGGAGATAGACTTAATAACTAAGAATCTTTAAATAGGCAAATTTGGGCATGGTGGCTCATGCCTATAGTTCCAACTCTCCAGAGGCTGAGGCAGGAGATTTGCTTGAGCCAAGAAGTTCAAGGCTGCAGTGTACCATAATCACACCTGTGACTAGCACTGCACTCCAGCCTGGGCAACATTGTGAGACTTCATCTCTATTAAAAAGCAGCAACCTTTTAAACAAAAGAAGATTCAGAATAAATAGTGCTCTTTGTTAGCAAAGACTAAAGTATAGTGTGGGTCAGAATTCATCCCCATCCCAGCCCACCCTCCACTCCTGCTCCCAAGAGGTAGTAGCAGGGCAACAAATTATCTGTTAGTGTGGCATCATGCCCATGCCACCTATTTATATGTAACTCTTAGTCAAAATCGTTTATATATATATATATTTTTTTTTTCTTTTTTTTTTAAAAAGAGACAGAGTCTCACTTTATCGCCCTCAGTAGAGGGCTGTGGCATCACAGCTCATAGCAACCTCCAACTCCTGGGCTTAGGCATTTCTCTTGCCTCAGCCTCCTGAGTAGCTGGGACTCTAGGCGCCTGCCAGAGCACCCGGCTATTTTATTGTTGCAGTTTGGCTGGGACCCAGTTTAAGCCCACCATCCTCAGTATGTGGGGCTAGCACCCTACCAGCTGAGCCACGGGTGCTGCCCCCATTTTATGTTTTTCTAGAGCCTTTTTTGTTCTTAAGTGTATGAAAGAAAAGTCAGATTAGGGCATTACATATAAATTATGTTAACTTTGTCTTTTTGTTATCTTTTTTTGCAGCGTGATGTAAGGGAGAAACAGAAGACTCTTGTCGAACAGCTCCTGTCTTTGTTGAACAGCTCCCCAGGGCCTCCTACTCGGAAACTCCTTGCTAAGAATCTTGCAATACTTTATAGCATTGGTGACACATTCTCTGTTTACGAGACAATCGATAAATGTAATGACCTTATTCGTAGCAAAGATGATTCTCCAAGTTATCTTCCCACTAAACTGTAAGTTAAACATTAAAACAGAACAAAAAACGAAATACTGTTTCATTGTTTTATATTTTGGATGTTCTTTTAGTTTATTAGTTCTTACAGTAAAAGTTGATAATAAATATCATATGGAAAAGTAGTCTTCTAAGATCCTCAAAAGAACAACTTTGTTTCTTTCCTGTAGGATTTAATTCATTTTATCACCTATTATTTGGGAAAAGGCAGTGAGCCATGTATAGTTCCACAATAGCAATTCTATAGAAATTTGTATTGTTAATTTTTAGCATGTAACAGAGTGTAACTGCCCATGAAGTTTTTAAATTCCAAACTTGATGAAACCATTATTTCTTGTTTTTAAGTTCTTCTTTGATTATCTGAAATATGAAGCCAGATTCTACTGAAATATTTTTTAGAATTTGTTTTTGTAAAAAATTTGAGGGGCTAGAATCTTTGGGCTGAGATTTAGGTAGACTGAAGTTTGATATAGCCTTATAAAAGTCCTATTATTGAAAGTTCTGTTACAATTATTTCACATTTACTTAAGTGTTGTGTCTTAGGATTTAACCATAGAGTAGATTGTGGGAAATTTTATCCTTTCAAAGTGAAATTGAATTTTTTTTTTTCAATAAAAGAAGCCAGGACAACTGGATAGCCACATATAAAAAAGAAGTTGGACTTTTCTATCACACCATAAAATTTTTTGGTTCAAAATGGATCATAGATCTAAATGTAACAGCTAAAACTAAAACTCTTAGGAGACCACATAGGAGTAAATTTTCATGACCTTGGATTAGGCAGTGGTTTCTTAGATATAAAACCAAAAACAAAGTGATGAAAATATCAGTAAATTTTTAGTCACAATTAAAAATAATTCGTGTTTCAAAAAATACTACCAAGATTGTGAAAAGAAAACAGAATGCAGAAAAAAAATTTAGTAGTCATATTCTTACATGTTCTAAGATCTTTTTATTCTTATTTTTCAGCCATCACTAATTTCTAATTTAAATTTTGTTTCAGTGCTGCTGTGGTATGCTTGGGTTCCTTGTACAAGAAGTTGGGTAGAATACTGGGTAATACCTTTACTGATACAGTGGGGAATATTCTTAAAGCTATGAAAAGTGCAGAGGTAAGTAACTACAAATTCAACCAAAGAATAAAAAGATCCCATTTTGCAGGTTTATGCTTTCTTGGGCCAATAAAGGAACTTTACAAATGACAAAAATATATACATATGTATATAAATATATCACAAATTAACTATTTCCAAGGGATGTATGTTGAATCCCTATTAGAAAAATAATAATCAATAGAATTTCATGGACTTCTAAAATCCAAATGAGCAAACACTAAAGTATTCCATTGGCCAACCCATCCCTGTTCCCTCCTCTCACCCCATCTTTCCCATTTGATACTACTTACTATTGCCAGAGCTGTTGCTTGCCACCGTAGACCACGTATTATTATATACCTGGTGGATGCATTAGTTACTGTACGAGCATCAGAGGGGAATAAGAAATATAACTGGGGCAAAGACTGTGGAGGATGTAAGTGTGACTAAGATCTAGAAGACCTTCTGATGGCCAGAGGATACATTCTCACCTTACCTTCCTCCTTGATATGTTTGCATCATTCACTGGTTGGCATATATTTTGTTTTTGAAACTTTCTCATCATTTGACTTCCAAGAAAAAATGCCAGTACACTTGATAGAACAACAATGGCAGCAGAATACGTTGTTTAAACTTTTGAGATAGTAAACAATATAGCACTGGAAACTCTGTGAAAATTTTTTCTTGTTTTGGTAACAACATTATTAATACTTTCTAGGTTTAAGGAATAAAATAAGAGAGATCTGTATTATACCTAAAATAAGAAACACTGCATTACTTTTATAGACACAAAGTTCCTTAAGTTTCAAGAACATTTAGTCAATCATTTGTCAGGACTACTGCAGGTAGGCAGCTTGCAAACAAGCAGTACCTTACTATGGCTACTTACTACGGCTACTACTTACTATGGCTCTTACTACCTAGTTCTTAGGATAAATACACTTTGAACAGCCACATGGGTATAAAGATGGCGATTGTACATCACTATTTGGTAAAATTTCTTAACCTTCCTTCATGATTTCCTATCTTTTTCAGTAAACAAAAAAATTGCTAAAAAGTCTAGATCCTCTAACTATATATGTACCACATTACCTGATAAAAATTGGAGTATGTCATCAACAGTTTTTTTTTGTTTGTTTGTTTTTGGTTTTTTTGAAGACAAAGTCCTACTCTGTTACCTTTGGTAGAGTGCTATGGTGTCATAGCTCACAGCAGCCTCAACTCCTAGACTTGAGCAGTTCTCTTGCCTCAGTAGTTTTCAAGCTACTTGACTTGAAAACCAGTCAGGCAGGTTTTCAAGTCAAGTAGCTTGAACTATAGGCATAAACTACCACACCTGTCTAGTTTTTCCATTTTTAGTAGAGATGGGGTCTCACTCTTGCTCAGACTGGTCTCAAATCCTAAGCTCAAGCAGTCCACCTGCCTCGGCTTCCCAGAATGCTAGGATTATAGGCTTGAGCCACTGCACCCAGCACCCATCAACAGTTTTTAATAATGTAATTGGCAGCCATCTTTCCGCTCCTTCTAATGCGCAATCAAACCATGTTTGTGCAAGTAAGTCAGGTAGGTTTTCAAGTCATCTTATTTCACGGAACTGTGATAGTGACAACCAAATTTCTTTTCTTTTTTATTATTTTATTTTATTTTTTTCGTAGAGACAGATTTTCACTTTATCACCCTCGGTAGAGTGCTGTGGCATCACACAGCTCACAGCAACCTCCAATTCCTGGGCTTAGGCGATTCTCTTGCCTCAGCCTCCCAAGTAAATGAGACTATAGGTGCCTGCCATAATGCCTGGCTATTTTTTTTGTTGCAGTTTGGCTAGGGCTGAGTCTGAACCTGCCACCCGCAGTATATGGAGCCAGCGCCCTACCCACTGAGCCACAGGCACTACCCAAGAACCAAATTTCTTTTGATATGAAACTTTTTAAGTGTCTCTGATGGAGATGACCACTGGCATTTCTCCACCTCAGCCAAGTCAGGGTTTATGGGCAGCAGTTAGCACAGGCAGTGTCAAAGCAATGAGTCACATGGTGTAGAGACAGGTGCTCTGATTGTGCAGGGCCTGGATGTGGGGTGTCTGTCAAGGTGACATATAGTTTGAGGAAGAAGTGTGGGTTGCTGTGGATGCAAGTATGCCAAGTGGCCAGGTCAATCAGGTATGAGGGTATAAGCCAGGCTCCAGGGCGGGCTCCCTCTAGGTCAGAACCTAAAAATTGGGTTGAAATGTAATTGCCCAGGTTAGAGTGCAGTAGCATTATCATAGCTCACTGCAACCTCAGACTCCTGGGCCCAACCCATCTTCCTGCCTCAGCCTCCCAAGTAGCTGGAACTATAGCCATGCACTATCATACCCGGCTAATTTTTCTCTGTTTATAGAGATGTAGTCTTGCTCTTACTCAGGCTGGTCTGGAACTCCTGGCCTCCAGCAGTCCTTTTGCCTCAGCTTCTAAGAGTGCAAGGACTATAGGAGTGATTTACTGCACCTAAGCTCAGATAGTAGATGCTTAATAAAATAGTATTGTTAATGTTTCTCAATGTGAGAATGGGTTGAGTATGCACCAAAATCTGGGTATTTCTTCAATATGTGAGATAAATATCAATCAGTGCTTAATGCTATTCACAGTGGAATTATTTTTTCTGTTTAATCTTTAATTTTTTTTTTTAATAGTCTCAAGGTCGATATGAGATTATGCTGAGTCTACAAAATGTATTGAGGGGACTAGGAGCTGCTGCTACACCTTGCCACAGGGATATTTATAAAGCTGCTAGATCCTGCTTGACAGATAGATCCATGGCTGTTCGTTGTGCTGCTGCAAAGGTAAAATGACCTAATAAGTAGGCTTTCTAAAAATTAATAAAAAGAAAAATAATCAGATTGTCTCTGTAAAAGTATTAGGAACAGCTACATGATCTCAGAGCTGCCATCTTGGTAATCAGCTAGAACTATCTATCTGTTTTAGCTTATGAGGAAACTGAAGACCCAGAGTTTTATAACTTTATCAAAGTTCATGTAGTTAGCAACATATTGTCAGAGGGTAGTAAATTCATTTCCAAACTCTGAAGTTGCTCTATTATGCTTCCTCTCCATTAATTTGTGTAAACTGAAATTTACATATAAGGTGCATGTTGTTTCAAAGTGATTTTTTGTTGTTGGTTCTTTTCCGAGACAGAGTCTCGTTCTGTTACCCTGGGTAAAGTGCAGTGGCATCATCATAGCTCACTACAACCTCAAACTCCTGGCTCAAGCGGTCCTCTTTCTTCAGCCTCCCAAGTAGCTGGGAATACAGGTGCATACTACCACTAGGCCCAGCTAATTTTTGTTTTTCCAAACTGTCACCTTAGGTAGAATGCTGTGGCATCATAGCTCACAGCAACCTCCAACTCAGGCTCAAGCAATCCTCTTGTTTCAGTTTTTAGTAGAGACGGGGTCTTGCTTTTGTTCAGGCTTGGACCTGTGAGCTCAGGCAGTCCACCCACCTCAGCCTCCCAGAGTTCTAGGATTACAAGCTGGAGCCACTGCACCTAGCTTTTTTCTATTTTTAGTAGAGTGGTTCTCACTCTTGCTCAGACTGTTCTCTAACTGAGCTCAAGTGATCCTGCCACCTTAGCGTCCTCAAGGATCCTGCCATCCTCTAGAGTGCTAGGATTACAGGTGTGAGCCATAAAAAGTGATTCTTTTCGATAGTTTGAAATCATACCTTCTCGACATGGCTGGTCGGATAGTACAACAACACTTTTTTAGGTTGGTATTATTCTCCTAGTTGCTTATAACTAACAGATTGATTCTAAATGCATTTTTCATAGTGCACTGCGTTAGGGATGGGTCCTCCCACCTTTTGTATGTATATCGCCTTATATAGTCTAATCTTTATGGCTTTTAGTGAATATTCATTTGTTGTTTCTGCAGTCATTATACAGATACTTTGAATTTATTATTTTATTAGACTCTGACAGTTTATGTAATTTATATAGATTTGTACCTGACATTTATATTTTGTTTGTCATTAATTTCTGTTTGTCCAATTGGATAGTGTCTCCTTGAACTTCAGAATGAGGCTATCTTCATGTGGAGTACAGACCTGGACAGCGTGGCCACACTATGTTTTAAGGCCTTCGAAGGTTCCAATTATGATGTGCGGATTTCAGTTTCAAAGCTACTGGGCACAATATTGGCTAAAGCTCTAATTTCTAAACATCCAGGAACAGGTAAATATATGTAATTATTTTCAGAATATCTTTTTTAATTTTCCCCAATTGATTTAAACAAATATCTGTAGCATTATATCCACCCATTTTTACTCTTGAAAAAAGCAGAACATAAATCAATTTTAGTTCATAAACATTGCTCTAAATCCTAAGATTTCATTCTCAAACAAGTCAGTAAAAATTTCAGAAAAAAAATACAAGAACTCGGCTCAGCACCTGTAGCTCAAGCGGCTAAGGCGCCAGCCACATACACCTAAGGTGGCGGGTTCGAATCCCCAG
>NW_003852447.1:6958937-6960295 GCF_000181295.1 Otolemur garnettii
AAAAAAAAAAAAAGAAACAACCCAATTATAGCCCAAGAATATGGGGAAAAGGGAGAGGGAAGGGAAGAGAGGGGGGACTATGAGTGGAGGAAGATGGGACCACACCTATGGATCATCTTAAAAGGGTACATGTGAATCTTTCTAAATGTAGAATATAAATGTCTTAGCACAATTAAAAACAAAACAAACTATGTAACCTAATTATATGTACTTTTGTATTAACCTGGAAAACATTTTTTTGAGACAGTCTCACATTTTTGCCCCTGGTAGAGTGCCGTTGCATCATAACTCACAGCAAACTCAAACTCTTGAGTACAGGTGATCGTCTTGCCTCAGCCTCTCAACTAGCTGGGACTACAGGTGCCTGCCACAATGCCCAGCTATTTTTTATTAGAGCCGAGGTCTCACTCTTGCTCAGGATAGTCTTGAACAGAATTCCAGAATTCTGAGCTCAAGCTGTCTACCTGCCTTGGCCTCACAGAGTGCTGGGATTACAGGCATAAGCCACCAAGTTGAAGCCTCAATCTGAAATACTTTTGATGTCAAATAAAACATTTTAACATAGTAAAAAAAATGTAAAATTTTAAGAGATAAAATCTACATCCTAAAGTATTTTCATTTTAGTAACATATGTCTGATCACATACATGTGGCTTGCCATTTTTTAGTTTGGTATAAGGGAGCAAATTATGTAGCTAATTCCAAACAGATACTTGAAATTTACTCTAGTTGGGCTGTTTATACACTTCTAGGCAATAATCAAGTTTTGATTATTAAGGAGTTATTAATTTTGATTATAAAGGACTTTGAGTTTAATCTATAGTGTCTTCAAGTGACTGATAAGTAATTGAAAGCTTACTTTTAACATTCTACCTCCAAAGATTAAATAATCTTTACACAAACAAAAATGCGACTGTTCTGTAGAACTTTGCTTCTCAAATATCAACAGACCAGAAACCCTGGCATTACCTGAGAGCGTTCGTTCATTTCATTTATTTATTTGTTTATTTGTGTAAATATGTATGTATCTACGTAGAGACAGGGTCTCATTCTATTGCCCAAGCTGTAGTGTAGTGGTGCAACTGTAGATTACTGCAAGCCTCAAACTCCTGGGCTCGAGTGAAACTTGTGCCTCAGCCTCCCTCGTAGCTGGGACTACAGATGTATGCCACCATGCCCAGCTAATTTTTCTTGTTTTTTTTTTTTTTTTAGACATGAGAGTTTTCCTGCCTTAGCTTCCCAAGTCTCAAACTGTAATCCCAAGTATTGCAACTGATACTGGGAGCCTTTTTTTTTTGAGACAGAGCTTCAAGCTGTCACCCTGGGTAGAGTGCCGTGGCATCACAGCTTACAGCAACC
>NW_003852447.1:6960729-6980141 GCF_000181295.1 Otolemur garnettii
GCAGTTTTTGACTGGGGCTGGGTTTGAACCCACTACCTCCAGCATATGGGGCTGACACCCTACTCCTTTGAGCCACAGGCACTGCCCTAAAGCAGTGTTTCTTAACCAGAGTGAGAGAAGATGAACTACAACATATCACATTCACCTGGGAAACATTAACAAACTGTACAATCTGTTTATTCTCCAGTTGAGACCTATAACTTTATAATTTATAAGAAATTTTTATTTTTACTCTGATTCTTCTAATCTTATAACTCACTAATACTTATTTATTGTGGAGGTGTGAGAGGATAGAGGAGAAAACCACAAAAAGACTCAAACCACAGAGTCTCAAGCTGTTGCTGTGGATAGCGTGCCATGATGTCATAGCTCACAGCAACCTCAAACTCTTAGGCTCAAGCAATCCTCTTGCCTCAGGTCTTTTTTTAGTAGAGATGAGTCTTGCTGTTTTGCTCAGGTTGGTCTCAAACTTGTGAGCTCAAGTAATCCACCTGCCTCAGCCTCCCAGAGTGCTAGGATTACTGGCATAAGCCACTGCACCCCACCTAGAAGACATTTTTTATCAAACCCTCTTGAAAACATGAATTGCTTATTTCTGTAAATGTATTATTAGCACTAGCACACAATTGTAGTTAAAACAAGCAAAGTGTAGACCTGCATAATGTGAATAATATTTAAATTTCTTCCTTCCTATAATACCACGGAGCTAATCCTAACATTTTTATAATCAGACCAACCTAAATGAAAAATCAACTTCACCAACACTAAAAAATTAAACCTAATCTTTTGTTGCATATTCTTTCATCTTGCACCTATAAGTTCTATCTTGTGTTATCATTGAGTTTTACTTTATTTTATTTTATTTTTTGGAGACAATCTCACTTTGTCACCCTTGGTAGAGTGCTATGGCATCACAGCTCACAGCAACCTCCAACTCCTGAGCTTAAGCGATTCTCTTGCCTCACCCTCCCAAGTAGCTGAGACTCCCACCACAAGGCCTGGCTATTTTTTGGTTGTAGTTGTCATTGTTGCTTGGCAACAGGCCTGGGCTGGATTTGAACCTGCCAGCTCCAGTGTATGGCTGGCTCCCTAGCTGCTGAGCTACAGGCACTGAGCCTGAGTTATTTTTATACAACTGAAAAATGCTGTAGATGTCATCATAGAATTTTTGAAAGTAGGTGACTGAGAATTAGCAACACAGGGCTTATAATTTAGAAGACATTCATAGAGGTTGAATGTCTAAAACAAACATAGAGATTGTTTTAACAATGCAATATGCAAAGACTATGAGGTAAAGAACTCTCCTCTCATATCTTTCAAACTCACTTCTTATGGGATTTTACCCCAGTCACTCTACCAAACTGTTCTTGTCAAGATCACCAATGATTTCCATATTCATCCATTCATTCAAACCATTTTTAACATAATTTTTTTTCCCAAATGCCAAAATAGATTTTTGTTTCAGATGGTTTTCTTTTCTTTTAGGGAGTAGTAATTTTAACAAAAGTTTATTTCTATACTGCTATATGATTTGAATCTATAACAAGGGTCAGAGCTTATGATCATTAATTTTCAGAAATAAAATTAATTTCTTCTGAGGAGAAATGAGTTTGTTTTTTTTTCAAAGGATGTACTATTCCCTGATAGTCACAAGGAAAAACAGCAGTGTGAAACTGAAGGTAACCTTAAACATTCCTGCCCTAACTAATCTCTTAATTACTGTAGCTTGAGGTCCAACTGAGTAGTTGGTTTTTTGTGTTTGTTTGTTTTTTTGTTTTGTTTTGTTTTTGAGACACAGTCTCATCATGTTGTCCTCGGTAGAGTGCCATGGCGTCACAGCTCACAGCAACCTCAAACTCCTAGACTCAAGTAATTCTCTTGCCTCAGCCTTCCAAGTAGCTGGGACTACAGGTGCCCCTCACAACGCCCAGCTATTTTTTTGTTGTTGTTGCGGTTGTCATTGTTGTTTAACTGGCCCGGGCCAGGTATAAACCTGCCACCCTCTGTGTATTTGGCTGGTGCCATAACCACTGTGCTATCAGCACCGAGCCCTAGCTGAGTAGTTTTAATGATATATCATTTAGCTTCAATTTCTTCAGAAACTGATAGAGGAGCAAAAGTTGTGTTGCCAGTAGAGAATTTTTTAAAATATGACATGGTGGTTACTTTATGTAAATTTCATAAGGAGTTATAGAGCATTTGAAAAAAGAAAATTATTTTGGGCATTTTTAGTATTTCAAAACAATTTTCAAAGCATGATGTAGTATTTTCATTTATGGAGAACTCAGGTAGTCTTACTAATGTTTTCTCTTGTTTTAGAAGACTTAGGTTTTTTGTTTGAGGAGAGGTAGCAAGAGTGTGATCTTAATATGGCATAGAATTTAAGATGTCCTTGATAGGATACTTCAGAGTTCATTCTAATTTGAGCTCTGTAACTTTCTGTGACTCTTTTGTGTGTAAATGTGTAGAATGTCCTGTAAAGTTTGTATTTTCTTTGAATATTTATTTTTGTTTCGATTAACATACTGGCTTTTTGCAAATTAAGAGCATCCATTAAGATTTAGTCTATTCAATACAGTCACATTTTTGTTTTGTTTTGTTTTTTGTCATAGCAGCCTCACGTCAAAGCATTCGCAGAGTATCTCTGGAGGAAGTTCTGGAATTACTAGGAACAGGGTTTCTACGTGGGAGTTCAGGATTTCTTCGAGCCAGTGGAGATATGCTGAAAGGAACCAGTTCAGTCAGTAGGGATGTTCGAGTTGGAGTTACTCAGGTTGGAATCACAAATGAGTATCTAAATGTAATTCTCACTGGCCTATAGTGGAAGTTTTAGTATCTGACTCCACAGAAGTGATACTATACAAGGTCACCACTTATGCTCTAATATTTATGAATAGACATAAATGGTAAGGCCCAAAACCTTTTTGAGAATTAGATTATAAGCAAAAAAAACTTATTACTCAGGTATGTTTTAAGTTCCTGATAATAGAAGATTTTTATTTCCTTTGAAACACAAACATCTTTTGTTTCTGGCCCTTATACTTTATGTGTCTTGTGGTTTAATATGTTTCCCATTGTTTATGTGTTCTTGTATAGTTCAAATTGAAGCTAGTAGGTATATATTTTTTTATGGACAAAATAACTATTTTATATGATTTTAATGCTGAAATAAAGATTATAACATGCAAATCTACTTCAGTGCTTAGATTGTTTTTTTTTTTGAGACAGAGCCTCAAGCTGTCCCCCTGGGTAGAGTGCTGTGGTATCACAGCTCACAGCAACCTCCAACTCCTGGGCTCAAGCGAGTCTCCTGCCTCCGTCTCCCAAGCATCTGGGACCACAGGCCCCTGCCACAACGCCCGGCCATTTTTTGGTTGCAGCCATCATTGTTTGGCGGGCCCTGGCTGGATTCAAACCTGCCACCTTAGGTGTATGTGGCTGGCGCCCTACCCACTTGAGCCACAGGCGCTGAGCCAGTGCTTAGATTGTTGGTTCTAAACAAAGTTTTAAAAAGTAAACCCTTGGAAAAGGTATCATAGAATAAAACAGCACAGTGGTCTCTGCATTCATTCTTTGAATTACCTTTTTCTCTAAATGGTACTATGATTCAAAGCAAACTTTTTTTTTTTTTTTTTTGAGACAAAGTCTCTTTGTCGCCCTTGGTAGAGCGCCATGATGGGCTTAAGCTATTCTCTTGCCTTAGCCTCCTAGGTAGCTGGGACTACAGGTGCCCACCACAATGCCCAGCTATTTTTATTTTTTGGTTATAGTTGTCATTGTTTTTTGGCAGGCCCGCTCTAAATTTGAACCCACCAGCTCTGGTGTATGTGGCTGGTGCCCTAGCTAGCCACTGAGCTACAGACACTGAGCCAAACTTGTATTTTTAAAAAATTCACATATATCCTCATTGTTTTGTGTTGTATATAGTCTTAAGGAAAGTGTAAGTTTCTCAGTGTAATTACAATTAAACCATGTGTTTCTTTTTTCTTTTTTTAAATTTTTTTTTTGAGAAAGAGTTTCACTTTGTTGCCCTGGGTAGAGTGCCATGGCATCATTGTAGCTCACAGCAACCTCAAACTCCTGGGCTCAAGTGATCCCCTTGCCTCAGAGTCCCGAGGACCTCGGACTACAGGCACCTGCCAGGATGCCCAGCTAGTTTTTCTATTTTTAGTAGAGACAGGATCTTGCTTTTGCTTAGGCTGGTCTTGAACTCCTGAGCTTAGGAAATCTATCTTCCGTGGCCTCGCACAGTGCTAAGATTGTAGGTGTGAGTCACCGCACCACCGTACCGGTCCTAAACTATGTCTTTCTTTCTAAGAAACAGATTACTTAAGAAATCTACTTGTCTTTATATCTCTGAAGTAAGACACACAATTAATACTCATGATAATAAAGAGCAGTAAGTCATCACTGTTAACTTTCGGGTCTCTGAACTAACTCACCTTAGAGTGACAGTGAATGTAGCATAGTTAATTCTCATAATGTATTTTATTTATTTGAATTGGATTTTCTTCTTCAGAATGTTAAATCTACTGAAACCTTTGATCAAAGAAGCTACGCATACATTTTATATACTAGCTGGTTATACTGATACCCTGAAATGTCTGACCAGAACAAAACAGAGGCAACATAAATGAAGTCTCGGTTGAAAGACTATGCACTTCAGTTTGGCTTTAAAGAAACAGAAAAATAGTGCTACATTTATATATTTCAAATGGCTGTAAATAAGAAAAGAATACAATTTGTAGGGAACAGAAAATACGAGTAAATATTACATATTTTGTGGAAAAGAAAATATAAAATTGAAATAATTTAATTTTGAAAAAACTTCTTTCTTTTTTAGGCTTATGTAGTATTCATTTCAACACTAGGAGGAGCTTGGCTAGAGAAAAATTTTGCTGCCTTTCTTTCTCATATCCTGAGCCTTGTGTCACAGTCACACCCTAAAGCCACCCAAACTCAGATTGATGCTGTCTGCTGTCGACGTTGTGTTTCATTTATTCTTCGAGCTACCATAGGAGGACTTCTTGGAGAAAAGGCCCAAATTGCTGCTGTGAAGGATATTTGCCAGGCCATCTGGAAGCTAAAGAAAATTGTGGGTATGGATCTACAGAGACCGTTTGTTTAACAGTGTTAAAGGAATTGTCCCTTTGGAAAAGTTAGACTGATAATATTACTAAATTAATACAAAAACCTTGAAAGCTGATGATAGTAGTTCTTCAGAATTCGTGTTGTTCTTCTATAGAAGATAAATTATTTTTGAAACAATCTGTCTCAGTTCTTATACTGTCTTAAGTCTACTCTGCTTATCTTATTGGTGATATTGGAATTTTTATTATAGTTTCCCATCAGTTCTCCATTTCAGTGCCACTTGCTAACAGAGTAATAAGGGATCTCTCATTGGGTTGCTTGAAGTAAATTGGTTATATTACTTCATACCTTTCTTGATATTTCAGTTATTGCCTCAAGCATTTCGTATAGATCAAGTGTATGTATTAATTTTTGCCTTTATACTTTTTTGCTCCTACTACCCACCCTCTTATACTATGTTTTAATAAAATAGTGATAAATAATTAATTCTTATGTTTCTATCAGATGCAGTACTAAGTGATGGTAACTTAGAAACTCAGCTTGGTTCTACAGATATAGCAGCTAGCCAGCATATGCTGGTGTGTGCACTGCAAGAACTTGGGAGTCTCATATACAGTCTTGGCACCACAGCTGCACCTTTGCTGCAGGATTCAAGTGCAGGTTTGTCTGTTGTTGGTGACTCATCTGAATACCTTATTTTTATTTGCACTCTAGGTAAATTTTTTCCAAGGAAGGAAATTTCCTTCACATACCTCACTTGTTTTAGATTCCAGGTAGATGCATTAGAGATGTTTTATAAATTTTATGAAAAATTTATAATCAGAATTATTAAAAGTACATATATATTTGAGGGGTTTTTGCTTATGTAATTAAAAATTGTTCTCTGAGTCTTCTCCTTGACCTCTTTTCTGGAAATATATAATATAAATGTGGAAAAACTTACAGAGGAGAAAACCTGAACTCATGTCTCTCATCTGCAATGAAAATATTAGTATCTATATGGTACATATAATTCAGTTTCTAAAGGGTCTTTCAGAGTATATTTTTTTCTTTCGTTCTTTGAAAATTATGTAATCACTTATGTATAATAGTTTTATGAAGATATAATTCCCATACCATAATATTTTACCATTTATTTGTTTATTTTATTTTTTATTTTTGGAGACAGAGTCTCACTTTGTCACCCTTGGTAGAGTTCTGTGGCATCATAGCTCACAGCAGCCTTAAACTTCTGGGCTTAAGCAATTCTCTTGCCTCAGCCTCCCAAGTTGCTAGTCTACAGGTGTCCACCACAACACCTGGCTGTTTTTAGAGAAGGGGTCTTGCTCTGGCTCAGGCTGGTCTCAAACCTGTGAGCTCAGGCAATCTGCCTGCCTCTGCCTCCCAAGTGCTGGGATTATAGGCATAAGCATCCCATGCCCCTCCCTTTATTTATTTTTTAGACAGAGTCTCATCTGTTGCCCTGCATGGTATGCAGTGGCCTATCGTAGCTCACAACAACCTCAAACTCCTCCTGCCTCAGACTTTTAAGAAGATGGGGCTACAGGTGCCCCCTTCCATGCCTGGCTAATTTTTCCATTTTAGTAAAGACATGGTCTCACTCTTGCTTATCTTGAGCTGGTCTTCAGCTCCTAAGCTCAAGCAGTCCTCCTGCCTTGGCTTCCCAGAGTTCTGGGATTACAGGCATGAGCCACCATGACTGGCCAAATTTACCCTTTTAAAGTTTACAGTTCAGTGGTTTTTGGTATAGTCACAAAGCTGTACAACCACTACCAGAGTGGTTTCATCACCTCAGGAAGCCCATTAGTTGTCATTCCTATTTCTCTTTCCCTCAGCTCCAGAGGGAAGCTGCATTTGCCTAGTCTGGACATTTCACATAAATGGAATCATATAATATATAGTCTTTAGTGAGGAACTTTTTAAAAATGACTTTTAGCTGCCAAGCATGGTGGCTCACGCCTATAATCCTAGCACTCTGGGAGGCCGAGTTGGGTGGATTGCCTGAGCTCACAGGTTTGAACCAGCCTGAGCCAGAGTGAGAGCCCATCTCTAAAAATAGCTGGGCATTGTGGCGGGCACCTGTAGTCCCAGCTCCTTGGGAGGCTGAGGCAAGAAAATTGCTTGAGCCCAATAGTTTAAAGTTTCTATGAGCTATGACACCACGCCACTCTACCGAGGGCAACAAAGTAAGACTCTGTCTTAAAAAAAAAAATCACTTTCAGAAATAATTTTTATAGTGCTTATTCACTATGATACCCATTTCCTGCTGACTGAGATACTGAGATACTTTATATTTGTGTTTGTAAACTACTTAAATCTGGTAATTAAGTACTGCTACTTTATTACTTTAAATCTGCTATCTATTACCAGATTTAAGTAGCAGTAGACATGAAACTTACATATTTTGTGAAGGTGTAGGTTGAATCATACACATGTAGACTTTTTTGTTATAGGCAGTACTCTACTGTCTTTATAATCTTCACAATAGCTTCCTGAGGACCCAGCAAACCCTTGATTTTAACATTTTGGTCTCAAGAACAATGTGGTAGATAGTAAGCATACTAATGTAGATAAATGTGCTGGAAGGGATTAAAAAATTAAAAGAAGGATGAGATAAGGTATGACATTTATTTTCAAGATGTTTCTGTTAATTTTGGTTTTTGTCAGGATGTTTTTGATAATTTTTGATTTTTAGTACCAAATTACTAATGATCTCAAGATAAAGCTGGTAGAACATTGTCTTATTTAGGAAAATAATTTTTCTTTTGTGTACTGACTTAATTTAAGCCAGTTTTCATAAGATTTATTAGTGAAGTGATTCTTAGATTTTAAAATATTTGTAATTATCACTTAATTTTTTTCAATTTTGATTTAACTTTTAATAAAATAATATCTCTTATATTGATGTGGCTATTTATTCTTTTGTCTGTCTTATGGCCAAGTAAGTTTTATTTGTGTGCCTAATTCATCATTTACTTATTCTGTTCTTCCAGGCCTCCTTGATAGTGTCATTTCAGTTATTCTTCATCCTAGCACATCTGTTCGACTAGCAGCAGCTTGGTGTTTACACTGCATTGCTGTGGCATTACCTTCCTACCTAACACCTCTCTTAGATCGTTGCCTTGACCGTCTTACTGTACATAAGTCTTCACCTGAAGCAGTGACTGGCTTTAGTTTTGCTGTGGCAGCTTTGTTGGGAGCAGTGAAACGTTGTCCTTTAGGAATTCCACATGGAAAGGGGAAGGTAATAATTTCATTCTTTATATATGATGATAATGTTTTAGATTTTTCCTAAAAATACCATAGTCTTTTTATATATTACCCAAATCTGTACAGGTCATATTTCTGAGCAATCAGCTATACTATACTTTAAGTATTAAATATTACCAACATAATTACTGTAAAAAAAATGAAGGGCTATTTAAAAAATATTTTATGTATGTTTTAATAAATGAGTGCTTTTTCTTTTGGAATACAAAGGTATGTGCAATTAGGTTACATGTTTGAAAATTTGGTTTTTTTCATTTGTATGTTTGTTTTTTTTGAGACAGAGTCTCAAGCTGTCACTCTGAGTACCGTGGCATCATAGCTCATAGCAATCTCCAACTTGGGCTCAAGCAATTCTCTTGCCTCAGTTTTTCTATTTTTGGTAGAGACGGGGGTCTCGCTTTTTTGCTCAGGCTGGTCTCAAACTCATGAGTTCGAGCAATTCACCCACCTCAGCCACCCAGAGTGCTAGGATTATAGGTGCGAGCCATGGCACCTGGCCCCTTGTTTGCATTTATAAGGTAAAGTTTGAGTTGTATTTAAATCCTTCACCCAGAGGTGTGCCATATATTCCCCTACATTGTATCTGTTAGGTAGGGGCTTACTGAGCCCCATTGCCCTTTCCCCCTCTAACTCCCTTCTTGAATTTACTTATTTATTTATTTATTTATTTTTATAGAGACAGAGTCTCACTTTATCATCCTCGGTTGAGTGCCGTGGTGTCACACAAGCTCACAGCAACCTCTAACTCCTGGGCTTAGGTTATTGTCTTACCTCAGCCCCCTGAATAACTGGGACTACAGGCGCCAGCCACAACACCTGGCTATTTTGTTTGTTGCAGTTTGGCAGGGGCTGGGTTTGAACCTGCCACCCTGGGTATATGAGGCCAGTGCCCTACCCACTGAGCCATAGGCGCCGCCCCCCCTTCTTGAATTTAAATGCAAAATGTGTTTTTCCTCTGTGTGGACCTATAATTTTTCATCTGCTACTTTCAAATTAGTATTGAGTACATAGGATGTTTGTTTAAAATTAGAGTATGTTCTAATTCTCTCAGTAGAGAATGTTCTTTAGCTCCATCCAGGTAATACCAAAGGTGTAAAGTCTCCATCTTTTTTTATGGGTGAAAAGTACTCCATAGTATACATATACCACAATTTATTAATCCATTCCTGAGTTAATGGGCACTTGGGTTGTTTGTACATCTCTGCAATTGTGAATTGAACTACTGTAAACATTCTAGTGCAAATGACCTACGGTCAATGATTTTTTCTTCTGAGCAGATAACCTAAAGATGGGATACTATCTGTCTTTTTTTTTTTTGGAGATAGCCTCACTATGTCACTCTCGGTAGAATGCCGTGGCGGCACAGCTCACAACAACTTCAAACACCTGGGCTCAAGGGATTCTCTTACCTCAGCCTCCCAAGTAGCTGGGATTACAGGCACCTGCCACAATGCCTGGCCATTTTTTGGTTGTAGATGTCATGGTTGTTTTGCGGGCCTGGGCTGGATTCGAACCCTGTCAGCTCCGGTGTATGTGGTTGGCACCCTTGCCACTGAGCTACAGGCGCCAAGCCTATCTGTCCTTTTTGTTAGAGGTATCTCTATGTAGTAACATAATTTGTTCCTAAAGGCTGTATTTCGCTATTTAGCCCTGCCATATAAGTACATTTAAAATTCTATTATAAAGGATAAATAGAGTTGTAAAAAAATCTTGAATTTTGTTTAATAATTTTAGTTAGTGGAATTAATTGGTGGTATTACTTCAAAAATAGTTTACATATAGTAAGATAAAGCAGATAATTATGTTAATTTTCTTAGGAACCAAGATTTTCCATGTAAGAAAAAAGAGCTACAGCTGTAGAATCAAGAAAGTTACGTAAAAGCCCTGTCTGTCAAACTTGACTTGAAATTATCAGTATGAACTCTTACTTTTATTTTAAAAAAAGAAATACTTATACGGGGAGGGGGGAGGGAGGGGGAGTGGGTGGAGGGAGAGGGATTCGAGGGTTCACTTCTGTGGTTCATCTTACAAGGGTACAAGTGAATCTTTCTATGAGTAGAATATGAACGTTTTAACACAATAACTAAGAAAGTTACATGAAGGCTAGGTTAACCAGTTTGATGGAAGTGTCTTGGATTGTGTGTGAAAACACCACACTGTACCCCAGAAGTGCATTAATGTACACAGTTACCATTCAATAAAAAAAAAAAAAAGAAAGAGAAGAAATACTTATGTCTTCATTTTATCCAGTGAAAAGGGCTAAAAGCAGATAACCCAGTAGCAGGGAATAACCCTAATGCCCATATTGTGGCTCTAATTACCATTTCCAACCAAAATAGAATCAAGCTTCTATGGAGTGGTGGCTGGTTTCAGGCCTGGGACAGGATATGCATAATGTACACATAAGATTGGGATATCTTGTCATGTCAGAAATTAAGGAGGCCATCAAAGAATACTATGTTCATCTTAAAAGGAGGTGACTTAGGGGGCTCCTACTGATCAAAGATGGGATAGTTTGTACATCACAGATACTAATGACTATAATGGATTGAAACACACTAAATATATAATACTTTATGAGTTCATAATTAAGTTTGAAAATGTCCCCCCCTCCATGGGAGGCTAAGGCTGAGGCACTTGAATCCAGTGTTTGAGGTTGTGTGAGCTATACTGATGCCGGCACTCTAGCTTGGGGCAACAGAGTGAGACAATGTCTCAGGGAAAAAAAAAGAAAAGAAAAATAATGCCTCCCCCCCCCCCAAATTACATTGTTACTGAAAATTGTCATTTTCTAGATAAATTTAGTGCTTTTGGATATAGCACTTCCAAAAAAGTAAATGATATAAAACCTAGTGAATAAATAGCCCTGTTTTAATGTACAGAGAATTTTGAAGAGAACTAAAGAACAAAATTTTAATTAGACACAGAATATACAACATAGACAAAGCATAGTGTTGGAATTTTGTATGTTTTTTAATAGCTAGGAATTAGAAGTATCAAAGAATAACTATTTGACAGTGAAAGCCCTTACAACCCATACCTCACACATATATATTTGAAAGAATACATCATCATAATTTCTTTCTTACTGCCACTCCTATGTCATTATTGAGTTTTGTAGTATATCCTCCAGTTTAGGCTCTGCAATAGACCATAACATCACCAAATCCAAAAATGACGTTAAGTAATGCCAGTGTCATTGGAATAAGGTAGTTGACAAGTTGGGGGGGTGATGTTATTCATTTAAACTCATTATTTTAGTTATATTCTGAACTAACACATCTTGCTAAGCAAACAGTTGTCATTGCATGTATAAGATACATTATCCATAAATGTGAAATACCTAGTTTTTCCTTTCTGTTGTTTTATAACACTGCTTACTTTGTAGAATTCCTTACTATAACATTTTAATGAGAGACAGTTTGACTCCTTTTAACCACAATTTTATACTCCTATAAGAAGATTGTTATTATCTATTAAGGTATCAAAGTTGCTATGCAGAATTTTAAAAAGACTGCTATAACAGAACTGTTTCTGGTAATTACTGATCTAGAGGGATGGTTGCTTAAAAATAAAAGTGAATTTAAATTCTATATAGCCAGACTTAAACAATCTTACAATGTTGTCATATATGCTATATAAAGCGCTATAGGGTTGCTGTATACACGTACTACCCACTTACCAGTATTTAATCTTGAAAACCTAATTTTTTAATAGTTTCTTATATGACATTGTCCTGTTATTTAATCTACATGAATAACAGTTTTTCAACATATTTTATTTAAGTTTTAACTTTTTGAGAGATTTTTATTAGTTGTTGTGGTTTGTTGAGTAACTTGTGAACTGATATGCTTTTTTTTTTACCTTGTTCTTCTGTATGTAAATAGATTATTATGACATTAGCAGAAGATTTACTGTGTTCTGCTGCTCAAAACAGTCGTCTTTCAGCTCAGCGCACACAAGCTGGATGGTTGCTGATTGCTGCTCTGATGACATTAGGTAACAATCTTGTGGAAGGTTTACATAATTTGAAATAGTTTGTGTTTTCTGAGTGAAGGGATTCTTACACATGATTTGAGGAGACTTAACTTTGAATTTGTTTTAGAATTTTTTTTCTTCTTTTTTTGGGGGACAGAATCTTACTTTGTCACCCTCGGTAGAGTGCCATGTCCTCACAGCTCACAGCAACCTCAAACTCTTGGGCTTAAGCGATTCTCTTGCCTCAGCCTCCCAAGTAGCTGGGTCTATTTTTTTGTTGCAGTTTTGCTAGGGCCAGGTTCGAACCCACCACCCTCGGTATATGGAGCCTGCGCCCTGCCTGCTGAGCCACAGGTGCTGCCCAGTACATTGGAATCTTACTTCTCCATTCTTGTGATTACTTTACTAAGAAGAATATGTTTCAACTGCAGGTTGAATGATAGAATACTATTCAATAATATATATATACCACAGGTCATTAATCCATTCCTGGATTGGTATTTAGGTTGTTTCCACATTTTGGCAATTGTAAATTGAGCTGCAATAAACAATCTAGTGTAAATGTCCTTATGATAAAACCTTTTTTTTTCTTGTGGGTAGATGCCTAGTAATGGGATTGCTAGATCAAATGGGAGTCTAATTTGAGTTCCTTGAGGATTCTCCATACATTCTTCCAAAGAGATTATATTAGTTTGCAGTCCCACCAGCATTGTAAAAGTGTTCCCCTCTCTCCACATCCACATAGCATCTGCAGCTTTGAGACTTTGGAGTTAGGTGATATCTCAAGGTGGTTTTGATTCACATTTCTCTGATGATCAGGGATTATGAGCATTTCTCTTCTTTTCTTTTTTTTTGAGACAGTCTCACTTGGTCACTCCTGGTAAAGAGTGCCAGACGTCTTACAGCATCCTCAAACTCATGTGTTCAAGTGATCCTCTTTCCTCAGCCTCCCAAGTAGTTGGGACTACAGGTGCCTGCCACAACTCCTAGCCATGTTTAGACATTGGGTCTCACTCTGGCTCAGGCTGGTCTCTAACCTGTGAGCTCAGGCAATCCACCCACCTCGGCCTCCCAAGTGCTGGGATTTCAGACATGAACCACCACACCCAGCCCATTTTTTCAAATGTTTGTTAGCCATTCATCTGTCTTCCTCAAAGAAGATTCTGTTTTTACCTCTTGCCCAGTGGTAGATGGGATTGTTTGTTCTTTTTTTGTTGATTAATTTCAGTTCTCTGTAGATACTAATTGTCAACCCTTTGTAAGATTCATAACATGCAAATATCTTTCCCATTTTGAAGGTTGTCTTTTTATTTGTTGTATGGGATAGAGAAGTATCATAAAGGTCCAATGGCACATATTTATTAAATTTTTCTTAGGTATACTCTCAGTGATTCCACACTTTTGTTTATTCATATGTGACTAAATTTTGCTGTCAGAATTTTCTAAGAGTCCTAGGGCAGAGCATCATGGCAGACCAGAAGGACCATGGCAGCTTAGAAGAGTGGGCAGATTTGAACAGTATACAGCAACCAGATTTGAATGCCAGTTGGAGTGGATTTGGAATAGGTTTGGTGGCTGGTGAGGCAGCCATACTGAGAAGTCTAAGCAGCCAGGACTGCCATTGTGGGAAGGTCATGAGAAGGTCTTAGCAGGGAGCCTAAAGCACAGCTGTCTTTATTCCACCTGCTGGGATCAGAACTCCACTCTTGGTACAGGCTGAGGGACTTTCGCACCCCACGGGAACTGGAGTCATGGGCACTGTGAGACCTGCCCCTAAAGGATTCTTGTGAGCTTTTTTTTTTTTTTTTTTTTTTGAGACGGAGCCTCAAGCTATCTCCCTGGGTAGAGTGCCATGGCATCACACTCACAGCAACCTCCAACTCCTGGGCTCAAGCGAGTCTCCTGCCTCAGCCTCCCAAGTAGCTGAGACTACAGGCGCCCGCCACAACGCCTGGCCCTTTTTTGGTTGCAGCCATCATTGTTGTTTGGCGGGCCCGAGCTGGGGATTCGAACTCGCCACCTTAGGTGTATGTGGCTGGTACCTTAGCCGCTTGAGCCACAGGCGCCGAGCCGATTCTTGTGAGCTTTAAAATCCCAAGCCAGCAGGGTCTTAATTCTGAGGGAAACAATCAGGCAATCACCAAAAGCAGCTAAGTTTGGAATAAGGACCATAGAGGTTGCTGGCTGTGTTCTCTGTCTCCTAACAAAACCACAGTGCCACCTCATGTGCCAGCAACATATTGTGACATACTGTCATCAAGAGCAAGGACTTCAGTTTGAAACAAAGTAGTAAGAAGGAAAAAGGAGGACAAGGACATGAACAAGAAGAAAGAACACATGAGGAGGAACCAACAGAGAAATTTGGGCAACATGAAAAACCAAAACAGAAGAACTCCCCTAAGGGACCATGAGGCAGCTACTGCAGAAGACACAACCTGTAAAGAATTAATGGACTTGACAGAAAGGGAATTTAAAATATGCATGATAAACACAATAAAAGGAATGGACGAGGAAATGGAAAGACAGAGATACATAGAATATACAAAGGATATGATGGAGCTTAAGGAAATGAAGGAGATAATCGGGGAATGTACAGATGCAATAGAAAGTATGAAAGTAGGTTAGACCATGAAGAAGAAAGAACCTGAAAGGTAGAGGAGAAAGCTTTTTTAGTTGTTTGTTGAGACAGAGTCTCACTTTGTTGCCCTCAGTAGAGTACCATCGCATCAGCCCACAGCAACCTCCAGCTCTTGGGCTTAGGCAATTAATTCTCTTGCCTCAGCCTCCTGAGTAGCTGGGACTACAGGTGCCCACCACAACGCCTGGCTATTTTTTTGTTGCAGTTTGGCCAGGGGCAGGTTCGAACCCGCCACCCTTGGTATAGGGGGCCGGCGCCCTACTCACTGAGCCACAGGTGCTGCCCAAGGAGAGAGTTTCAAAATTGAAACTAAGGACTAAGCTTCAAAATTGATGGAGAAATCAAATTTTTTGTGGATATAGAAGCACTGAGGAAATTCACAAGACCAACTCTACAGGAAATGCTTAGGCAACTATTCTCAGCCCTGACCATCACAATGGGTCACCAGCAAAGTAAAAACCCAGAAGCTAAAGGTTAAAACTTGGCTTCCACAGACGCGCAAAGGATAAAACTACACAATGGTACTTTCATAAAATAAGATGAATAGAACTCCATGACACTTGTCAGTTCTCCCAATAATTGTCGATGAACTTAATTCACCACTGAAGAGGCACAGGCTGGCTAGTTGGATAAGAAAGCACAGGCCATCCATATGCAGTCTCCAGGAGACACACCTAGCCTTGAAGGACAAATCAGGACTCAGGGTTGAGGGATGGAAAACAGTATTTTAAGCAAATGGAAATCCGAAGAAAAGAGGAAATTGTATTTTCAGATACAAGCGGATTTAAAGCAACTAAAGTTAAGAAACACAAAGGTAGATACTTTATGCTAGTCAAAGGAACAATACAATAAGAAGACATTTCAATTTTAAATATTTATGCACCCAACTTAAATGCTCCCAGATTTATGAAACAGTCTTGACTGGTCTGAGCAATAATGATATCCCATAAAACCATAATAGTCAGGGACTTTAACACCCCTCTGACAAAACTGAACAGATCCTCTAAATAGAAACTAAACAAAGATGCAAAGGACTCAAATGTGACCCTAGAACAAATGGGATTGATAGACATATACAGAACACACCATCCGAAAGCTGAAGAATATACCTTTTTCTCATCAACCCATGGTATGTACTCCAAAATTAACCATATCCTAGGATACAAATCAAACCTCAGCAAAGTTAAAAGAGTAGAAATTATATCTTGTATGTTCTCAGACCCCAAGGCAATAAATGTGGAACTCAACTCTCAACAAAAACGTCCATCCCCCACAAAGACTTGGAAATTAAGCAACTTTATGCTGAATGATAGTTGGTTTCAGGCAGAGATAAAAGAAGAAATCATTAAATTCCTTTTCTCTTGTCTGTAAAGCATTTAACCCCCCTGTACACAACTCAGTCCTTTTAGTGAAAAAAATTGAAATGTAAGGCTATGTAAGCTTTGTTTTTAAACTGTACAGTGTCTTTTTTGTATAGTTAACATTCTATTGAATATGTCTTTACATAGCCCTATCCTGGTGATATTTTCAATTGCCACTAACCTTGCCTGGTACGATATGCGGGGTGGAAATTGGCATGGAAATTTAAAGCAGATTCTTGTTGGTGCGTAGCACAAATTAGTTATATATGGGAATGGTAGTTTTTTCATCTTCAGTTGTCCCTGATGCAGCTTACACAAAATAATTGTTCTGTTAACTGAATACCACTCTATAATTACAAAAAAACTTTGCAACTGTTTTGTTGACATGCTGAATGCTTCTAAATAAATACAATTTTTTTATAAAAAAAAAATACAAAGCCAGGAGTATCACCCTACCGGCCTTTCGGCCATTCTACAATGCCATAGTGATCAAAACAGCATGGTTTTGGCACAAAAATAGAGACATTATGCCTTCACAGCCAGTGGTTAAAGTACAGGGTCCCAAGCATTGGGATGTCCAATGTTCATGCTATGGGCTTGCCCTGGTGATCTCAGCTAAGGCCATTGCATCACAGGCCAAGTCCCCTTGCAGAGTTGTAGAGGGATACTGGTCAGCAAGTGAGCCAAAGTGGGGGCAATCTGTTTCAGGTGACTGGATGCTGGGCGAGGGCAGGTGGCCCTCAAAGGCCCTCCCTGATGCTGTGCTATCTGCCCCTCCACTGTAGAGGCAGATGGGGCCACCCCTGACAAAACATGGGTGAAGACTAATGGGCATTGTGTCCACACCAACTCACCCTCTGACCATTGGGAGGTCTGCCCCAGCAGGGAGCTGGGAAAGGGAGTGACCGTGTATTTTTCTGTGAATTGTTTTAATGAGTTCGTCTTGTTGGCTGTCCTGGAATGGCACACAATTGTATGTACATACTGGTGATGATGTCAAATGTAATTTATTTTAACATTATTTTACAATAAAGCATGAGGTGGATCAAAAAAAAAAAGAGAGAGAGACATTAACATTTGGAACCAAATAGAAAACCATGAGATGAAACTACCAACTTACAGCCACGTGATCTTTGATAAACCAAACACTGGGGAAAAGAATCCCTGTTCAATAAATGGTATTGGTAGAACTGGATAATCACGTGTAGAGGACTCAAACTGGACCCACACCTATCCCCACTTACAAAAACTAATTCAAGACGGATAAAAGACATGAAACAATAAAAACAATAAAAATCCTCTTAAGAGGCTCGGCGCCTATAGCTCAACCGGCTAAGGCGCCAGCCACGTACACCTAAGGTGGCGGGTTTGAATCCCCATCCCGGACCCGCCAAACAACAATGACGGCTGCAACCAAAAAATAGCCAGGCGTTGTGGCGGGCGCCTGTGGTCCCAGCTACTTGGGAGGCGGAGGCAGGAGACTCGCTTGAGCCCAGGAGTTGGAGGTTGCTGTGAGGTGCTATGTATGCCATGGCACTCTGCCCAGGGGGACAGCTTGAGGCTCTGTCTCAAAAAAAAAAAAAAAAAAAATCCTCTTAAGAAAGTATGGGGAAAACACTTGAAGATATCAGCCTGGGGAAAGATTTCATGAAGAAGACTTCTGTGGCAATTGCAACAACAAAAATAAGCAATTGGGATTTAACCTGAATAGCTTCTGTATAGCTAAGGAAAGAACGACAAAGCAAGCAGGCAATCTTCAGAATGGGAAAAGATATTTGCATATTATGAATCATACAAAAGCTTGATAACTAGGATCTATAGAGAACTCAATTTAATTAAAAAAGACCCAACACTCCCATATATAAGTGCTCAAGAGCGATGAATAGAATCTTCTCTAAAGAAGACAGACAAATGCCTAACATACAAAAAAATGCTCATCATCCCTAATCATAAGAGAAATGGAAATCAAAACTACCCTGAGATAACACTTAACCCCAATGAGAATGGCTCACATCACAAATTCTCAAGGTACTGGGATGAACAAGTGGGTAGGGGAGGAAGATGATGGGGTCACGGTATATGGCACACCTCTTGGGGGTAGGACACAGACATAAGAGGGACTTTATCTAACAAATGCAATCCATGTAACCTAATTCTTGGTACCCTCAATGAATTCCAAATAATAAAAAAATAAATAAAATGAAATAAAAAAGAATTTTCTGTATTCTCAACAGCCCATTTGTGTATGAGTATGGAATGTGTCCACTCATGCTTACAACACATAAACCTCTTAGGATTATGTCTAATTTTTTAAAGTTCTACCTACTTCATCAAGAAAGTAGTGGGAAGGCAGGGAACAGTGGCTCACATCTGTAATCCTAGCACTCTGGGAGGCTGAGGCAGGTGGATTGCTTAAACTCAGGACCAGCATGAGCAAAGATGAGACCTGGTCTCTACTAAAAATAGAAAACCTAGCTGGGCATTTTGGTGTGCCCCTATAGTCCCAGCTACTCAGGATGCTGAGGCAAGATCACCTGAGCCCAAGAGATTGAGGTTGCATGGCACTCTACCCTGGGCAACAGAGTGAGACTCTATCTCAAAGAGAAAATAAAAGTGGCTCAGCGCCTGTGGCTCAAGTGGCTAAGGCGCCAGCCACATACACCTAAGGTGATGGGTTCGAATCCAGCCCAGGCTGCCAAACAACAATGATGGCTGCAACCAAAAAATAGCCGGGCGTTCCGGCGGGCGCCTGTTGTCCCAGCTACTTCGAAGGCTGAGGCAGGACACTTGCTTGAGCCCAGGAGTTGGAGGTTGCCATGAGCTGTGATGCCACGGCACTCTACCCAGGGGGACAGCTTGAAGCTCTGTCTCCAAAAAAAAAAAAAAAAACCAGAAAAGAAGTTAACATTATTCTGAAGATCAGGAACTCATTGTTGTTACTGTAATGATCATACCTTACATTTATGTAGGACATAAGAGTTTTTTAAAGTACATTCTGTCAGCTCAGCACCCATGGCTCAAGTGGCTAAGGTGCCAGCCACATACACCTAAGGTGGCGGGTTCAAATCCAGCCC
>NW_003852447.1:6980417-6982164 GCF_000181295.1 Otolemur garnettii
CTGTGAGTTGTGTGACACCATGGCACTCTACAGAGGGCGATAAAGTGAGACTCTGTCTCTTAAAAAAAAAAAAAAAAAGTACATTCTGTCATTGGATTTGACAAACCCTTAGAGAAAAGCAGTATAGGTGGTACAAGCTTCATTGTGTAAGTAGAAGAAACTGAGACTTAAGATGGTGGAAGAGATGACACTAGGGCCCAGGCTTTACCATTAGTTCCTTGTATTTCCTCTCTGTTCTCCACCAGCTTCAGATAATAATTCACTCAGTAGTAGATGCATTTGGAACCAGAAGGTAACAAAAGGGACAAAGTATTGCAGTAGTAAATTAAAATATTTAAGAGAAAAGTTCCTGCTTAATAATAGAGTTTGAAAGAGTAACTGCTTTGGGTTCTTTTAAATGATAACGTGAATAAATTACAGGTCCTGCAGTTGTCAGTCACCACCTTGCTCGAGTTCTGCTGTTGTGGAAATGTGTCTTTCCAGCATCTCCTAAAGATCTAGAAACAGAAAAGAGCCGAGGAGATTCTTTTACATGGCAGGTAACCCTGGAAGGACGAGCTGGTGCACTCTGTGGTAAGTTGAGTTTAGTCTTTTTTTCTACACCCTTTTTCTTTACATGTATTAATTTGTTTTACTTAGAGTAATGGGGGAAAAATCTACCTCTGGTGATTTTTGTAACTGAACAACAAAAGAACATAATTGACTACTTGGTGATGATAACTGAAGTATGACACACAATAAACAAAATTTGAGAGTCCTGATCCTTGAGATAATGCATATTTTATTAGATGCAATCCAGTTGAAAACTGTCAACATTGTGTTATTTTAATTGGGCATTCATTCCTCTTTTTAGAAATACTAGGATTTAGTAATTACCTTTGCTTAAGTGTGGTTTCCATTGAGTCTATATAGTTGACCCCTGAATGATGTGGGAATTTATGGATGTCTACCATGGTGAAGTTGAAAATTCACATCTTACTTTTGATTCCCCCAAAACCCAACTACCAATAGCCTACTAATGACTAATAAATAGTTCATTACCACAAATTTTATATGTACTATATGTAGTATTCTTATAATAGAGTAATACAATAAAGCTAGAAAAAAGAAATGTTATTCAGAGAATGATATTGGAAAGGCATTTACTGTTCATTAAGTTGAACTAGATCAACATAAAGGTCTTCATCTTCTCTTCATGTTGAAAAGGCTGAGGAGGAGAAAGAAAAGGGATTGGTCTTGCTGTCTCAGAGGTGCCAGAGGCCAAAGTGGTAGAGGCAGTGGAGGAGGGGCAGCCACACTCCATGTAATTTCTATTGAAAAAATTCTACATAGGCTTGTAGAATTTGAAGCCAGCCCAGGGCCTGCCAAACAACAATTACGACAGCAACAACAAAAATAGCCAGGCATTGTGCAGGTGCCTGTAGTTCCAGCTAGTTGGGAGGCTGAAGCAAGAGAATTGCTTAAGCCCAAGAGTTTAAGGTTGCTGTGAGCTGTGACGCCACAGCCCTCTACCCAGGGCAACATAGTGAGAGACTCTGTCTCAAAAAAATAAAATAAAAGAGAGAAAAATCTACATATAGATGGGCCCATGTTGTTCAGATCTGGGTTAGTCAAGGGTCACCTAGGTATGAAACTTGTACCCTTTTGCAATATATAGATTGTTAAAAATAGTATTTTATCATGAAAATTTGAACTAAGGAAAGGTTGAGATCCCTAGAAAGACATGGAGGCTTTGGTTTTGTTTGTT
>NW_003852447.1:6983004-6991518 GCF_000181295.1 Otolemur garnettii
AAAAAAAAAAAAAAAAAAAAAAAAAAGAACTTTTTGTGTTTAGCACATTTCTTTATTCCACTAATAAAAATACTTTTTCTATATTGTAATCAAATGTTCCTTTCATGGCTGATAACATTATGCTGAGTAAAAGTTTGTTCTCTTTTTCAGCTATCAAGAGCTTTGTTTCCCACTGTGGCGATCTCCTTACTGAGGAAGTTATTCAGCGTCTTCTTCCACCACTTCCTTGTGCTGTGGATTTGCTAACTCAGTAAGGATCAGCTATTTAGATTTGATAAAATTTTCTAAGAGCACTTAGCGATCCTCTGATTATACAGTATTCCTTAAGTATAATAACAAGCCAAGTTTCTGTGGTCGCCGAATGATTTTGCTTTTGCAAAGGAAGGTAGTCATTTAGATTTATGATTTTTTTTTTTAGGGTAGGATCTTGCAAGAAAAATACATATTAAAAGGGAAAGAAAATTACTGAGTGAATAATGTACCTTCCATACAGGCAGACTTTAACAAGAAATTAAATATTAAGCCTGTTAACCTTTTCAGGTATGCATTTTATTGGTTTGTTAGTGTATTCTGTGTTCAAAAGAACCAGATGTTTATTAACAGTTTCAGTTGTTTGTTTCTATTTTTTCTGAGTTATACATATATGATTAGAAACAGAAAAGCCAATATATATCATAAGCACTTATAATTTGCAAACAATAAAATATATAGAGAAAGTCTTTCCAAAAAGTAATGATTAACAATTTATATATAGGGCAGTGCCTGTGCCCAGGGGGTAGGATGCCAGCCCCATATACCGAGGGTGGCAGGTTTGAACACAGCCCTGGCCAAAATGCAACAGAAAAAATAGCCAGGCATTGTGGCAGGCACCTATAATCCCAGCTGCTTGGGAGGCTGAGGCAAGAGAATCACCTAAGCCCAGGAGTTGGAAGGTGCTGTGAGCTGTGACGTCACAGCACTCTACCAAGGGCGATAAAATGAGACTCTGTCTCTTAAAAAAAAAATTTATATATAAAGAAAAATACATCTAAGATATGGCTTAGGTAGTATAATAAAGTGTTTAACTATGAATCCAGTACAATTAGAGCAGGGGTTAGCAAACTTTTTCTGTAAAGGGCCAGATAGTTGGCTTAGCACCTATAACTTAGCGGTTAGGGCACTGGCCACATACACCGGAACTGGTAGGTTGAACCCAGATAACAATGACAGCTATAACAACAACAACAAAAAATAGCCAGGCATTGTGGTGAGCGCCTGTAGTCCCAGCTACTTGGGAGGCCAAGGCAAGAGAATTGCTTAAGCCCAAGAGTTTGAGGTTGCCGTGAGCTGTGACGTCACAGCACTCTACTGAGAGCAACATAGTAAGACTCTGTCTCAAAAGGGGGGGGGGGAATTTAGTAAATATTTGGGGCTTGTGGGCCGTGAGTTCTGTGTGTGTATGTTGTAACTACTCAACTCGTAGTGTAGAAGCGATCATAATGTTAGTGAATATGTGAGTGAATGTGACTGTGTTCCAATAAAACATAATTTACAGAAACGGGCAGTGGGCCTGTTTGGCCACCATTGAACTACTACAGCATGAACAATACTGTTGAAGGTATATGTGCTCCTTTCTCTAATAACATTCTTTCTGACTTCCTTTAAAAGTACCCAAGAGCCTGAGTATTATAGTTGTCATTTCCTTAACATTTTTAAAAAAGTGTATCAAATATTTTTGTTTCCCTAAGTAGTATGTTATTTAGTTTTGCTTGATTTTGATGAGGCAGATGTTACTATAATGTTTCTATGACTTGATACCCAGTCACCCTCGGTAGAGTGTTGTGGCATCACAGCTCTCAGCAACCTCAAACTCCTGGGCTTAAGTGATTCTCTTGCCTCTGCCTCCTGATCAGCTGGGACTACAGGCATCTGGCACAACGCCTGGCTATTTTTTACTGTTGTTGTGGCAGGCCCAGGCTAGGTTTGAACCTGCCTACTTTGGTGTATGTGGCCAGTACCCCAACCGCTGAGCTATGGGCACCCAGCCAGGTTTTGGGGGGGTTTTTTGTTTGTTTGTTTGAGACAGAATCTCACTATGTTGCCCCCAGTAGAGTGCTGTGACATCTCAGCTCACAGCCTCCAACTCTTGGGCTTAAGTGATTCTCTTGCCTCAGCTTCCCAAGTAGCTGGGACTACAGGCACCTACCACAGTACCCGCCTATTTTTTGGTTGCAGTTGTCGTTGTTTAGCAAGCTAGGCCAGGCTCAAACCCACCAGCCTCATTGTATGTGGCCGGCACTCTACTCACTGAGCTATGGGTACCAAGCCTATGACTTAGTTTTTTTACTCAGCATGGTTTTTTGATTTTTTGCTTTTTGGTTTTTTTTTTGAGACCAAGTCTCAAGCTGTCGCCCTGGGTAGAGTGCTGTGGCGTCTTAACTCACAGTAGCCTCAAACTCTTGGGTTGAAGTGATCCTTCTGCCTCAGCCTCTCAGTATTACAGGTGCTCACCACCACACCTGGCTAATTTTTTCTACTTTTAGTAGAGATGGGATCTCATTCTTCCTAGGGCTGGTCTCAAACTCCTTAGCTCAAGGGATCCTTCCACGCACACATCCCACAGTGCTAGGATTATAGGTATGAACCACCACGCCTGACCAAAATCTGGCTGTTTCTTTTTATAGAGCGCTGGTTTTACTCTGGATTTGGCTGTTCTACTGTCCTAAAGCAACCACAGTCCTCCTAAGTAGGCTTCCCAGGATGCTAAGCCTGAGGCACCAAGGTTGGACCCATAACAGACTTTAGGTTTTGCCATACTGAGTTGTAAAATCTGTAATTTATTAGTAAATGAGTTTCAGGTTCTAGACATAATACTGTGACCTTAGAAATCTAAACTGAGCCTAGCGTCTGTGGCTCATGCCTGTAATCCTAGCACACTGGGAGACCAAGGGAGGTGGATTGCTTGAGCTCACAGGTTCGAGACCAGCCTGAGCCAGAGCAACACCTGGTCTCTAAAAATAGCCAGGTGTCGTGGTGGGTGCCTGTAGTCCCAGCTACTCAGGAGGCTGAGGCAAGAGAATCACTTGAGCCCAAGAGGTTAAGGTTGCTGTGAGCTATGACACCAGAGCACTCTACCAAGGGCATAAAAGACTCTGTCTCAAAAAAAAAAGAAAGTAATCTAAGGTGACTATATTATTTTGTTGCGTAAAGTATGATAGAAAAGTTGCAAAATGATTTCCACATGTGATACTTTTATACCTTCAGTCAGGTAATCCCTGTTATACCTTTTAGTCTGTGATGTCTTGTTTAAAAAAAAAAAAAATAGGCAGCACCCGTAGCTCAGTGGGTAGGATACCAGCCACATACACTGAAGCTGGTGGGGTCAAACCCGGCCCCGGTCACCTGAAACAACAATAACAACTGCAACCCCCAAAAAAGTGGCCAGGCATTGTGGAAGGCACCTGTAGTCCCAGCTACTTAGGAGGCTGAGGCAAGAGAATCACTTAAGCCCAAGAGTTTGAGGTTGCTGTGAGCTGTGATGCCACAACACTACTGAGGAAGACAAAATGAAACTCTGTCTCAAAAAAGAAAAAAAAATTAAAATGTCACTAAACTCATTAAAATTATGAGCTATTTACATGTTGGGCTATTCATTCTTTGTACAAGGGCTATCCAGAAAGTATCCAGCTATTATTAGTACTATTTTTCCTATTACATGGCTAGATACTTTCTAGATAGCCCTCCTTTATTGTTATGTGACTTACCAACTTAAGATACACTTTTTTGTTTTATTCTAAGGCTTTCTTCAATACTGAAAACATATGGAAGTCCTTTGAAAACACCGTCTGTAGTTTATAGACAAAGACTTTATGAACTGTTGATTTTATTACCTCCTGAAACCTATGAAGGTATGTGCCTTGGACAAAATATTTATTGTTTGTGGCTAAGATAGTGCCTGGAAAGTAATTGTCATTCATTAAATACTTGAATGAATGAATTATAATGGCAGTTGTCTAGTGCCTTATATCTAGACTGTGTAGGGAGTTTGATCCTAATCCACGTGTTCACTAATAATAAAATACATTTTTAAAAGAAAGTTCATGTTTTCTTTCCTTCCTTCTTGTAGAATAATCAACTACTCCCTAGTTAAACTGTGTGTGGGAGAATGAGTCCCAAAGACTGATACTGATTCTACTCTAGTGCTTTATACAGAATATGTAATGTAAATCTATTACAAACATGGCCATTCCTAGTTTCCTTCTAGAAAGATAGACACATACATGTACTAGGGAGTACATATTCTTTTCCATTATTCTTAATTCTGCTCAGATAAGGTTTCATATTGAAGCTTCAAGGTATTATTGATTTTATAACATTTATCATGTAGTTTTTGCTCTTATTAAGCTCAAAGGTGACTTTGGATTACTGCAGTGCTGCCATTGATAAAATAAATTTGTCTCTATTTTAAAATTAGTCCTAAAATCTTTCTTATCAGTTTGAATTATAGTTTTAAGAAAACATACTGCTGTTACATCTGAATAATTTAATATGCTTGTTTTAAGAGGTGAAAGTTGAAAATTGTCTCCAATGGGGACTTGTATCTTGTTTTAGTCTTGATCATTTTTAGTCAACAAATTGTTAGAATTGTTGCCTAATTCCAACAATTAGAATGTTACTTCAAATATATTTATTGTAAAAGTACTATGTTTAGGCTCAGCGCCTGTACCTCACCGGCTAGGGCGCCAGCCGCATATACCAGAGCTGGTGGGTTAGAACCCAGCCTGGGCCTGCCAAACAATGACAATTACAACAAAAATAGCTGGGCTCTATGGCGGGCACCTGTCGTCCCAGCTACTTGGGAGGCTGAGGCAAGAGAATCACTTAAGCCGAAGAGTTTGAGGTTGCTGTGAGCTGGGATTCCGGCACTTTACTGAAGGTGGCATACTGAAACTCTGTCTCAAAAAAAAAAAAGTACCACATTTATTTGCTTGTATCCTTATGCCAGCAAATGTATACCACATTAGTGCTAGCTTGGCCTTTATCATTATGTAAGTGATACTATTCCTATTTACTCTCTGGTTTTCATATCTACCTATTAAAATGTTTACTATAAAGAAAACATTTAGGCCAGGAGCAATGTCCTGTATTCCTAACACTTTTAGAGGCTAAGGCAGGAGGATCACTTGATCTTAGAAGTTCAAGACCAGCCTGAGAAGTAATTTCTAAATTCCGCAGCTCAGGTAAACCGTTAGGCTGTGGCAAAAGCAGTGCCTTTCATTTTTTTAATCAACATAGATGAACCTGGAACCCTTTTTTATTTTTACCATAATATCTTAAAGCTTATTTTCAAACTATAGATTTTTTTTAAAAATCGACTTTTTTTTCTAATTCTTTAACATTTAGGATTACAATAATATCAACCTAAAATCTATATTATATCTTCTGATAAATGATGATGTGATTCTACCCTTAAAGAAGAACTTGAATTAGGAAAAAAGGAAAAAGTCTTTTTTTTTTTTTGAAGCAGAGCCTCAAGTTGTCCCCCTGAGTAGAGGGCTGTGGCATCACAGCTCACAGCAACCTCCAACTCCTGGGCTTAGGCAATTCTCTTGCCTCAGCCTCCCGAGTAGCTGGGACTACAAGCACCTGCCACAACACCTGGCTATTTTTTGTTGCAGTTTGGCCAGGGCCGGGTTGAACCTGCCACCCTCGGTATATAGGGCCAGCACCCTACTCACTGAGCCACAGGCACCACCCTTTCTTTTTTTGAGGGGGGGCATTCTCAAGCTGACGCCCTGGTTAGAGTGCCATGGCGTCATAGCACAAGCAACCTCCAATTTGGGCTTAAGCCCAAAGGTGACACAGTGAGACTCTTTCTCAAAAAAAAAAAAGGCGGCACTTGTGGCTCACTGGGTAGGGCACTGGCCCCATATACCAAGGGTGGCAGGTTTGAACCAGCCCTGGCTAAACTGCAAACAAAAAATAGCTGCGCACCTGTAGTCCTAGCTACTCAGGAGGCTGAGGCAAGAGGATTGCCTAAGTCCAGGAGTTTGAGGTTGCTATGAGCTGTGACGTCACAGCACTCTACCAAGGGTGATTAAGTGAGACTCTGTCTCAAAAAAAGAAAAAACCAAAAAAGAAAACTAACTCATTCCCATGCTGGGAAGTCATGAAGAAAAATAATTTCAATTCTTGAACAATTTCTACATTACAAAAGCAACTTCTTTCTGTGTCTTTTAGACTGACTTTTTGACTAGACATTGGAACTGATATCACCAGAACTTTAAAGTTAGAGGAATAGGCTCGGCGCCTGTGGCTGAAGTGGTTAAGGTGCCAGCCATGTACACCCAAGGTGGCGGGTTCAAATCCAGTCCGCCCGCCAAACAACAATGACAGCTGCAACCAAAAAATAGCCAGGCATTGTGGTGGGCGCCTGTGGTCCCAGCTACTTGGGAGCCTGAGGCAGGAGACTCGCTTGAGCCCAGGAGTTGGAGGTTGCTGTGAGCTGTCATGCAACAGCACTCTTCCCAGGGGGATAGCTTGAGGCTCTGTCTCAAAAAAAAAAAGCTTAAAGTTAGAGGAATACATTTAAAGACTATATTTCCTTTTGTAGTCAAATTTAGAAATTACTATAGGTTATTATAATATTAGCTACATTACTTAAAATGTCAATTGATATTTTAGTGGTAAAGTTATGACTGTTATACTCCCACATGTTATATAAATCTATCAAATTATATAGAAAATAATTTTAAAAATTCAAAAGCCAGTAAGAAAAAAATTTTCACTTTTATTACCAAATTTGTAAAGATGAAAATAAAGATGAAAGATGAGAAACAGCAAACTTACCACTTTTGGTTGAAACATAAAAATTATTACTACAACCAAGATATGTATATATACATGCATAATTTGAAAAATGTCCTTTTAGGTCACGCCCATAGCTCAGTGGGTAGGGCACTGACCACATAAACCCAAGCTGGCGGGTTCAAACCCAGACCAGGCCTGCTAAAACAGCAATGACAACTGCAACAAAAAAACAGCTGGGCACTGTGGTGGGCTCCTGTAGTCCTAGCTACTCAGGACGCTAAGGCAAGAAAATTGCTTAAGCCCAAGAGTCTGAGGTTGCTGTGAGGTGTGACACCATGGCACTTCACCCAGGGCAACGTAGTGAGACTGTCTCCAAAAAAAAAAAAGTCCTTGTAGTATCCATTATTAGACTTTTGACTAGCGGTACATAGTTAACACATTTGTTTGTAGGGTAGTTTTCAAGAATGAGAAACGCAATCTTTGGTTATAATATATTTAAGTTGGCCAGTGTTATAGATTAAAACTCACCCTGATCTTTTTTAACCCAGTAACTGGGTTGTTAGCAGTAACCCAGTAACCAGTTAACTGTTCGCATTAATTGCAAATTGCTCTTTTTCTCTGACTCACCAGGAAACCTCTGTGCTGTCCTCCAAGAACTGGCTGCTGACTTGACTGCCCCTGATATCCAGGTGGCAGCATCTACGTTTTTACTTCCATCCCTCTGTCATCAGGATGATCTTTTGATACTAAGTCCTGTGCTGCAAGAGACTGACCATAGATTTATTGAAGAACAAGTATGGCCGTTTTTAATTACTCTCACTTAGATTCGATCTGTGAACAGTGATTTTAAAACCTCATATACCTTTTTTCCCTTTTAGCTTCTGCTTGGCAGTGGTGTTGCTTGTGGAAGTCTTGAATATGACCCTTATTCTATTTTTGAGAAAGATGTAAAGGGAGATTCAGTGCCTAAACCCTTGCCTCCAACACTGTCAGTTATTAGCTCTGCAGCCAAACTCTTTGGGATTGTATGTGCTCATGTGGAAGAAGCTCAAAGGTAAACATCTTCAGTAGTTCACATATCCTAAAATATAATACGTAATTGGTTCAGTGAATGCATAATAGAGAACTGGTGGGTAAAAAGATTGTTGTCACATGGTCTCATTAACATAAATCTCTTGGCTCGGTGCCTGTGGCTCAAGTGGCTAAGGTGCCAGCCACGTACACCCAAGGTGGCGGGTTCGAATCCAACCCAGGCCCACCAAACAACAATGATGGCTGCAACCAAAAAATAGCCCGGCGTTGTGGCGGGCGCCTGTGGTCCGAGCTACTTGGGAGGCTGAGGCAGGAGACTCACTTGAGCCCAGGAGTTGGAGGTTGCTGTGAGCTGAGATGTCACAGCACTCTACCCAGGGAGACAGCTTGAGGCTCTGTCTCAAAAAAAAAGAAAAAAAACATAAATCTCTTACAGGTGAAGATGAGATAAAGGTTCTTTAATTAGTCACAAGTAACCATGTGAGATGATGAATATATTAATTAAATTGATTGTAGTAATCATTTCATGAGGTATGGATACAGCAAAACTTGTTGTATACCTTTAATATATGCTATTTGGGCTCGGCGCCTATAGCTCAACCGGCTAAGGCGCCAGCCATGTATACCTAAGGTGGCGGGTTCGAATCCCCAGCCCGGACCCGCCAAACAACAATGATGGCTGCAACCAAAAAA
>NW_003852447.1:6992712-7001489 GCF_000181295.1 Otolemur garnettii
GTCATTGTTGTTTGGTGGGTCCGGGCTGGGGATTTGAACCCGCCACCTTAGGTGTACGTGGCTGGCGCCTTAGCCGGTTGAGCTATAGGTGCCGAGCCGGTAGTTTCTTAATTAGTAACTGAGCATATATCTTTCTTAGGGACCAAAATCCACTATCCCAGAAATTCTATTATTATCTGAGGAACTAAATAAGAAGGAAATTTCTGCCATTAGCTAATCTGGTCATAGTTTACAAATTATTACTATTCACAGTCATTCAGTCATCCATATACTCTCCTTCTAGACCAACAATAGCGTATTTAATAGATTTTAGCTTTTATTATTATTATCATTTTATCCAGTTATGTCTTCTAGAGGATACCTATTACAGAATTTATCTTGGTCTCTTTGGTGAAGGCTTATGAAAACATTCCAGTCATGTCAGCAACATCTTTCTGAAACAAGTCTTGCTATAGTTTTATTTTCAGTGCATAGAAAAGTGAATGAAATTTATGTTGATTTTTATTAGTTTCAATATCAAAAGATAATGTTTTTCCCAAATTTATTTGTGGCCTATAACTTCCTGTGTGTACTGTAACTACAATTATGGTTATATTTTAGACAACATAGGACTAAATGATTAATGAATAAAAGATCAGAGGATAATCACAGTGCTTTGTAATATTCAAGGAAGGATTTGTGGAAAGGATGAGATTTGAACTAGACTAACTGCTATTTTATGGAGCACATAATTAATTTAAAATAATTAACTTGAATTGATACAGCAATAACTACTGTGGATGAAACAGTGATAGCCTTGTGGGTAAAGGATTTAAATTAAGCATCTTCATAAATGACTTTCACTATTTCTTTTTTTAGAGATGGAGTCTCACTTTATCATCCTCAGTAGAGTGCTGTGGCTTCACACAGCTCACAGCAACCTCCAACTCTTGGGCTTAGGCGATTCTTTTGCCTCAGCCTCCCGAGTAGCTGGGACTACAGGCACCTGCCGGGACGCCCGGCTATTTTTTTGTTGTAGTTTGGCTGGGGCCAGGTTTGAACCTACCACCCTCGGTATATGGGGCCAGCGCCGTACCCACTGAGCCACAGGCGCCACCCGACTTTCACCATATTTAATCAGGTCTAAGGTTAAAAAAAAAAAAAAGAATCTACTCCTTACAATCTTTCTTTTTAAAAAATAGTGATTTGGGCTGAGCGAGGTTGCTCCTGTTTGTAATACTAGCACTCTGGGAGGCTGAGGTGGTGGATTGCTTGAGCTTCAGGAGTTTGAAACCAGCCTGAGCAAGAGTGAAATCCCCTCTCTACTAAAAATAGGTTAAAAAAGAAAAAAGAGAGAAAGAAAGAAAACTAGCATTGTGAGGGTGCCTGTAGTCCCAGCTACTTGTGAGGCTGAGGCAAGAAGATTGCTTGAGCCTGAGACTTTGAGGTTGCTATTAACTATGATGACACCATGGCACTCTACCCAGAGCAACCTAGTGAGACTCTGTGTCAAAAACAAAAGTGATTTTATTATTCTTTTAGAGAAGTTTTTATTTTCATATTTATTGCCCAATCATAGTTTCAAAGAGATGGTTTCTTATTTCTACTGTAATGAATTTTAAAATATACTGATAGTTTTTTTTTTCAGCCATATAGATTATAAGAATACAAATGAATTTCAAGGAAGGAGAAGTCTCATTTAATAAAAACATGGAGAACAGATAAAAGCAAAACCTATTATTCCATTGAGATTCTAACTGAAGAAAAATTGTAGGCAGTAATTTGCAGATTTTTTTAAAGTGATCTGGCAGGATCCCAAATGTAGAATGTGGGTCATAGGCAACTATCAGCAGTCTCCCGTGGGTGACATTGGACAACCAGAGGAGAGAGACTACCTGGCTAGGAAGTCAAGTTTCTAACTTCTTGTTACCACAGATCTGATAGTTGTATAAAATGGCTAGCCCTTTTCCTTTTGACCTTGTTTTTGCATTTTTAGAAAAGAAAGGTCTTAAATTGTCAGCATTTAACAACTGAGTATTTCAAACCATTTTGCTGTTATTGTGGCTAGCTTCATATTAAACAAATTAAAGTTAAATCTTTTATATCATGAGATTGCCTTAAGATTGCTAATAAGTTTTTTATATTTTATTTATGAATTTAGAAATTAAGTTGTCTTTTAAATTAGTTGGTTCTCTATTCTGATTGTAGGATTTCAAAAATAAGAAAATTTTGCATTGCTAACCTTAAAGCACTGAAATGTTTAAAGCAGTGGTTCTCAACCTGTGGGTCGCAACTGTATTAAAGGTTCGTGGCATTAAGAAAGTTGAGAACCACTGGCTTAAAGGTGAGAAAGTCAGGTAGCACCTGTGGCTCAGTGAGTAGGGTGCCGGCCCCATATACCAAGGATGTATATGTACTTTTATGAGTTTTTCAGGTTCATCACGATAAACAGAATTAACTTAAAAGGAAATATTTTTGTAAATATTCTGAGAATACTAGGATTTTCACAGTTCTTAATGATCTACCATTTTTATTATATTTTATGAATTTATTTTATACATACTGCTTTCCCCAATGCATACGATACACACACATTATACACACTTTCCTTTTTTCTCTTTTTGTACAGTTGGATTTCTTAAAGGCACCATTCCTACATCCTGATTAAATAACATAATTGCCATTTGAAGCATCACTTGTCTTGTAGCCTCAACAGGATGATCGAGATCTACTTAAGGATATTATTAGATGTTCATTACATGTATCCATATGCCATGTTCAGGCTGTCACAGCATCTTTTTACCTACTCAATGCAGTTACCTTTCATGATTGTTCAACAAGCACCTTTGATTGCCTACTACATGCTAAACACAAGTTGAAGATAAATTATAAGCCAGTATTCCTGCCATCACAATAATTTACAACCAAAAAATAGTATCTTCAGTATAATATTAGCTTTCCTGTCTTAAAGGGAGAAAAGAGGGAAAAGGAAGTACAGGGCTAAAAAATGACATTTTAAAAGAAGAAATTGATGGAAAAATGAGGTGGTGGTTTATTTCATGGTTATACAAGTATAACTTTCTTTTTTTTTTGAGACAGAGTCTTACTCTGTTGCCCTTGGGTAGAGTGCTGTGACATTATAGCTCACAGCAGCCTCAAACTCTTGGGCTCAAGAGATGATCTTGCCTCAACCTCGTGAGTATCTGGAACTACAGGTGCTTGCCACAATGTCCAGCTAGTTTTTCTATTTCTAATAGAAACTGGATCTCACTCTTGCTCAGGCTGATCTCAAACTCCTAAATTCAATTAATCCATCTTCCTTGGCCTCCCAGAGTGCTAGGATTATAGGAGTGAGCCACCACACCTGTCTTCAAGTATATCTTTATATGTCTTGACATAAGGAATTAAAACGTTTGTTCTATAAGGACACGAAAAGCAGTCACAGAAGATACTCAAATAGCAAATGAACACATTCAACCCCAGATGAAAAATATAGTATATATTCTTCATAATTAGAGTTTTGAAAACTGAAAAATTTTTCTTAATAGTAGTAGAATCATAGAATAGATTGTATGTGTATAATGAAATTTGGGTTCACAAAGATTATCTTAGAATAAAAGTGACTCGAAAAGTATAAAGAGGTAACGTTAAATGAGAAAAGCAAAAATTAAAATTGTCATATAGTATGATCCCAAGTATATTTTTAAAGTATAATGGCGGATTCAATGGGCTATACTGCTTCTCCTTAACTGTTGAGGATATAAATTGGCACTAACCTTAAAATGAATTAATGTATTTGAATCTAGTGAGTCCTGATACTAAGAACAAAAATGTTGGTCAATACTGAAACCTCTTTAAAAGTTTCCCATAATATGTTTCATGTGTTGACTCTGTTGAAACTTGAGAATTTGATAATCCTGGGTTAATGCTTTTTTTTTTTTTTTTTTTTTTTTGAGAGATAGAGTCTCACTTTGTCACCCTCGGTAGAGTGCCATGTCATCATAGCTCACAGCAACCTTCAGCTCTTGGGCTTAGGCAATTCTCTTGCCTCAGCCTCCCAAGTAGCTGGGACTACAGGCGCCTGAAACAACACCAGGCTAATTTTTGTTGCAGTTTGGCCGGGTCGTGTTTGAAACCATCACCCTTGGTATATAGAGCCGGCCCCTACTCACTGAGGAGCCACAGGTTCTGCCCACTTTTTTTTTTTTTTTTAATCTGAGTGGGCATTGAGGGTTTTTTTCCTCCTCTCTAGAAAGAGGAATTATCTGTCTTAAGTACCTACTAAAAAGCTGTAGGGGAAAGGTCTGTTAGTTGGAACACCTCATACTGGTTAGGACAGAAAAGCAAAGAATAACTTTGTTTATATGTGAACTACCCATAAAAAGGCCAAGTTCTATGGTATTAAAGGCTATGTGTTACATATACATTTTTTGTGTAGTTTTACCAACATTGAATGAATTTGTAAGTATTATCTCAAATATAATTTCCCCATTTATTAGAATGTGCATTCTCACATTTACAATACAGTAGTATTTAAAGTTTAAAAAACCTAAAATATGAAATTTAAATATTATTGAGAACCTCCCTGCTTTTAGGTGTTAATTGTTAACATTTTAGGGAAAGTAAGGATATCAGAACATGGTGGAAGAGACCAAAAAAGCTGATGCAAGTAACTTTTAGATGTTTTACTTAGAAAATAGTTAACTAAAATGTCTGAATTTGCCCAGGTAAAATCTTTATTACTTGCCAGTGATGCAGGTTAAAAAACAATCTTTTTTTTTTTTTTTTTTTTGAGTCACAACCTCAAGCTGTCACCCTGGATAGAGTGCCATGGCATCACAGCTCACAGCAATGTCCAACTCCTGGGCTCAAGCGATTCTCCTGCCTCCACCTCCCAAGTAGCTGGGACTACAGGACTACAGGCGCCCACCACAACGCCTTGCTATTTTGTTATTGTTGTTGCAGCTGTCTTTGTTGTTTGGTGGGCCTGGGGTGGATTTGAATCTACCAGCTCAAGTGTATGTGGCTGACGCTTTAGCCCCTTGAGCCACAGGTGCCAAGTCTAGAAAACAACCTTTATTGAGGCTAGGCACAGTGGCTCATGCCTGTAATCCCAGCACTTGGAAAGCTGAGGTGGTTAGATTGTCTGAGCTCACAGGTTCAAGACCAGCCTGAGCGAGAGCAAGACCTCATTTCTAAAAATAGCCAGGCATTGTGGCAGTCACCTGTAGTCCCAGCTAGCTGGGAGGCTGAGGCAAGAGAATTGCTTGAGCCCAAGAGTTTTTTGTTTTTGTTTTTGTTTTTGTGATAGAAGCCTCAAGCTGTCCCCCTGGGTAGAGTGCTGTGACATCAAAGCTCACAGCAACCTTCAACTCCTGGGCTCAAGCAAGTCTCCTGCCTCAGCCTCTCAAGTAGCTGGGACCACAGGCACCTGCCACAACGCCCAGCTATTTTTTTTGATTGCAGCCAAGGCTATTTTATTTTGGTTGCAGCCATCGTTGTTTGGCAGGCCCGGGCTAGATTGGAACCCACCACCTGAGCCCAAGAATTTAAGGTTGCTAAGAGCTATGACAACATGGCACTCTACCAAGGGTGACAAAATGAGACTCTATCTCAAAAAAAAAGAAAAAAATCTTTATTAGGTAATGCATTTGTGGTTATTTTTTCCACAAAATACTGCTTCTCGCCTACTATCAGAATAATCCGCAATCAAATCATTTTTCTGTTAGTTATGTTAATAACGTATTTTCTTTTCCTAAGATACATAAAGATATTCAAGGGCAATTTATCTCATTTTAGTAGTTCCAACAAAATAATGCAACAAAATGAATTAGCAGTAGATACTCAGTACTGTCTTTTGGTTAATTTTGTCTTTATTAGTAAATTTTATGTACTTTTAAGTCTGATTGCTTCTGATTTTAGGATTCTTACATTGGAACAGCTTTTGGACAGTATAAAGCGCACAAAAGGAGCTCGTCAGCAAGTAGTTCAGTTACATGTTGTTTCTTCAGTTTCTAGTTTCCTGAAGGTAATTCTTTTTTTAAAAAATTTGAAATTTTTGCTTAGTTTTTTTTGGTAATGACTAGAATGCAAAACTAAAACCACAGCTTCTGTAAGAACCACTTGTTCTTGCCCATCTTGTACCTCTTTTCATACTTTACTTTGGCCTATCATCAGGCCTTGTGTTTAAGTGCAGGGTCTCTTAAGACATCCTTGTTGAGGACAGTTTTGTCCAAGGACCGTTCCACAGAATGTCTTGTGGTCATGGGGTGATTATAGTCATAAACTTTCACAAAACACTTGATCTTTGACCACTTCAGCCGTCTTCTTGCCCATGGTAGCTGTCACTTTGCATAGATAGTGATTAATTCCCGCCACCACAGCCTGGCTGTAAGGGTGGTCTCAGGTGCTGTCAAACTTTTTATGACGCAGTAGCATCCATCCAGCACCAGCACCACTTTCCCAGATTTCATGAACATGCCCATTTTGACAGCAATCACCTGGGCCTATACCAGAAAGTGAGAGTGATATTCTTAAAGGATTGGGTTTTTTTCACTTTTTTTAATGTCCTGATAAAAATGTTTCATGACTTAGAATTTTCATCTTACATTTTCTCCACTTAAAGCTTGTTAGTTAGAAATGAAATTTACAGTGTTGGCTGAGAGCCCATGCATTAACCTGCTAAATCTGATATTCCAGATCAGGGAATTGATAGCCTATGGCCTGTGTACCAAATCTAGCTAGCTCATTGTTACATTTATGACTTATTGTTTCTAAGTATGGTAAAATATAATAGGTTTCATTGTACGAATATCTCTATAAATGTTCTGAACACATTTATACCTCAATGATAATTGATTGTTTCCTGGAGATTTAAGATTCTAGAGTGCTTTGTGGAAAAAAATAAAATTATGTTTGTATGATCAACATGGATTTTTGTATTCTGGCCTTTTGAAGTTGTAATTTAAGTATGAACACATTTGGTTAACCAGAATTTGCATTCCAAACTGGATAAAAGAATTTACTGCGATTGTAAGTTTGAGTTGTTCTTTACATATTTCAGTATGTGGCTGGCTCCAAGGGAAGTTTAGGTACAGAGGAAATGAGAAGACTTGCTCTAACATTAGTTATGGGAGGCCTAGAAAGTTCCAACCCCCTGTTGAGATGTGCAGCTGCAGAGGCATGGGCCAGATTAGCCCAAGTGGTTGATGATGGAACTTTTACAGCCGGATTAGCTCAAATTAGCTTTGACAAGTAAGTAAAGTTTTTATTCATATACTCATGGACTGTGTGTCAAAACTGACTATAGCTTGCTGGTTTATTAGCACTAGTAAGAACTTTATTCTGAAATATAACTAAGAAAAAAAATTGGTAAGTATTGGTGCTTCAGAATAAAGAACCCCTCTGTCTTGTTACAATATAAAACTATCACTATTTCAGCTTTAATCTTTGTATAATAAGAGAAAGATCACTATAACATGTGTGATATAATTCACCATTGATACGACAGACTCGGCTCAGTGCCTGTAGTACAGTGGTTATGGCGCCAGCCATATACACCGAGACTGGCGGGTTCAAACTTGGCCTACGCCAGCTAAACAACTTCAACAAAAAAGTAGCTGGACTTTGTGGCAGGCACCTGTAGTCCCAGCTATTTGGGAGGCTTAGGCAAGAGAGTCACTTAAGCCCAAGAGTTGGAGGTTGCTCTGAGCTGTGACACCAAGGCACTCTACTGAGGACAACATAATGAGACTCTGTTTCAAAAAAAAAAAAAATACAACAGACTCTAGGAAAATGAGTCATTTAACAGAGTTTTCTTTTTCTTTCCTCCCCCAGAGTCTCAGTGTTTTGCCCTTGGTAGAGTGCTATAGCATCACAGCTCACAGCAACCTTAAATTCTTGGGCTTAAGCAATCCTCTTGCCTCAGCCTCCCAAGAAGCCAGGACCATAGGCACCCGCCACAATGCCCAGCTACTTTTTTGTTGTTATTGTTGTAATTGTCATTGTTGTTTAGCAGGCCTGGGCTGGGTTTAAACCTGCCAGCCTCCGTGTTTGTGGCTGGCACCCTAACCACTGAGTTATGGGTGGCAAGCCAACAGAGTTTTCTTAACTTGTTTTATACACACACACATGATAGGTAGTATGAACAATCTACAGAAAAACGCTTTGGTGGTGGCACCCATAGCTCAGTGGGTAGGGCACCAGCCACATACACTGAGGCTGGCAGGTTTGAACCTGGCACAAGCCTGCCAAAACAATAATGACAACTACAGCAGAAAAATAACCAGCCATTGTGGAGGGCACCTGTAGTCCCAGCTACTTGGGAAGCTGAAGCAAGAGAGAATGGCTTAAGCCCAAGAGCTTGAGGTTGCTGTGAGCTTTGATGCCATGGCACTCTACCAAGGGCTACATAGTGTGACTCTGTCTCAAAAAAAAATGATTATTTCATTGTCTTTTGGATACACACATACACACATAGCACATACACAAAAGTTTATTAAGACAGGTATTATTACTACCTTATCATTAAGTTACATTTTAAACTTACATGAGAATCAGTTTAAACTCACTGAGTGATGGGCGCCGCCATGTGAAGACATTTTTACTTAAAATGTTTTTCTTTATAAGATACCTTTTGGGCTTGGTGCCTATAGCTCAACCGGCTAAGGCGCCAGCCATGTACACCTAAGGTGGCGGGTTCAAATCCCCAGCCCGGGCCCGCCAAACAACAGTGATGGCTGCAACCAAAAAATAGCCGGGCGTTGCGGCGGGCGCCTGTGGTCCCAGCTACTTGGGAG
>NW_003852447.1:7001841-7003852 GCF_000181295.1 Otolemur garnettii
GAGGTTGCTGTGAGCTGTGATGCCATGGCCCTCTACGAAGGGTGACATAGTGAGACTCTGTCTCAAAATGTAATAATAATAAATGTATTTCTGAATTTTGTAACTATTTATATAAAAAGTTTTGCCTAAGTGACAATGAACATGAATTTGTTTTTTTTTTCTCAGTGATTGACATTTATTTTTACTTTCATCATTACAGATTAATATCAGCAAGGGATGTGGTTACCAGAACAGGATACTCATTGGCTTTGGGGTCCCTAAACAGGTATTTAGGAGGAATAAGTTCTTCTCAACACTTGAATTCTTGTATTGGAATCCTTTATGCTTTGTCTCAGGATAACACATCTCCTGATGTGCAGGTGAGTACCTCATGTGCTACTTTCTTTGAAATTCATGATTTATAGATTATAATATGATAGCTGGGACTATAGGCATGCACCAACACACCCAACTAACTTTTTTTTATTTTCCAGTTTTTTGCCGGGGGCTGGGTTTGAACCCACCACCTCCAGCATATGGGGCCCGTGCCCTACTCCTTTGAGCCACAGGCGCTGCCTCACACACCCAGCTAATTTTTAAAAAATTTTTTGTGGTGGATCACACCTGTAATCATAGCACTCTGGGTGTGTGCCTTTGGCTCAGTGGGTAGGGCACCAGCCCCATATACCGAGGGTGGTGGGTTCAAACCCGCCCCACCACACTGCAACAAAAAATAGCCAGGCATTGTGGTGGGCACCTGTGGTCCCAGCTATTTGGGAAGCTGAGGCAAGAGAATCTCCTAAGCCCAGGAGTTGGAGGTTGTTGTGAGCTGTGATGCCACAGCACTCTAATGAGGACGAAAAGTAGGACCCTGTCCCTAAAACAGACAAACAAACAAAAATTACTGAGAGGCCGAAGTGGGCAGATCGCTTGAGCAGAAGCGAGACCTCATCTCTACTAAAAATAGAAAAACTAAGGCAAGAAAATTGCTTGAGCCCAAGAGTTGGAGGTTGCTGTGAGCTGATGCCACAGCACTCTACCCAGGGCGACAGCTTGAGACTCTGTCACAAAAAAAAAATTTGTGCCCAGCTGATTGTTTCTTCTTTATTTATTTATTTAATGTATTTTTTTCTTTTCTTCTCTTTTTTCTTTCTTTTTTTTTTTCCTGAGGTAGAATCTTGCTCTGTCTCCCAGGCTAGCGTGGAGTGGCATCATCATAGCTCACTACACCCTTCCAATGTCATCAGTTCTGAGTTTTCTTGGTTGATGTCTTTCACCTAACAGATATGAGCTCATTTTTGTAGTATTTAAGATACTATAAGTTTCTTTTCTTTTTCTTTTTCTTTTTTTTTTTGTGATAGAGTCTCAAAAATCTCATCATCTTTTAGATGCCCTGGGTAGAATACCGTGGCATCATAGCTCACAGCATCCTCAGACTCTTGGGCTCAAGCAGTCGTCTTGCTTCAGCTTCCCAAGTAGCTGGGAATACAGGCGCCCACCACAACACCTATGTAGTTTTTTCTATTTTGGTAGAGACATTTTGGTCTTTTGGTCTTGCTCTTGCTCAGGTTGGTCTTGAACTCCTAAGCTCAAGCAATCCACCTGCCTTGGCCTCCCAGAGTGCTAGGATTAATAGGTGTGAGCCACTACACCCAGCCTGTAAGTTTTCTTATACATCCATTGATAAAAGGGATAAAATATTTTCAGTTCATTTCCTGATGGAAGAACTTCTTATTTACTTCCTGTTAGGGAACATTCAAACATTTACAAAAGTAGAATGTGTACTATTATGACCATATTGTACGTATCACCTACCTTTAGTTATTATCAGTATATGGCCAGGCTTGTTTCATTTTAACCAGAGTATATATATATATATATACAGCATAACCTCTGTAAATTGACCACCGAAGGGACTACAACAAACTGGTCAACAAACTGACCATTGAGAGGTGGTCAATATGAAAAACTAGATCTGCTGTACTGATACATACATGTGGTACATGTCCAGTTCATGAAAATTAGGTCAACT
>NW_003852447.1:7004097-7005511 GCF_000181295.1 Otolemur garnettii
GAAAATTAGGTCAACTAAAGGAAGTGGTCAATGTAGGGAGGTGCTGCTGTATGTAAATAACAATGTGACCCCTCATAAATATACATATCTACAAACTAAATACATTATGTAACCAGCACCTGAATTAAGAAATAATACATTGTCTGGCTCGGCACCAGCCATATACACCAAAGCTGGCAGGTTTGAACCCAGCCTGGGCCAGCTAAACAACAATGACAACTGCAACAAAATTAGACAGGTGTTGTGGTGTGTGCCTATAATCCCAGCTACTTGGGAGGCTGAGGCAAGAGAATTGCTTAACCCCAAGAGTTTGAAGTTGCTGTGAGCTGTGATGCCACAGCACTCTACTGAGGGCGACATTATTAATGAGACTGTCTCAAGAAAAAAAAAAGAAATAATACATTGTTAATACCCTAGACCAGTGGTCTTCAACCTTCTTAATGCTGGGATGTATTTTCATTGTTACAAAGGGGTCCCGACTCACAGGTTGAGAACCACTGCCCTAGACACTTCATTCATGATGTCTTCTAGTTCACTAACTGCCCCACCAAGGATAACTACTACCTTAATTTGCAGCAGGACAAATTAGTTTTGGCTGATTTTATACTTTATTATTATTTTTGTATTTGTCTTTCTTTATTCAACATTAAGTTCAACTTGAATTTTTATTCTTTTTTTTTTTTTAGAGACAGGGTTTCACTTTATCACCCTCGGTAGAGTGCTGTGGCATCACAGCTCATAGCAGCCTCTAGCTTTGGGGCTTAGGTGATTCTCTTGCCTCAGTCTTCCAAGTAGCTAGGACCACAGGTGCCCACCATAATGCCTGGCCATTTTTTGTTGTTACAGTTTGGCCAAAGCTAGGCTTGAACCCACCACCCTTGGTATATGGGGCCAGTGCCCTACTCACTGAGTCACAGGCGCCACCTTGAATTTTTTTATTCTTTACTATAGATTAAGCGATACGCAATTTTCGACGAACTAGATTTGATTCAAGCTGTTATCTAAAGTACCGAGCATTATCTTAGAATTCTTAGCACTGAGCTATATCCAAATGTACTACTATAAATATACTATCAGATTGCCTCTGATTTGGTTTTATGAGGTGAATATTTAAAGAGAAGACCTTTTTTGTTTGTTTTTGAGATAGCATCTGGCCCTGTCTCTCTGGGTGGTGTGCTGTGGTGTCATCATAGCTCACAACAAACTCAAGTTGATGGGCTTAAGCGATCCTTCTGCCTCACCCTCATGGGTACTAAAATTACAGCTATAAGCCACTGTATCTGGCTAAGAAGAAATTTTTTAAACTATTGAAGTTCTCGGCTCGGCGCCTGTGGCTCAAGTGGCTAAGGTGCCAGCCACATACACCTAAGGTGGCAGGTTCGAATCCAGCCCGGGCCCGCCAAACAACAATAAT
>NW_003852447.1:7006307-7007770 GCF_000181295.1 Otolemur garnettii
AAAAAAAAAAAAAAAAAGTATACACGTAAAGATGAATTCGGTTCCTAGTCTCTTTGCTTGGCCTATGGTAGGTGTTCCGTATGTTTTGTTAAATGAATGGATGAATGCCATTCAATCGGATTTCTCTTCACCTTGAGAAGACAAAGATTAGGTAAGGCCTGGCTTGGTACATCATGCCTGTAATCCTAGCACTCTGGAAGGCCGAGGTGGGTAGTTTGCTTGAGCTCAGGAGTTCAAGAGCAGACTAAGCAAGAGGAGATCCCTATCAATACTAAAAATAGATAACTATTTAACTAAAAATAGATAAACTAGGCCAGTCTCAGCTACTTGGGCAGCTGAGGCAAGAGGATTGCTTTGAGCCCAAGAGTTTGAGCTACCCAACTATTGTTTTAGAGACAGGGTCTCACTCTTGCTCAGACTGGTCTCCAACTTCTGAGATCAGGCAATCCACCATGCCCGGCATGGTCTTAGATTCTTCTTTGCCTAATGATTTATGTTGTAATAAAACTTTCAGATTAATAATAAGTAATCTAAACTCTGTTACCCAGATTATTTCTGCTTTTTTAGTAGAAATTGTTTTTCATAGATCTGTAAGTTTACAACTGGCAGTAAATTTTAAAACCCAATAATGTATGTTTAAAGAATAGTGATTATATAGGCCAATTATTAAAAGCTTTCTGCTTTTTAATTTAGGTAATAGTACCTCAGTTTCTACCTTCAGGACTTCCTGTCTGTTGGGTTGTGCAGTGATGCAGGATAACCCAAACTGCCTTGTTCAAGCACAGGCCATCTCTTGCCTTCAGCAGCTTCATATGTTTGCTCCACGATATGTCAACTTGTCTAGTCTGGTTAGCTGCCTCTGTGTGAGTATAAAATTATAAATAAGTCTTTAGATTATTTTATTTGAAACTTAGTACATATTTTAGTTATTCTCTGTACTATACAAAATCATATGTTATATACGTTGCTGTTTTTCCTCAGTCATAATCTTTTAGGGAGGGAGGCACCTTTCATGTAGTCACTTCTTAGATTGTTCACATATTGATAATCATTTTTCTCCCATTAATTTTGAACTTAATATCTGGAATATTGATTCATTAATTAGTAAACATCAATGTTCATTATGTCCTGGATACTATATAAATGTTGTAGGACATGCAAAAATTTATGTTGTCACCTGTCTTCTTCTTTTTCTTTTTCTTCTTCTTCCTCTATTTTAAATGATTACAAAATTGTTTCCATCTCCTAGATGGGGAAATAAGACCTTTCCTTAACATTCTAGCAACATTCACATCAATATTAGGGTTCTAATAATGTATTTAATGAATGAGAAAGGTGAAGGCAATCACATAGAAATTCTGATGAAGTGAATCATAATTGTCATTGGTTTTAAGTTTTACCTTGAGCATCTACAATATGTATCTAGACTTGCCTCAGAAACTGAGTTGTGGCTCAGCACCTGT
>NW_003852447.1:7008070-7014685 GCF_000181295.1 Otolemur garnettii
ATAACTTGACAACCTGCTTTTCAACTTTTTCTGCCCCTGCAGTGTTCACAGCACACTTCCTATTAGTAACATGGCAGTTGAGAATCATTACATTTGATAGACCTTTCATTTTCAATCTTGAAGCAGAATGCACAGCATTTCAGAGTTTGAAAAAAGCTCAGAATTTAAAAATCTGTCACATAGATTATCCCTACTTTTGTAGAATGATGTTTGCATTATTAAAACAAATCTCAATAAGATAAACTGAAAACCAAGCAGTCAATTGTCTTGCCCAAGGTAACACATCTAGGTAGCAGTAGCTAACTCTTAAGTGTAAAATCCATGTTCCTGGGCTCCTTGTTCAGCCCCTTAGTTCATTATTCCCTACTGCCTTTGTAGATTTTATAAACAGATCTTTAAAAATAAATTTTTTTGGAGACAGAGTCTCACTTTGTCACCCTCAATAGAATGCCATAGCATCATATACCTCACAGCAACCTCAAACTCTTGGGCTCAAGTGGTCTTCTTCATCCTCCTGAGTAGCTGAGACTACAGGCACCTGCCACAATGTCCAGCTATTTTTAGAGATAGAGTCTCACTCTTGGTCAGGCTAGTCTTGAACTCCTGAGCTCAAGCAGTCTTCCCACCTCGGCCTCCCAGAGTGCTAGAATTACAGGTACGAGCCACCATGCCCTGCCTTGTGGATAGATCTTATCTTAACTCTCTGGAGAGCCTAGCTGTGGGAAGGCTGAGCTATGTGCCCTTAGCGAAGTCCCATAACCTATAATAGCCTGAGCTTCCTTGTCTGTAAAACACAGGATTACACCAAGCGCTGCATGTAAAAAGCACTATCCCAGGCACTTAATTAGCATTTTAGAATGGTAGTTGCTTTTCTTGTCTTGACATGTGTCTTAAACATATATTACCCATTGTATTAATTATTGATAGCTATAGTCATATAAAACTTTAAAAAAAGGATATGACTTTCTTTTTTTAAAATATGGAACATTTCACAAATTTGTCATCCTTATACAGGGATTATGCTAATCTCTGTGTCTTTCCAATTTTAGTATATGTGCTGCCAAAGCAAGCACAGGACTGATTTTTCTTTTTTTTGAGACAGAGCCTCAAGCTATCCCCCTGGGTAGAGTGCCATGGCATCACAGCTCACAGCAACCTCCAGTTCCTGGGCTCAAGCGAGTCTTCTGCCTCAGCCTCCCAAGTAGCGGAGACCACAGGCGCCCGCCACAATGCCCGACTATTTTTCGGTTACAGCTGTCATTGTTGTTTGGCGGGCCCCGGCTGGATTTGAAGCTACCACCTTAGGTGTATGTGGCTGGTGCCTTAGCCACTTGAGCCACAGGCACCGAGCCAGGACTGATTTTTCTGACCAAAACTTTTGGTCCTATATTTTTTAGATCTTGGGATTAATTTTGTATTAGGGAAAATAGCACTTACAGGAAAAAGCTTTTACTTATACTATTGAAGGAATTTTGCCCAAGAATATTACTCTTTTTTTTTTTTTTTGAGATAGTATCTCACTGTGGCACCCTGGGTAGAGTGCCTTGGCATCACAACTCACAGCAACCTCCAACTCTTGGACTTAAGCCATTCTCTTGCCTCCTCAGTAGCTGGGACTATAGGCTCTTGCCACAACGCCCAGCTATTTTTTGGTTGCAGTTGTCATTGTTGTTTAGCTGGCCTGGGCTGGGTTCAGTCCTGCCAGCCTGGGTCTATGTGGCCAGCGCCCTACCCACTGAGCTACAGGCACTGCCAGGAACATTACTCTTTTATCTTTGAAGAACCTTGCTGAAGTCAATTATTAAAAAAATTTTCACTCTTTTGCAAATTGGTCTAACTTTCAGTCTCCATTTAAATATAGTGATACTGCCATTTTTTCTTCTTAAATTGTAGTAGAAAATTTCTGTTATTAAGCCTTTTCAAATTTCTTCTTTAACTGATACATTAACTCATTTATTAGTCAAAGTTTATTGAAAAATGAAAAACAGGCCAGGTGTGTTGCTCATGCCTATAATCCTAGTACACTGGGAGGCCAAGGTTGATGGATTGCCTGAGCTCACCGGTTTGAGATCAAGGTGAGCCAGAGGGAAACCTCTGTAAAAATAGCTGGGCATTGTAGTGGGCACCTGTAGTCCCAGCTGTTTGTGAGGATGAGGCAAGAGAATCATTTGAGCCCAAGAGTTAGAGGTTTCTATGAGCTGTGACACTATGGCACTCTACAGAGGGGGATAAATTAAGACTCTATCTCAAAAATAAAAGGAAAAGGAAAACTAACCACTAATTCATGGTAAATAGGCTCTATAAGACTTGTTACCTTTTTTCCTTCCCCAGATCAAAAAGATTATATATATAGAAGAATAGAGACTATTGTCAGATTTTTTTCTTCAGGTGCAATCAGAGTAATTGAGAAAATCAGAAATAACAGTTACAAATCTTATTCACGATAAATATAATATTTAAGCTGTAATGATTTTTATTATAAAAATATATTCATGGCAGCACCCATAACTCAGTGGGTAGGGGGTCAGCCACATACACTGAGACTGGCAGGTTCAAACCCAGCCCGGGCCTGCTGAACAACAATGACAAGTGCAACAACAAAAAAAATAGCCAGGTGTTGTGGTGGGTGCCTGTAGCCCCAGCTACTTGGGAGGATGAGGCAAGAGAATTGCTTAAGCCCAAAAGTTTGAAGTTACTGTGAGCTGTGACACTACAGCACTCTATCCAGGGTGACAGCTTGAGACTCTGTCTCAAAAAATATATATATGTGTGTATATACATATTCAAAAATTACTATCACTATAGTGTGTTAATTACATGTCTTAATATATTGGTTAGTAATTCTAAATTTATTAGATTGGGTTTATTATATTTAATATTTTAAAAATACTCTCTGGAACAAGAAAATTGCATTTCATCATTAGACAAGAATCGTACTAGAAAGGATTTTCTTCTAACTGCATGCTGTTCAGCTTCCATTCTGAACTTGGCCTTAGCCACACTAGCAATTCTGAGTGTTCTTAGTTTTAAAACTTGGCTTCTAAGAGTAAGAAAGAGCTATTATTAACTTCTGATGAGGTAAACTGTTAACTTTGTCTCTTGCTGGACACCTGTTTATGTGACTGCAGTCCAGATCTCTCCTCTCACATGCGTGCCTGCTTAACTTGGATATTGAGGTGCAATCAGAGATTCCAAAGGAAAACCTAATTATTAAAATATATACTTTAAAATTATACTATATTTTATATCTTTATATCCTGGAATTCTTGAATTGAGTATATTCAAGATTTTGGCTCAGCTCCTATTTTGTTAATTTGGAAAGTAAAGTATGTGTGGCATATCGTTTAAGCTGAAGCTAAGCCAATATGAATAACAATCAATATTTATATTTTAATGCTTAGCTGACTGTTGTCAGAGTCATCCTAGTATTTATCTTTTGGTTTTGTCGTGACCGGTCTGTCATTTGTTTTTGTGCAGGAGATCTTGTTGGATAATTCTGTGTTGGTAGGTCCCCGACCCTTGATTCGTAACTTTTATTTGTTTGGGTTTTTTTGGGTTTTTTTGGTTTTGAGTTTTGCAGTGGTGTTTCTTTGTGTCGTTTTGGTTGTAGATGTTGGTTTTCCTCTGCATCTCTTTGTTTAAGCTAACCATTAGTGCAAAGTCCGGAATGTAGCATGTTACATGGTGTTTATTTAATACCAATGTAAACAAATCCTTCCTAACCTTCTCCAGCTGGTGTACTCACTCCTTGCACTGAATTTTGCATCATTTTAATTTAATACTCCATATATTCGTTTTAGAAAGGAATTATAGTTATGGCTTAATTTAATTTCTGTATTTTGCTTGCATTGTTTGCCTTAAAGCACTCTTTTCCTCTTCCCAACATAAATGCTGGAGAATGACATGGAGATAGTAAGCCTCCCGTTTTGCTTTGTGTGACAGCTTTTAGTCTTCTTTCTGCCAAACAAATAAACAGTACTTGTAAGCATGCTTTTTCTAAAAGATTATTTCAACAGCCTGAGTAAATGCTGCACCTGCCTTGTATTATATGCTTGTAAAACTCCAGTTAAAATAGCTAGTAGGTTTATTAACTTTTCTTTAAAATCTTCTTATAGAGTGTTTTTTTGTCATTATTGTTGAAATACAGCAATAATCCTGGGCATGAGTAAGCTTAGTCTTTTTATATTTTAACTTCTCTGTTAATCCTATATACTAGTTTCTAACAGGAACAACAGAGTTCTTAAACATGACTAGAATGACATTATCTTGAGACTTTCCTGTGAATTATAGTTCTGTCTACTTTTGAGTTTATGATAGAGCTTGAGGATAAAATAGAACATACTTATGAAGCCATTCCCATCCATCTGTTTTACTGATGACGTATTTACAAACTTTATGTTTTTTGGCTTCTGATAAAATTTAGCTCTCTTGTTTCTTCTAATTTGAAAACCAACTCCTACCACCTGTTCTTTTTTCCTATCCAAATTTAACCTCTGCTCTTTACAATAAACACACCTACTTCAGTCATTTTTTTTCACGTATGCCAAATCTCATGCCATTATTTCTCAAATTTAACTTTGAAAAATCACTATTGTAAGATGTATATTTATTGTTGTAGACCATAGCAAACTGATCTTTACTTTTAAATTTAGAACAAAATAAATTTAAAATCACTATCCTTCATTTCACTTAGGAAACCATGGAGTAAGAATTTGTATCCAGAGATCTTTGACTTCTTTAATTGACCATATGAGTTATATCACAAATCTTATTTGCCACAATTAGATAAAACCTATCGAGATTTACATTGTATGTTTTCTGAATAAAACTCTGCCCTTATTTTTAAATGCATTTATTTAGTCTACATTTCATCTGAATAAAATACTATTGTTAGAGACTATAGTAAAAATAACTTTTATTGAGAATTTACTATTTATTGGGTACTGTGGTGAGCACTCTGTATATCATTTTGTGTTAATGTCACAACAGCCCTATGTGATGTGTTAGTGTTACAAATAAAGATATTAACACACAGAGGGATTTAAATAATTTGCCCAGAGTCGCAACTAGTAAATGGTGGATCTAGAACACAAATGGAGATGGTTTGATTATAGAACCTCCATTTTAACCATTATGCTCTATTGCCTTTATGGATTTATATAAATTTCTACTTAGAGAACTGTAAACATTATGATATAGTTGCATAAACACAGAGTTATAAACTTCAGATACATCCTTCCAATTGCATTTCTTTTATCTCTGAAAACTATTTTTACTTGTATAAATTCTATCTTCTGTCAAGAGGCTTTTGCTTAGATTTGTTCATGAATCGTGTATAATCTAGTACAGTAGTACTCCTTAAAGTTGTTTCTAAGTTACATCATCAGAACTACATACTAGAATAGTTTCAAGAAGTTTGTATGTGTTTAATAAATTGTATCCAGCTCATCCTGAGCTGGCCAGAATCAGAAGTGGATCTGGTGAATATCTCTTAGACTTACTGAGTGTTACCAAGAATTTTAGTGCTTTCATTACTCAAATGCTGTTTTTCAGGTGAATCTTTGTAGTCCCTACTTGTTGCTGAGAAGAGCTGTACTGGCTTGCTTACGTCAGCTGGTACAGAGAGAAGCAGCTGAAGTTTCAGAACATGCTGTTATGTTTGCTAAGGATAGAAGACAGGAATGGACCCCAGGTAATTCTTTTCATCAGGATTATATCCAGATCAAAGGATTGTCTTAATCTTAAATTTTCCCTATGTACATGAGTTTTTTAAATAATTTTTTTTTTTTTAGATAGTCTCATTCTGTTGCCCTCAGTAGAGTGCCATAGTGTCAGCTCACAGCAACCTCCAGCTCTTGGGCTTAGGAGATTCTCTTGTCTCAGTCTCCTGAGTAGCTGGGACCACAGGCACCCGCCTCAGTGCCCAGCTATTTTTTGTTGCAGTTTGGCCGGGGCCAGTTTGAACCACCACTCTTGGTATATGGGGCTGGCACCCTCCTCCCTGAGCCACAGGCACCCCCCTTATTTTCTATATTCTTAAAGAGCATTGATTTTCTTCTTGTCAGATGCTAACATCAGAGAATTTGGACTGGAAGGGGCATTATTGACCTTACTCGACAAAGAGACAGATCACATACTATGTCATGATATCAAAGAGACTTTAAATCACATGCTAACATCTATGGCAGTGGAAAAACTCTCCCTTTGGTTAAAGCTTTGTAAAGATGTACTTGCTGCATCAGCTGGTAAGTACTGCTGATTATCAATTGAAATAATGAAGTTGAAAGTAAATGCTATATAAAATTGTGTGCCACTGAGAAGTCATCAGTTCCCGTCTGAATATTTGGATCGTGATTGTCTGGTTGTTCCTTTCCTTAAATGAAGATGCTAGTTCTGATATTTTATAATTCTTTTTAATTTGAACAATATAAATTCAGCACTTAAGCCTGCTTTATTTCTTTTGATGGTTTTAGATTACTTTCATATATAAAACGTATTAAGAAGTAGAGTTGTTGACTTGGCACCTATAGCTCAACCGGCTAAGGTGCCAGCCATGTACACCTAAGGTGGCGGGTTCGAATCCCCAGCCCGGACCCGCCAAACAACAATGACGGC
>NW_003852447.1:7015711-7017285 GCF_000181295.1 Otolemur garnettii
CCAGGAGTTGGAGGTTGCTGTGAGCTGTGATGCCACAGCACTCTAACCAGGGGGACAGCTTGAGGCTCTGTCTCAAAAAAAAAAAAAGAACTTACAAAGACTTGACCTTTAAAAGAAAATGTATAGGTACATAGATAGGTTGATTACATTTTTCTGGCATCTCACCCACTTTTTTTTTTCTTTTTTAGACAGAGTCTCACTTTGTCACCCTCAGCACAGTGTCTTGGCGTCATAGCTCACCACAACCTCAAACTCCTGGCTCAAGCAATTCTCTTGCCTCAGCCTCCCAAGTAGCTGGAACTACAGGCACCTTCCACAACACAGGGCTATTTTTATTTGTTTACTTTCTCTTTTTTTTTTTTTTGCAGTTTCTGGCCGGGGCTGGGTTTTAACCCACCACCTCCAGCATATGGGGCCAGCGCCCTACCCTTTTGAGCCACAGGCACTGCCCTACTTTTTTTTTTTTTGAGACAGAGTCTCAAGCTGTCAACCTGGGTAGACATCATAGCTGGGTCGCCCTGGTGGCATCATAGCTCAGGGCAACTTCCAACTCGGACTCGAGCGATCCCCTTGGCTCAATTTTTCTATTTTTAGAAAGAAGAATTTTCTATTTTTAGTAGAAATGGGGTGTCACTTTTGCTCAGGCTGGTCTTGAACTCATGAGCTCAAACAATACACCCACCTCGGCCTCCCAAAGTGTTAGGATTACAGGTGTGAGCCACCATGCCCAGCATGCCCGGCTATTTTTAGAGATGAGGTTTTGCTCTGGCTCAGGCTGGTCTTTAGCCAGTGAGCTAAGGCGATCCACCCGCCTCAGCCTCCCACAGTGCTAGGATACAGGCATCAGCCAGGGCACCTAGCCTATCATCCACCTTTTAAAAAATTTAACAGTGATATACTCTGTGCTTGCTCAATTTTATTTCAACATTAATTTGTTTTTGTTTTTGTTTTTTTTGAGACAGAGTCTAGCTATGTTGCTCTTGGTAGAGTGCCAGGCATCATCTCACAGCAACCTCAAATCCTTGGTCTTGAGCAATTTACTTGCCTCAGCCTCCCAAGTAGCTGGGACTACAGGCGCCCACCACAATGCAGGGCTTTTTTTTGTTGCAGTTGTCATTGTCATTTACCTGGCCCGGGCCAAGTTCAAACCTGCCAGCCTGAGTATATGTAGCTGGCACTGTAACCACTGTGCTGTGGGCACCAAGCCTCACCATTAATTCTTTATCCTCTGTGGTTTGGCTCTATTCTATCCCTTCTTGTTAGGAAAACATCTCCCAGGCTCTGTTGACCTCCTAGTGATAAAATAGGGCTTTGCCATAACATCTTTGCTATCATAATAACACACAAAAAAATGTTGACATGCAAGATAACATAAGAAAAGCTTGGGCTCGGTGCCAGCCACATACACCTGAATTGGCAGGTTCAAATCCAGCCCAGGCCCACCAAACAACAATGATGGCTGCAACCAAAAAATAGCCAGGCATTGTGGTGGGTGCCTGTAGTCCCAGCTACTTGGGAGGCAGAGGCAGGAGACTCGCTTGAGCCCAGGAGTTGGAGGTTGCTGTGAGCTGTGA
>NW_003852447.1:7018819-7029662 GCF_000181295.1 Otolemur garnettii
TTTTTGGTTGCAGCCATTATTGTTGTTTGGCGGGTCTGGGCTGGATTCAAACCCGCCACCTTAGGTGTATGTGGCTGGTGTCTTAGCCGCTTGAGCCACAGGCGCCAAGCCTATTCGTAGTTATTATACCTAATTATTTGATGTAATCAAAAAGATGTACAATTGAACAATAGTAATTCTAGTCAGAATTTGAAGTCATTTTTGTGTTCTTTTGTAAATATATCTCCCAGTTGATTATAATTACCTGTTTTCTCCCTTGATGTAAAGATTTTTCAACTGTAATTTGTGTGGATACAATGCAAGAGGAAGAAGGAGATAAAGGAGATGATGCCTCAGTCCTGACCACCAGAAATCATGAAAAATCCCATCCTTTTACCAATCCCCGATGGGCCACTAGAGTTTTCGCTGCTGAATGTGTCTGCAGGATAATTAACCAGTGTGAGAATGCGAACATTGCACATTTTGACTTTGCTTTAGCACAAGATATGAAAAAAAAGGATTCAAGAAGTAAGTAGCATAGTAATGGAAAAATTAGTTGATATATTTATAGAAATGCTGTCTCCTTATAGTTTTATTATTAGTTGTTGTTGGATTGTTTTTTTTTTAAAGAAAAACTGTCGCCCTGGGTAGAGTGCCCTGATGTCACAGCTCAATGCAACCTCAAACTCTTGGGCTCAGGTGATTCTCTTGCCTCAGCCTCCAAAGTAGCTGGAACTACAGGCACCCACCACAACACTCAGCTATTTTTTTGTTGCATTTGTCATTATTGTTTTAGCTGGCCTGGGCTGAGTTCCAACCCAACAGCCTTGGGTGTATGTGGCCAGCATCCTACCCACGGAGCAACGGGTACCGCCCTTCATTATTAATTTTTTTTTTTTTTTTTGCAGTTTTTGGCCGAGGCCAGGTTTGAACCCACTACCTCCGGTATATGAGGCTAGCGCCTTACTCCTTTGAGCCATAGGTGCCACCCCCATTATTAATTTTTGTTTTGTTTTGTTTTAAGACAGAGCCTCAAGCTATCGCCCTGGTTAGACTGCCGTGGAGTCACAACCCACAGCAACCTCAAACTCCTGGGCTTAAGTGATTATCCTGCCTCAGCCTCCCGAGTAGCTGGGACTACAGGTGCCTTCCACAACGCCCATCTATTTTTTGGTTGTAGTTCTCATTGTTTGGCAGGTCCGGGCCAGATTCCAACCTGCCAGCTCTGTTGTGTGTGGCTGGTACCTTCGCTGCTTGAACTACAGGTACCACCCTTTATTATTAATTTTTATTTTATTTTATTTTTTATTTTTATTATTTTTATTTTTTTTATTTTTTCTGAGACAGAGTTTCACTATATCACTCTCGGTAGAGTGCCATGGCCTTGCAGCTCACCCCTGAAACTCTTGAGTTTTTTGGTTTTTTCCCATTCAAATTTCCTTTATTATTTCTTATAGTATAACGGAAACTCTTGGGTTCAAGTGATTCTCTTGCCTCAGCCTCTCAAGTAGCTGGAACTACAGGCGCCTGCCATGATGCCCAGCTATTTTTTGGTTGTAGTTGTCATTGTTGTTTGGCATTCTGGGCTAGATTCAAACCTGCCAGCTCCAGTGTATGTGGGTGGCACCCTAGCTGCTGAGCTATAGGCACCGAGCCTATTATTAATTTTTTTTTTTTGAGACAGAGCCTCAAGCTGTCACCCTGGGTAGAGTGCCCTGGCGTCATAGCTCACAACAGCCTCAACTCCTGGGCTCAAAGGATTCACCTACCTGCCTCCCAAGTAGCTGGGACTACAGGCACCCGCCACAACGCCCAGCTATTTTTTTGGTTGCAGCCATCATTGTTGTTTGGTGGGCCCAGACTGGATTCAAACCTGCCAACTCAGGTGTATATGACTGGCACCTTAGCTGCTTGAGCCACAGGTGCCGAGCCTATTATTAATTTTTAAAAGGAAACTAAAACTTTTCTTTTTTCCAAATCAGTTATGAAATGTGATTATATTTATGTAAGCTATAATGCTAGTACATTTTTCGTTTTTTTTTTTTTTTGTTTGTTTCACATGAGAATTCTACCAGAATTGCTAGTACCTTTTTAATGGTTAAGTTTCATTTAATGGGTATGTGTGTGCAATGAGCTAAGTTTGTAGAGAGTAACCAGCTTTGGGGAAATAGCATGTATATTAGCTAGTTCCCCAAAATTATTTTCTGGCTTATAATTCATGCCAATTTTTGTTTATAGATTGTTTTGATGTCATGGATATTATTTAGATCACATTTGAGCCTATCTCTGTATAAAGCTATTCTAATTGTGAAACCATTTTAACCTATTACTGTTCAGTTTTATTATTTTTACCTATTTATGTTTGTATTTATGCTTTAATGTCTCATTTTTTTAAACTTCCTTATGTACATATGTTCAAAGACAGTACATATTTCTTTTTTCTGGAGACAGTCTCAAGCTGTTGCCCTTGATAGAGTGTTGTGGCGTCACAGCTCACAGCAACCTCAAACTCTTGGGCTTAAGCGATTCTCTTGCCTCAGCCTCCCAAGTAGCTGGCACTTCACACCGTCACAATGCCCAGCTATTTTTGATTGCAGTTAGCATTGTTGTTTAGCTGTCCCAGTTTGGGTTCAAACCCGCCACCCTTGGAATATGTGGCTGACGCTGTAACTGTGCTACAGGTGCCAAACCGATAGTACCTATTTCTTTTTTTTTTTTTTTTTTTGAGACAGAGCCTCAAGCTATCCCCCTGGGTAGAGTGCCATGGCTTCACTGCAACCTCCAACTCCTGGGCTCAAGGGAGTCTCCTGCCTCCGCCTCCCAAGTAGCTGGGACCACAGGCGCCCACCACAACGCCTGGCTATTTTTTGGTTGCAGCCATTATTGTTGTTTGGCAGGTCTGGGCTGGATTCAAACCCGTCACCTTAGGTGTATGTGGCTGGCGCCTTAACCACTTGAGCCACAGGCGCCGAGCCAACAGTACCTATTTCTAAGTGCCTTAGAAATATTCTTTGCCATATAAAAGAATTACAGTATGAATGGAGCTGGAGAATGTTCTTCTGAGCAAAGTATCACAAGAATGGAGGAAAAAGTATCCAACGTACACACCCCTATTATGAAACTAATTTATACCTTTTATATGAAAGCTACAACCAAATAGCCTAAGAATATGGGGAGAAGGGAGGGGGGAATGGGTGGAGGGATCACTTCTGAGGTTTATCTTATAGGGGTACAAGTGAATCTTTCTAAGAGTAGAATGTGAACGTTTTAAAACAATAACTGGGAAACTGATGTGAAGGCTGTGTTGACCAGTTTGATGGAAGTATTTCCAATTGCATGTGAAAACCCCACACTGCACCCCAGAAGTGCATTAATGTACATAGTTACCATTCAATAAAAAAAAATGAAAAAAAAAAAGAATTACAGTAGCAGAATTACTATTGCCTGTCTGAGTATGAATAAGATATTTCTGATTTAATTATTTTTAAACAAGCATTTCAGTCTCTTATTTGTGATAAGCATTGTGCTAGATACTTACAGGTATAAAATTAGTATGCCTTAGATACTTAATGATTTTTGTACTCCCAATTAAAATTGTAATTGGTACTTACTAATAGTTAGTGTCTTTAGTGTGAGTTATAATTCCATTCTTCTTTGATTTATTCTCATATATTCAAGGTACCTGTAAAAATTAGTTGTAGCCCTAAACATTTTATTTTATTTTTTTAAATTTTTTTGTAGAGACAGAGTCTCACTTTATTGCCCTTGGTAGAGTGCCAGGGCATCACAGCTCACAGCAACCTCCAACTCCTGGGCTCAAGCAATTATCTTGCCTCAGCCTCCCGAGTAGCTGGGGCTACAGGTGCCTGCCACAATGCCCGACTATTTTTTGGTTGCAGTTCGGCCAGGGCCAGGTTTGAACCTGCCACCCTTGGTATATGGGGCCGGCGCCCTACTCACTGAGCCACAGGCACCACCCTTGTTTTATTTTTTTTAGAGACACAGTCTCACTTTATCACCCTCAGTAGAGTCCTGTGACATCACAGCTCACAGCAACCTCCAACTCCTGGGCTTAGGTGAGTCTCTTGCCTCAGCCACCTAAGTAGCTGGGGCTACAGGCGCCCACCACAACGCCCAGCTATTTTTTGTTGCAGTTCTGCCAGGGCCAGGTTTGAACCTGCCACCCTTGGTATATGGGGCCAGTACCCTACCCACCAAGCCACAGGTCCTGCCCTCCTAAACATTTTTTTATTGGAACCTTGTTAAGTGATCTTCTTACATCTTTGGAGAATTATAACGTCAAAGAATGTGTTATAGGAATGAAAGAAATTGTCATTTATCGTTTCTATAGCTAGAAATGTTTTTTTTTTTACTTCCGTCATTGGCATGTTTGACAAGACATGCAAGTATAAGATAATCTAGTTCATATAAAGAACCACAAGAAACTTTTTTTTTTTTTTTTGCAGTTTTTGACCAGGGCTGGGTTTGAACCCACCACCTCCAGTATATGGGGCCAGCACCTTACTCCTTTGAGCCACGGGCACTGCCCTGAACCTTTTTTAAAGGAACACTTAAGTTTCTTGGATTCAATTTTATGTAAAGAGAATAAATTACTTCCTAATATATCATACCCCAAAGTCTCCTAAGTACCAACTAAACTACTTTTATCAGAGTCTGAACAAAATTTGTGTTGAAGATGTGATCTGTACTCTTAAAGGATATAAATTCTGCCTTTGGTGTTTGAATACCTGTATATAATTGTTTCCTTGGGATAGTTTTTTGTGTGTATTTGCAATGTGCATTAAATCCACTTGTAAAGTCCATATTTGATGTATAGTAAAATCAAAGATACTTAAAAGAAAGTACATTATTGGGCAGTGACTGAGGCTCAGTGGGTAGGGCACCAGTCCTATATAATGAGGGTGGCGGGTTCAAACCTGGCCCCAGCCAAACTGCAACAAAAAAATAGCCAGGCGTTGTGGCGGGCGCTTATAGTCCTGACTACTCAGGAGGCAGAGGCAAGAGAATCGCCTAAGGTCAGGAATTAGAGGTTGCTGTGAGGTGTGTGATGCCACGGCACTCTACCGAGGGTGATAAAGTAAGACTCAGTCTCTATTAAAAAAAAGTACTTAATGAAGTTAAAGGAGAAATTATCACTTAACATAAATCTTAGTTCTAGCATATTGTCTTTCTTAATGAGATACTTTTTAATCTTTTCTTTCCTTCCCTTCAAATGTATTTTTTAATCTTATAGATGACTTTTTGGTGCTACATCTTGCTGATTTAATTCGCATGGCTTTTATGGCTGCCACAGACCACAGTGACCAGCTCCGTCTTTCTGGCCTCGAAACACTGTTAGTTGTTATTCGGCAATTTGCAGCTATTCCAGAACCAGAGTTTCCAGGTCATGTGATTCTGGAACAATATCAAGCCAATGTAAGCACTTTCTGTTAGCGCATTTTATTGTTAAACATAGAGATAAAAAGTCTGTGAAATTTACTGGCATGACTCTATTAATTAAAAAATGAGTACAGGCAGTCTGCAGGTTACAAACAAGATGTGTTCTATAGGTTTCTTCTTAAGTTGAATTTATATGTAAGTCAGAACAGGTACATAACTTATAATAATGATCTCCATTCGTAGGTGCAAGATGCACATCAGTCAGATGTTTGTAACTTAAGGATTTACTGTAATAGCCTCTGTTCTTAAGTGCAGGATGTATGGTAAGTCAGATATTTGTAACCCAGGGACTGCCTGTATATATCTCTGCTGCCAGACCACAGTATAATTATAGAAAATGTGTGTGTTTGAAGAATAAATACGATAGCTAATATTTTATTAAAGTTCAAGTAAAAGCCAAGTGGTACATAAAACGGGTGTTTTATAACTTTGAAGATTAAGCTTTATAATTAAAACCTTCTTAAAGGCTCAGGGCCCATAGCTCGGCAGTTAGGGCACCCACCACATGCACCAGGGTTGGTGGGTTAGAATCTGGCCTGAGCCTGCTAAACAAGCCAACAAACAAAAACAAATAGCTGGGTGTTGTGGCAGGCCCCTGTAGTCTCAGCTATAGGGGAGGCTGAGGCAAGAGAATCGCCTAAGCCCAAGAGCTGGAGGTCGCTGTGAGCTGTGATACTACGGCACTCTACGGAGGGCAACAAGGTGGGACTCTGTCTCTGAAAAAAAAAAAAACATAGTGAGACTCTGTCTCAAAAATAAATAAATAAATAAAACCTTCTTCCTAATTTGGGGAAATAGGAGACTTTAGTGATGAAGTCCTTCACAAAATGTCTGAAAAAACAACATAGTACCAAATCACTACTAAATATTCTATTTAGGCTACATGCATGTTTTATCAGTGAATCATTACTCTGGAATAGAATGGTATATATAACCACATCCATTTTTTTTTCCTAGTCTTAGGAAAGGATTCCAGTTTCTTTCACTCATTCTTTTTTTTTTGAGATGGAGCTTCAAGCTATCCCCCTGGGTAGAGTGCCATGGCATCACGCTCACAGCAACCTCCAACTCCTGGGCTCAAGCGAGTCTCCTGCCTCAGCCTCCCAAGTAGCTGGGACTACAGGCGCCCGCCACAACGCCCGGCTATTTTTTGGTTGCAGCCATCATTGTTGTTTGGCGGGCCCGGGCTGGGGATTCGAACCCGCTACCTTAGGTGTATGTGGCTGGCGCCTTAGCCACTTGAGCCACAGGCTCCGAGCCTCACTCATTCTATAGTATTTTTAACTGATTAATTGTGCACTGAGCAAGGAAGACAAAATCATCACCTGTCTTGTAATCCTCTGGCAGCATTCAACCAAGGGTATCTCTCATTGAGATTCAAAAGCAGCTTCTGAGGCCTGGCAGTTAGAGAGACAGGGCAGTCTCAGTCACTCCTTCCTAGTTGATAATGCCAATGTACGCTTAGGGTGAAAGCAGAAGGAAGGAATTGAAGTTACATAGAACTGTCATATTAGAATAAAGTATTGAAATTCAACTTTGTTTAGGAGAACTCTGTTTCATTTTTAGCCCTCTTATAATTCCACGTGCTAGAAATACAATTACAACTCAAGCAGAAAAGGAAAATTATTTTTGGAATTTCTTAGTTGGCTCTGCACTCTTCTACACTGAATTGTTTGTTTTGGGGGGTTTGGTTTTGTTTGGGTTTTTTTTGAGACAGAGTCTCACTTTGTCACCCCGGGTAAAGTGTAGCGGTCTCACAGCTTACAGCAACCTCCAACTCTTGGGCTTAAGCAATTCTCTTGCCCCAGCCTCACAAGTAGGTAGGACTATAGGCACCCACCACAATGCCTGGATATTTTTGTTGTTGTTGTTGTAGTAGTTGTCATTGTTTAGCAGGCCCAGGCTGGGTTTGAACCTGCCAGCCCCAGTATATATAGCCAACACCCTAACCACTGAGCTATGGGCACTGAGCCTACACTGAATTGTTTCTCAAGTTTTCTGTCCAAGTGATATCAAGATGGCTCTCTTAACACCTAGTGCCTTATAAAGAGACAGTTCTTCTTTCTGATTATTCCTGGCAAAACCTTGAGAGCTTTCATTATCCCAGTGTGGGTCCCTGGAGCCAGACAGTGCTATTACCTCTATAGCAACAATGTGGACTAAGAGTTAGAAAGAGAGATAGTTCTCCAAAGGAAAAACAACTTTGAGATGCTGTTAACCAAAAACACAGGAAGATACGGGCAAGATAATAGGTGCCCGTAATTCATATCTACCTGTTATAAACAAATAACCTTACAAAAAGGGAGAAGTTGTGCTATCTTACTTACTGATGTTTGATATAATTTATGTGTTATAATTAAGTCATATAATTTCGTGCCAGGTAGGAGCAGCACTTAGACCAGCCTTCACTTCAGAGACTCCACCTGATGTCACTGCCAAAGCATGTCAGGTAAATGACTAAAAAGGTAAAGCTTAAGAAATAGTCTTAGGGAGCAATCCTGTAGTTATTTGTTACCAAGGCTCTTCTTTATAGTTGTTTTACTATGAATCTCAGCTTACCATTTACCATTTCTTTTTCTCTTTTCTTTTCTTTTTTTTTTTTTCTTTTGAGGCTGAGTCTCACTATGTTGCCCTCAGTAGAGTGCTGTGGTTCACAGCTCACAGCAACCTCAAACTCTTGGGCTCAAGCAATTCTCTTGCCTCAGCCTCCCAAGTAGCTGGGACTACGGGCACCTGCCACAACACTTGGCTATTTTTTTTTTTTTTTTTTTTTGGTTGTAGTTGTCATTGATGTTTGGCAGGCCCGACCTGGGCTCAAACCCGCCACCTTCAATGTATGCGTCTGGTGCCCAAGCCACTGAGCTACAGGCACCAAGCCAAATGCTTTATCTTTTAACTAAGTTTACGTTAGCCATATAATCTTTACTTTTAGGCTCGGCGCCTGTGGCTCAAGCGGCTAAGGCGCCAGCCACATACACCTAAGGTGGTGGGTTCGAATCCCCAGCCCGGGCCCGCCAAACAACAATGATGGCTGCAACCAAAAAAAAAAAAATGGCCGGGCGTTGTGGCGGGCACCTGTAGTCCCAGCTACTTGGGATGCTGAAGCAGGAGACTCGCTTGAGCCCAGGAGTTGGAGGTTGCTGTGAGCTGTGATGCCATGGCACTCTACCCAGGGGGATAGCTTGAGGCTCTGTCTCAAAAAAAAACTTTACTTTTAAAATAACGAGATAAAATAATCAAGACTAGGGCGGCATCTGTTGCTCAATGAGTAGGGCACCAGCCCCATATACCAAGGGTGGTGGGTTCAAACCCAGCCCCGTCCAAACTGCAACAAAAAAATGGCTGAGCATTGTGGTTGGCACCTGTGGTCCCAGCTACTCAGGATGCAGAGGTAGGAGAATCACCTAAGCCCAGGAATTGGAAGTTGCTGTGAGCTGTGACATCATGGCACTCTACCAAGGGTGACAAAAAAAATAATATAATAATCAAGACTAGAGGTTTAATTTAAATATTAAAACATTTATGATTATGATTTTATGGCTTCATTTTCCCATACTAATACATCTAAAACTTTAATTTAAATACTTAATTGCACTGGTTTCCTTGTTTCATCCTTAGACCTCATTCCCTTTTGAAAAGCTGGCTTTTAACTATCATTAACAGCCTCATTTCGTTGAAATTCTTGATCACAACATGGTTATAGTGGCTAGATTTCTGAGATATGGGTGAGCTCTGCTGAACTCACAAGGGAGATATTTATAATTTTTAAGTGTAACATTTGATTTTTTAAAAAACTAGGTCTGCAGTGCCTGGATAACAAGTGGAGTTGTAAGTGACCTTAATGATCTCCGAAGAGTTCATCAGTTGCTTGTTTCATCATTAACAAAAATACAGGCTGGAAAAGAAGCTGTAAGTCATTTATATAATGAAAGTGCTTCTACCATGGAGATCTTAGCTGTGCTAAAAGCCTGGGCAGAGGTTGGTACTTCTTAATTTATCAACAGAATTTTGGAAGAAGTTAATAAATACCTTAGATCATAAAGTGAAATTAATTATTTAAAATTAACTATAAAAAAGTCAGTTTTTAAGGTAAACAGGAGACTTCTAACATGAGATTAATTTTTATGTTAATTGACACATTGGCTGAGTGTTCTAAAGATTCTTCCACAGTTTGTTAGCTCCTGCATTAAGCAGGGCCAGTTATGAGCCAGAGATACTTTATAATGGCCAGTGGAGGCCAGGCACAGTGGCAGGTACCTATAGTCCCAGCTAGTCAGGAGGCTAAGGTGGAAGAATTGCTTGAGCCCAGGAGTTCACATCTGGCCTGGGCAATGTAGCAAGACCTCCACAGCTCTTTTTTTTTTGCTTGAGACGACATCTCACTATGTTGCCCTTGGTAGAGTGCTATGGCTTCACAGCACACAGCAACCTCAAGCTCTTGGGCTTAAGTGATTCTCTTGCCTCAGCCTCCCACATAGCTGGGACTACAGGCGCCTGCCACAACACCTGGCTATTTTTGTTGTTGTTGTTGCTGCTGTTGTAGTTGTCATTGTTGTTTTGACAAGCCCAGGCTGGGTTCGAACCTGCCAGCTCCAGTGTATGTGGCTGGTGCCCTAGCCACTTGAGCTATAAGTGCTGAGCCCAGAATTCAACTCTTTAAAAAAAACTAGAAAATGTAGCCAATGAAAATCAACCTTTATCAAAGTCTGAATTCTTTTTATTTTATTTTATTTTTTTAAGAAAGATGTTTTTATTATGAATACATGAATCCTTAGGCAGAAGGCTCAGAACAAGTCTTTTTTTTTTTTTTTTTTTTTTCAGTTTTTTGCTGGGGCTGGGTTTGAACTTCTGCCACCTCCGGTATATGGGGCTGGCACCCTACTCACTGAGCCACAGGCACCACCCCAAAGTCTGAATTCTTAGAAATGTTGGTCTGCTTGTATGTTCTTCGGCTCTGTAACACATAACTTGATAGTCTTTCAGTGCTCTTTCATAAAATAACTTTTTTAAAATGATAGTCATTTTATTTTCCACAAATAAAGAAATTTCATGGTAAAGTGCTTAACTTGTATGTATTTACTTTTCTAAGGAGGAAGAAAGCTATATCATTTTTTAATTTACTGTAGAAATCTTTAAGCATATACAAAAGGAGATAGAATAGTGTTATATAACAAATTCACATATCCCCATCACTCAACTTTATCAGTTACCAAACACAGCCAATTGTGGTTCATATATAACTTTAATGAAGATATACATAACATATATATATGGTCTTAGATTGAGCTCAGATATATATGTAGTCTCAGATTGCAGCTGAGAGAATTAACTAATATGTACAGACAGACTTTCTCCAGTGGAGCTATTTTTTTTTTTTTTTTTTTTTTTTTTTTGAGACAGAGCC
>NW_003852447.1:7029759-7035078 GCF_000181295.1 Otolemur garnettii
CCTCAGCCTCCCAAGTAGCTGGGACTACAGGCGCCTGCCACAACACCTGGCTATTTTTTGGTTGTAGCCGTCATTGTTGTTTGGCGGGCCCAGCCTGGATTCAAACCCACCACCTTAGGTGTATGTGGCTGGCGCCTTAGCCACTTGAGCCACAGGCACCAAGCCGAGTGGAGCTATTTTAAACATAAATATTTTTAAAATTCTATTTTTGTATTACTTGAAGTTGACAAACCTTTGTTAAGAAGTACCTACATTTGGGCAGCACCTGTGGCTCAAAGGAGTAGGATGCTGGCCCCATACGCCAGAGGTGGTGGGTTCAAACCCAGCCTCAGTAAAAAACTGCAAAAAAAAAAAAAACTACCTACATTTAATAATGTCAATCTAATTATGTTTAACAATTCTTCGTGCTATTTTTTTTGGAGCTGGGGTCTTGTGATGTTGCCCAGTCTGATCTCAAACTCCTAGACACAAGTGAGATCCTCCTGTTTGGCCTCCAAAGTTGCTGGGATTACAGGTGTACATTACTGCACCAGGCTCTTTATGCAGTTTTTTTTTTTTTGAGACAAACTCTCACTATGTTGCCCTCAGTAGAGTGCCACAGTGTCACAGCTGACAGCAATCTCAAACTCTTGGGCTTAAGCAATTCTCTTGCCTTAGCCTCCCAAGTAGCTGGGACTACAGGCATCTGCCACAAAACCTGGCTATTTTTTCTTTTTGGTTGCAGTTGTCATTGTTGTTTGGCAAGCCTGGGCTGGGTTTGAACCCACCAGCTCCGGTGTATATGGCTTGCTCCCTAGCCATTGAGCTAAAGGTGCTAAGCTGCTCTTTATGATTTTAAAACAAGTTTTTGCTAGGGCAAGCAGAAAATCTCCAATCTAGTTTATAAATAATTCTGCTTACATGGTGTTATTTATAATAATTTAAATCTCTGGGTGGCGCCTCAGTGGGTAGGACGCTAGCCCCATATACGAAGGGTGGCAGGTGTTCTGGTGGGCGCTTGTAGTCCCAGCTACTTGGGAGACTGAGGCAAGAGAATCGTTTAAGCCCAGGAGTTGGAGGTTGCTGTGAGCTGTGATGCCATGTCACTCTGCCAGTGCAATAAAGTGAGACTCTGTCTCTAAAAAAAAAAAAAGTAAAAAAAAAAATAATTTAAATCTCTGTGGCCCTTGCTTAAGCCCATTACCTCTTCCTATTCTTTCCTCAATAAAGATAAATAATAACTGACTAATATATTCTATGTAATACAGGTCCATAATCCCTTTCCTGAAATCCTTGGAGCAAATATATTTGGAATTTTGAATTTGGGGAATTTTAGAAAAGTAATACAGAAGATATTTAATGTATCCATATACAATATCTGGGGCTATACCATAGAATCTATAATCCAGGCTCGGCGCCTATAGCTCAACCGGCTAAGGCGCCAGCCACGTACACCTAAGGTGGCGGGTTCGAATCCCCAGCCCGGACCCGCCAAACAACAATGAAGGCTGCAACCAAAAAATAGCCGGGCGTTGTGGTGGGCGCCTGTGGTCCCAGCTACTTGGGAGGCGGAGGTAGGAGACTTGCTTGAGCCCAGGAGTTGGAGGTTGCTGTGAGCTGTAATGCCACGGCACTCTACCCAGGGGGACAGCTTGAGGCTCTGTCTCAAAAAAAAAAAAAAAAAGAATCTATAATCCAATACATTAATATATCTGTGGTAAAATGTTGAATATTTATACTGTGTTGTATATATAGACTATAAATAACATCACGTGAGTTTGGTCATTTTTGCCACCACATTAGGTTGCCATAGTACATTTTATCAGAGCTTTTTGTATTTTAGGGTGTGGATAAAGGGATAGTACATGTTATATACTATGTTGAGGACTTTAATATTTTAAAGTCCTTATTAAGTCTATTTATGTATACTTTTTGTAGTGACTTAGTGGTAAGTTTGGGGGGGTTGTTTGTTTGTTTGTTTATTTCTTTGCTTATTTTTTGAGACAGAATCTTACTCTGTTGCCCTGGGTAGAGTGCGATGACATCATAGCTCACAGCAACATCAAATTCTTGGGCTCAAGGGATCTTCTTGCCTCAGCCTCCTGAGTAGCTGGGACTATAGGCACTGGCTACAACACCTGGCTAGCTTTTCTATTTTTAGCAGAAATGGGGTGTTGCTTTTTTTTTCTTTTTTTTGAGACACAGCCTCAAGCTGTCCCCCTGGGTAGAGTGCTGTGGCATCACAGCTCACAGCAACCTCAAACTCCTGGAATCAAGTGATTTTCTTGCCTCAGCCTCCTAAGTAGCGGGGACTACAGGTGCCCGCCGCAACACCCAGCTTTTTTTTTTTTTTTGGTGGTTGTAGTTGTCATTGTTGTCTGGCAGGCCCTTGCTGGATTCAACCCTCTAGCTCTTGTGTATGTGGCTGGCACCTTAGCTACTTGAGCTACAAGCAGCAAGCTAGGGTGTTGCTCTTGCTCAAGCTGGTCTCAAACTCCTGAGCTCAGCAGTCCTTTCGCCTCAGCCTCCCAAAGTACTAGGATTACAGGCATGAGCCACCACACGTGGCTAGGAGTAAGTTTGAATGAAAATATCTTCAGTATTTTAGTTCAGAGATGGCTACCTGGAACCATTTGTTGGGATTATTGGACCATCATGAGGCTTCATGAGAAACAGTAACAGGATCAATTTATAGATACTGTGGTTGCAAATGTACAAAGCGGCAACATACTTATCAGGTATTTGTTATCCTTGATGCATATCATTGAAGGTAATATTTTTGACTCTTTCTATCCCAGTCCTATGTGTGTGGTTTCACGTGTATGCCTTTTTTTTTGAGACAGAGTCTCACTTTGTCACCATCAATAGTGTTGTGGCATCATAGCTCACAGCAACCTCAAACTCTTGGGCTCAAGCAATTCTCTTGCCTCAACCTCCCAAGTAGCTGGGACTACAGATACCTGTCACAATGCCTGGCTATTTTTTTTTTTTTTTTTTGAGGCAGAGCCTCAAGCTATCCCCCTGGGTAGAGTGCCATGGCATCACACTCACAGCAACCTCCAACTCCTGGGCTCAAGCAAGTCTCCTGCCTCAGCCTCCCAAGTAGCTGGGACCACAGGCACCTGCCACAATGCCCAGCTATTTTTTTGATTGCAGCCATCATTGTTGTTTGCTGGCCCGGGATGGATTCAAACCCGCCACCTTAGGTGTATGTGGCTGGTGCCTTAGCAGCTTGAGCCACAGGTGCCGAGCCAATGCCTGGCTATTTTTAGAGAGGGGGTCTCACTCTTGCTAAGGCTGGTCTTGGACCCGTGAGCTCAGACAATCCACCTGCCTCTGCCTCCCAGAGTGCTAGGATTATAGGTGTGAACCACCACCCCTGGTCATGTATCACTGTGCATTTCAAGTCCAATATGCTCCAAGATAATTCTGCCTCTTTGGGAAAGTATAAAAATATGGTACTGTTCAGGAGATTTTCTATTTTTAAATTAATCTTTAACAGGTCTATGTAATTGCTGTACAAAGACATAAAAACCACAAACAATCTTTGAAGACTACCACCTGTTTAGAAGAAAGTGTCAGAAATGGATCATATGCATCAGACGGACTGCTTGAGTTAGTCTACACAGATCTTGGCACACTAAGCAGACTCTGGCTTGCTGCACTTCAGGATTTTGCTCTCTTAACTTTGCCTTCAGAATTTGCCTCCCAACTTCCTGCTGAGGGTAAGGAGGTAAAATATTTAGATAATTTCTCCAGTGACAGTAACCTGTATTTTCAAAATTTCTTCTTTACCAGGTAACATTCATCTATCTGAAACATTCTTCTCAGAATATTTTTCACTCACAGAATGAGCATGCTCAAATTGATTTAGGGTAGAGCCCCAGAAGTTCAGTCACCAGATCATTAGGTATTCACATCTTACCTCACAAGTTATTGCAAAATTACACTTTAAAGAGGTTATAACAAGTTTTTTTTAATACAGACAGTGGTCCTATTATGTTGTTCTTGAACTCCTGGCCTCAAGCAGGTCTCCCTCATTGGCCTCCCAGGTACTAGGATTACAGGCCTGACCCTCTGCAATTGGCCTAAGTTGCTTCTTCGACAAATAACCAGATCACAGTACTTGCCCATTTGCTATTTGGTGCTTATCATGTTCTTATCAATTCAACAACCTTTTATGTACATAGTTTGATAAATTTTCTCCCAGTATGTAGCTTGTCCTTCCTTTTACCTTTTAAAACTAATGTAATCAGTCATTTATGGTTTGTGTTTATGTATATTACCTGATATTTTTTTTTTCCTTAAGACCATAAAGATCTATCACCTTTACAATTTTGCCTTTTGCAGAAGTGGAACTTTAACCTTTTAGTAGAAGTGGAATTTGCTTTATATGCATAGAATGAGAATAGGGATCTAATTTTTAAAGTTTGTTTACTAATACTGCAGATTATGGGTTAGTTATTTGCTACCCACTTTCTTTTTTGTTTTTTTTTCCTTTTTTGAAACAGAGCTTCAAGCTGTCATCCTGGGTAGAGAGCCATGGCATCACAGCTCACAGCAGCCCTCAACTCCTGGTCTTAAGCAATTTTCTTGCCTCCACCTCCCAAGTAGCTGGGAGAACAGGAGTCAGCCACAATGCCTGGCTATTTTGTTGTTGTAGTTGTCATTGTTTGTCAGGCCTGGGTTAGATTTGAACCCACCAGCTCTGGTGTATGTGGCCACTTGAGCTACAGGCGCCAAGCCGCTACCCACTTTTATTCATCTTCATTTGGTTCCCAATGTCTTGGCTACTGTTCTGTTAATTTTTTCCTTTTTTTTTTGAGTCAGAGTCACACTGTCATCCTTGCTAGCATGCTATGGCCTTATAGCTGGCCTCACAGCAAACTTTAAACTTTTGGGCTCAAGCAATCCTCTTGTGTCAGCCTCCAGAGCAGCTAAAACTACAGGCAACCTCCACAATGTGGCTAGTTTTTCTTTCTTTTTTTTTTTTTTAGAGACAGAGTCTCATTTTTTTGTCACCCTCGGTAGAGTGCTGTGACATCACGGCTCACAGCAACCTCCAGTTCTTGGGCTTGGGTGATTCTCTTGTCTAAGCTTCCCGAGCAATTGGGACTACAGGCACCCAACACAACGCCTGGCTATTTTTTTGTTCCAGTTTGGCGGGGCCAGGCTTGAACCCACCATCCTCGGTATATGGGGCCAGCCCATACTCACTGAGCCACAGGCACCATCCTAGTTTTTCTATTTTTAATAGAGAAGGGGTCTCTTTCTCAGGCTGGTTTTGAACTCCTGAGCTCAAGCAATCCATCTGCCTCAGCCTCCCAAAGTGATAGGATT
>NW_003852447.1:7035593-7043833 GCF_000181295.1 Otolemur garnettii
TCCTGCCTCTGCCTCCCAAGTAGCTGGGACCACAGGCGCCCGCCACAATGCCCAGCTATTTTTTGGTTGCAGCCATCATTGTTGTTTGGCAGGCCAGGCTGGATTCTAACCTGCCACCTTAGGTGTATGTGGCTGGCGCCCTAGCCGCTTGAGCCACAGGCGTCAAGCCTGATTGTACTTTTCAATGGCATAAAAATAGAAACAAACTGATTTATTTATATAATTTAATAGCAAAAATGAATGACAGACACATATCAACCTAAGTAAATCTCAAAAGCATAATGTCAGGTAAAAACTACCAGTTCAATACAAATGCATGTAGTATGATGTCTTTTAGGTAAACTTTAAGCATACACAGAAATAGCTTGTGTTATTATTGAATACATTTATTGTTATAAAAGTATTAAGATCATTGTTAATGGTGACTTAAAGAAAGTGGTTATGGAAAAAGGGGCAAGAGGCTTGGTGCCTGTAGCTCAGTGGTTAAGACACTAGCCACATGCTCCCAGGCTGGTGGGTTCGAACCCGGCCCCAGCCTGCTAAACAACAATAACAACAACAAAAAAAATAGCCAGGTATTGTGTTGGACACCTGTAGTCCCAGCTACTTGGGAGGCTGAGGCAAGAGAATCACTGAAGCCCAAAAGTTGGAGTTTGCTGTGAGCTATGACGCAACGTCACTCTACTGAGGGTGACATAGGGAGACTCTGTCTCAAAAAAAAAAAAAAAAGAAGAAGGAAAGAATTCAGTGTTGTAGCACATTTTTTTGGTTTTATAAGGGAAAAAGTAAAGGAGATTTAAGAAAATAAAGCTGAGGCAAGAGAATTGCCTAAGCCCAGGAGTTGGAGGTTGCTGTGAACTGTGTCGGCAAGGCACTCTACCAAGGGGGATAAATTGAGACTCAGTCTCTAAAAAGAAAAAAAGAAAATAAAGCTGAGAGTGGTGGCATGTGCTTGTAATCCCAGCATTTTGGAAGGCTAAGCCAGGACTATTGTTTGAGGCTAGGAGTTTGAGAAGTATCTGGGCAACACAGTGAGACCCTGTCTCTAAGAAACAAAGAGAGAAATTAGTGAGGCATGGTGGTAGGCACCTGTGGTCCCAGCTACTCAGGAGGATCACATAATCCCAGAAGGTTGAAGCTGCTATGACCTATGATCACACCACTGCACTCTAACCAGGCCACAGAACAAGACCCTTTCTCTATAAAACAGAAAGAGGGAGAGAGGGAGAGAAGAAGAAAGAGAGTTCGAAGGGTGCGGTGACTCACACCTGTAATCCTAGCACTCTGGGAGACCAAGGCAGGTGGATTGCTTGAGTTCAGGAGTTCGAAATTAACCTGAGCCAGAGTGAAACCCAATCTCTACCAAAAAATGGAAAATTAGCCAGACATTGTGGCAGGCACCTGTAGTCCCTGTTTCTTAGGAGGCTGAGGCAAGAGACTCTTTGAGCCAAGAGTTTGAGGTTGCTGTGAGCTATGACGCCATGGCACTCTACCCAGAGTGACAGAGGGAGACTATCTCAAAAAAACAAAAAAGAAAAGAAGAAAAGAAAAGAAGGCAAAATGTTAGTGTCGGTCTTGAAAGTGGGTAAATAGCTCTTGATATTTATTTTAAACATATATGCATGTATGTTCTCTCTTCAAGTATTTTAAGTATTACTGAATTATAGAAGTTTAAGAATTAGCTTGCAGATTTTTTACAAGTAAAAGGTAAATTGGCCTTATGAACCAATAGTTGTACTCTTAGAAAAAATAAAAACATTGATAACCAATATTGTTAACACAGCAGCATGAATGAATCTCTGAAAACATTGTTAGGCCAATAAAAAGTCAGGCACAAATGAATATATATTGTATATATGATTCCACTTAAAAAGAAATGCTGATAAAAATCTAGATTAGTTGCCTCTGGGTATAGAAGACTTACTGAAGAAGAGGGTGCAAAGGAACTTTCAGAGTGATAGAAAGGGACTGTATCTTAGGAGAGAAACTAATCTCTTATTTTATTCCTCCTGAAACTATTTGCTTCCTTTTTTTGGTAGGTGGTGCTTTCTACACAGCAGAGACTAGTGAAAATGCAAAGTGGCATTATTACAACTCCTGGGCACACATCCTTCATGCTACAGCATTGTGGCTTACAAGCACAGGCTTTGTTGTTGCTGACCCAGATGAAGGAGCATCTGATCTCTCAAGGCCTGTAACACCAACTTCCATGTGTCAGAGTTCATCATCTGGGACTACAGTAAAGTCCCCTGAGGATGTCTACACTGATAGATTTCATCTTATTTTAGGTCAGTAAAAGAGCTTACAAGGTTACACTTAGAGGGGATTATTCTTAAATTTTGCCTCATGGCCTTTTTCCTCTTGGGGGCTGTCATTTTATTCTTTGTTAGGTGTTAGCGATCGTTTTGACATGTATACTGAGTAAACTTATGTACCAGATGTATATGACAGATTTTATTAGTTTAAGTCTAGAACCCTATTACGAGTTGACCTAAGAATCGAATCAAATCAAATTATGGAAATTGTAGGAGAAGGCTCTGTTTCCACATTCCACATGACTTTCAAAAGATTCTTGTGAAGTTTCTCAACACATAAAATATCAGGCTCAGCGCCTGTAGCTCAGCCACATACATCAGAGCTGGCAGGTTCAAACCCAGTCCAGGCCTGCCAAACAACAATGACAACAACAATCAAAACATAGCTGGGCATTGTGGCAGACGCCTGTCGTCCCAGCTACTTGGGAGGCTGAGGCAAGAGAATCACTTAAGCCCAAAAAGAGTTAGAGTTTAAGGTTGAGCTGTGACACCAGGGCATTCTACTGAGGGCAACATAGTGAGACTCTGTCTCAAAAATAAAAAAATAATATCACTGTACTGAGGAGTTTCCCCCTTGCTGTCAAGGATTGAAAGAGTCTACAAAGTGGATTCAATAAAAGATTAAAGATTACTGAGATTTTTCGATTTATGACATTTAACCCATTTTTTTAGCCTTCCTATAACTTTATATATTTTGGGCGGTGGGGGTAGTTTGAGACAGAGCCTCAAGCTGTCCCCCTGGGTAGAGTGCCATGGCATCAAAGCTCACAGCAAGCTATTACTTGTAATCTTTAAGCAAGGCATAAAGAGACTTCTTGGATACAGGAATTTGTGTACAAACCTCTGCTCCCATGTAGGCCTTAGGCCTTAAATCAGAGGGTTTTGCTGGAACCTTTTATAAGGAATTTTCAGGCTTGACTTCTCAAAAGCCTTTCATGAACCCAAGTTTCTTTCTTTTTTTTTTTTTTTTTTTTTGAGTCAGATCCACGGTGCCCACCACAGTGCCTGGCTATTTTTTGGTTACAGCCATCGTTATTGTTTGGTGGGCCCAGGCTGGATTCAAACCCACCAGCTCAAGTGTATGTGTCTGGCACCTTAGCCGCTTGAGCCACGAGCCCAAGTTTTATCTGTGCCTTCAGATACCTATATGCATTGGGTAAATTACTCTTCTCTTGAGGTCCCCGAGCACATTTCCATTCCTGGACCTGTCAGCAAGCAACCTTCATCACTTACCACAGATCAGGAAAGATTACTGATGGGTATCTGGCCAGTTCCCAAAGGGCCTTTTTTATTGGGCTTACAAAGTCAACCTTAATTCCTTCACACAGTCTGGACATCTCTGGAAATGCCATTCCAGCCAGAGCCTTGGTCAAGTTAGGCCCGCAACCAACCTGGCCATATGGGATTCTGCCTCAGTTTCTCACAAGTATGCCTGCACAAAGTCTTTTCACTGCTCTCTCTCAAATGGCTTTTTTGGCCAGAAGCATCTAGGCGTTTCACTGTGTACTCATGTCTTTGTCTAAAATCGAATATTAGGCTCAGCACCTGTAGCACAGTGGTTGCGGCACCAGCCACAATACACCAAGGCTGGTAGGTTCGAACCCAGCCCAGGCCAACTAGACAACAATGACAACTGCAACACAAAATAGCCAGGCGTTGTGGTGGGTACCTGTAGTCCCAGCTCTTGGGAGGTTGAGGCAAGAGAATTGCTTGAGCCCAAGAGTTGGAGGTTGCTGTGAGCTATGATCCCGTGGCACTCTACTAAGAGAAACACAGTAAGACTGTCTCCAAAAAATAAATAAAATAATAAAATAAAATAAAACTTGTGCTTACTTCATCAGGTATTGTGAGTATGTAATAGAATGACATGTGTAAAGCATACTGCCTGGTACATGATAATCATGCAATAAATTTTAGACAAAATAAAAGTTATAGGCTCAGTGCCCATAGCTCAGTGGTTAGGGCACTGGCCACATACACCTGGGGTGCCGATCATCTATACTGGTTTGAACTCAGCCTGGGCCAGCTAAACGACAATGACAACTATGACAAAAAAATAGCTGGGCATTATGATGGGTGCCTGTAGTCCTAGCTACTTGGTAGGCTAAGACAAGAGAATTACCTAAGTCCAAGAGTTTGAGGTTGCTGTGAGCTGTCATGCCACGGCACTCTAACAGGGGCACCATAGTGAGACTCTGTCTCGATAAAATAAAATAAAGTTATAAAACTCTGTGTGTCAAGTTCTTTGGAACAATTTCATTGCAATTTTTACATCTTTGAAATGTTTCACAGCAACTAAGCAACTAGTGTACAAGCCCAGTTGAGGTTATTCGTTGTATATTATAGATAAAAATAAACTACTAAAGACTTGTCATACCACTTAACTGTCTAGAATATTAAATTCATTGTGATTTATTTGCATGACGTTTTTGCTAAGCTTATGTATACATCTTGTCAAAATAGAAGATTAACAATTGGCTGGCTGCCCATAGCTCAATGGTTAAAGCACCAGCCCTGTGTACCAGGGATAGCAGGTTCAAACATGGCCCAGGACTGCTAAACAGAAAAAAAATAAAAAGAAGAAAATTAGTTATTAAATTAAGACTCTCAATAAACCCTCCTTCTCTTTTTTGCTTTCCACAGGAATCAGTGTGGAATTTCTGTGTTCTTTACGCTCAGATGCAACCATGGAAAGCATTACTGCTTGTTTAAATGCATTGCAGGCACTTCTAGATGTTCCTTGGCCCAGATCTAAAATTGGCAGTGATCAGGTGATTTCTTGGGGGGTTTGGTAAGGCTTCTGTAGATATTAAGGAACAGAAACATGTTTAGGTTACTACAATGAAAACAATGTGAACACAAATTAAAAAAAAAAAACTAAACAGCTGTGCAGCTAGGCCTTGTGATCCAGAATGCCATCAGCATATGTGGTAACCCAGGAGCAATCAGCCTCTGACTCCGCCTCTGCTTTTTTCTGTAATGATGGGGAGGTTCTATATTACGTTATCCAGAACAGTAGCCACTAGTTATAGATGGCATTCATTTCTTTGTCTCTTTCTGCTTCTGTGCATCCTTCTCTTTGTATGTCTATAACTTATATTTCATTTTCCCAAAAGAGTCTAATTGGTTTGTGTGATTACTATTCATTGCACAGTATTATTTTTGGCTAAATTCTCCCTCCAGGTCCACTCCAAGAAACGGCTGACTAGCCTGTAGAGTTAGGCACTAAGATCTGACTCATTTGTGGCCATGGTAGAAGGATTGCTGTATAAAGTATGGTGCTTCCTTTGACTGATTTTCTCAAGAGCAAGTATGCAGGCCAAGCACAGTGGATCACTTGAGAACAGGAGTTTGAGACCAGCCTGAGCAAGAGTGAGGCTAAAAATAGAAAAATTAGGCAGACGTGGTGGCAGAGGCCTATAGTCCCAGCTTCTTAGGAGGCTGAGGCAAGAGGATCAATTGATCCCCAAAATTTAAGGTTGCTATGAGCTATGATGCCCTGGGTACTCTAGCCCAGGCAACAAAGTGAGACTCTGTCCCTGCCCCCAAATAAACAGAATAAGTATACATTTGAACAGATTCTCTTAACATCATGTTTAATCTAGTATGTTATTCTTATTGTTGACTCTTAGGTGGTAAGATAAATGGGTAGCATAATTTCTTCTCTACATAGACTATTATTTAAGTTTTAAACACTAACATTTCTTAGGTTTAAAATACCAGGTTTCTACCCAACTTGGATTGGACTTGAGTAAATCTTAAACTCTTTGGGCTTACTTATTTTCTCTGTATATTAAAACAAATATTATAACAACAGATTTACTTTGTTATTTTCTTTTTCTTTTTTCTTTTTTTTTTTTGAGATAAGTCTCACTGTGTCACCCTGTGTAGAGTGCTGTAAGTGTCACAACTTACAGCAACCTCAAACTCTTGGGCTTAAGCGATTCTCTTGCCTCAGCCTCTCAAGTAGCTGGGACTACAGGTACCCACCATAACACCTATTTTTTTTTTTTTTTTGAGATGGAGCCTCAAGCTATCCCCCTGGGTAGAGTGCCATGGCTTCACAGCTCAGAGCAACCTCCAACTCCTGGGCTCAAGTGAGTCTCCTGCCTCTGCCTCCCAAGTAGCTGGGACTACAGGCACCCGCCACAACGCCTAGCCATTTTTTGGTTGCAGCCATCATTGTTGTTTGGCGGGCCCGGGCTGGGGATTCGAACCCGCCACCTTAGGTGTATGTGGCTGGCGCTTTAGCCGCTTGAGCCACAGGCGCGGAGCCAACACCTATTTTTTGTTGCAGTTGTTTAGCTGGCCAGGGCCAGGTACAAACCCACCACCCCAGGTGTATGTGGCTGGCCCCGTAACCACTGTGCTACGGGCACCAAGCCTACTCTGTTGTTTTCAAAGAAGAAAGCAAGCATCCAGTATAAACAATAAAAAAGAGAACAGAGAATGGAATAGTATTTCTCCAGGGTGTTTTATTCTTCAGAGAGCTGTCCATTCTATGCTTGTTATTTTGCAGTTCACCTTTAATGCCATGTTCTCTCATTTTTTATTATTAATAGAAAACCTTAATATAAGTGTAGGAATCAATCAGATGCAATAGCTCACATCTGTAATCCAACCCTTTGGGAGGCTAAGTCAGGAGGATTGCTTGAGCCCAAGAGTTTGAGATCAGCCTAAGCAACATAGCAAGACCCCATCTCTACAAAAATAAAAAAATTAGCAAGACTTGGTCACACACACCTATAGGCCTAGCTACTTGGAAGGCTGAGGTGGGAAGATTACTTGCGCTCCAGAGTTCAAGGTTGCAGTGAATAGTTCAAATCACAGCTACACCACTTCACTCCAGCCTGGGCAACAGAATGAGTCCCTTAAAAAAAAAATCAAGGCTCGGAACCTGTAGCTCAAGCAGCTAAGGCGCCAGCCACATACACCAGAGCTGGCGGGTTCAAATCCAGTCTGGGCCTGCCAAACAGCAATGGCAACTGCAAGCAAAAAATAGCCAGGCGTTGTGGCAGGCGCTTCTAGTCCCAGTTAGGTGGGAGGCTGAGACAAGAGAATCACTTAAGCCCAGGACTTTGAGGTTGCTCTGAGCTGTGAAGCCATGGCACTCTACCCAGGGCAATAGCTTGAGGCTCTGTCTCAAAAAAAAAAAAAAAAGTAGGTATCTACATGTTAGCCTTTGCATTATTTTAGCCAAATAATCAGATGTTGTCTTGGAAATCATTCTTTTCTGTTTTCCCAGTTTAAGTACCTGTGTGAAAATGATCTTTTGTCATTTTGACAAAAAATCTGGAATTGGTTTGAAGTGGAACAAGTGTCAGATAACTTCATTGTGCTAACATCTTTATTTTATATTACTAATTTGTTAGATTCGTTTTTTTCTGAATTTCATCATGCATTTAACATTGATATTTTTTACCAAAAAAAAAAAAAGTGTAATTACCGAAACAGTGTCTCTCACTTGTTTTCTGTGATAGGACCTGGGTATCGAGTTGCTGAATGTGCTACATAGAGTAATTTTGACCAGAGAATCACCTTCTATTCAATTGGCTTCACTTGAAGTGGTAAGACAGATTATCTGTGCAGCTCAAGAACACGTGAGGGAGAAAAGACGAAGTGCAGAAGGTAAATGTTAACCCTTAATGCCAAATTAACCATATAACATTGTTATTTTTTAAAGTATTATTTAATGTATCTATGTGGTTTTGATAATCTGTTTTGTATAGTAGAGACAAAATCTAGGCATGGCTTTAAATTTAAATCAGTGGTTCTCAACCTTGCTAATGCCACAACCCTTTAATACAATCCAAAGGGGTCGCGACCCACAGGTTGAGAGCTGCTGCTTTAAATCCCCTCTCCAGGCTGGGCGCCTGTGGCTCAAGTGGCTAAGGCGCCAGCCACATACACCTAAGGTGGCGGGTT
>NW_003852447.1:7044099-7046224 GCF_000181295.1 Otolemur garnettii
CTCCAAATCTTCTACATGTTAGATATTGTCATTTAGATATTGTCATTAGCTAAACTACAATTGTTAGGGAAAACGAGAAATATTTAACCTCCATAACTACTTTCTTGCTCAATCTTTAATACCCACAACTTTAGTCATTAAATGTATTACCTATAACAGAAATAACTAAATTGCCACCTACCAGAAACAAAGCAAGCACAAAAGTATTTATTAAACACTATTATTTCTGTCTTTTAGTCGATGATGGGGCTGCTGAAAAGGAAACCCTGCCCGAGTTTGGAGAGGGAAAGGATACAGGAGGACTTGTGCCTGGGAAGTCTTTGGTGTTTGCAACACTAGAATTGTGTGTATGCATCCTAGTTAGACAGCTCCCAGAACTAAATCCTAAATTGACAGGTAGCCCAGGAGTAAAAGCCACAAAGCCACAGATGTTGTCAGAAGATGGAAGTAGACTGGTTTCAGCTGCATTGGTTATTCTCTCTGAACTTCCTGCGGTGTGCTCTCCTGAAGGTATGCTGTGATGGGATTGCTTGACTTAATATGTAAGGAAAGAAATGGTTTAGTAGATAATGGAGCCTATTGCTAATCTTTTTCTCATTAAATGAATGCTAACCCAAACATTTGGGTATTATCTTTAATCCTATAAGATTAGGATTACATTCTAGTGATTTGTTTTACTAAAAGGTTGAAAATAAAGATAGAGTCAACAAGTACAATCAATGGATATCCTCTTCTGTGATTAGCAATACTTTAACCAGTCACTCGCAATTACTGGCTCTTAGGCATTTTTTTTCTTTTTGGTATGTAATATCTAGTGGGTATTTTCTGCCTCAGTGATGACACAAATTTGTCATCATATCCAGTTCTGTTTGGAATTGAGTCCATACTCTTTAACATAGTATTTAAGGATCTCCATGTAGCTCTGCTGAGGCACTGCCATTTCCTGATTCCTGCTGTGTGAATCCTAAACTCAAGAGGCTTCATGTTCATCCTTGTTCTGGAACTTGATTCTTAAAATTTTTTCTTTCTTCAAAGTCAGCTCCAGGCCTATATCATCTGTACAGGCTTCCCTAAAAACTCTAGCTCATATGATTTTTGGTTTTTTATGTGTATATATGTATGTTATTTTTATGTGTAGGTTTGTTGCTTTTATCTGTCAAAAGCATTATTTGTAATTATTATATTAAATATATAAAAAATAAAAATGTATATTTAGATGTATTTCTCTCGTTTCCAACTAAATTTTGTGTACCTTATGAAATCTAGCACGATAAGCATTTAGTATTTATAGGGAAGCATATTTCTCCTTGAGTGTGTCTTGACCATTTTATATCCTTTCTTAATTTCAACCTCATGGGCAGTGCCTGTGGCTCAAGGAGTAGGGCACCAGCCCCATATGCTGAGGGTGGCCAGTTCAAACCCAGCCCCAGCAAAAAACCTACAAAAAAAAAAAATTTCAACCTCATTACTTTTAGCTTCAATTTGAATTAAAATCTATACTCCTTGTTCTTATACACTGTTGAATACCAGAAGAGGCAGAAAAACTGACTAGCAGAGGGGTAATTCATCTAGGTTTTATTGAGTAGCCTCTAAGAAAATTAAATTGGCAATTTTAGCTTTAGTTTCTCCCCCCCCCCGCCTTTTTTTTTAAGACGAGTCTCACTTTGTCACCCTTGGCACAGTGCCATGGCATCACAGCTCACACAACGTCCATCTCTTGGGCTTAAGCGATTCTCTTGCCTCAGCCTCTCGGTAGCTGGGACCACAGGCACCTGCCATAACACCCAGCTATTTTTTGATATAGTTTGGCCAGGACTGGATTTGAACCCAACACCCTTGGCATATGGGGCTGGCACTCTACTTACTGAGCCACAGGCACTGCCCTCTTCAATTTTATTTTATTTTATTTTATTTTATTTTATTTTTGCATTTTTGGCTCCGGGGCTGTGGGGTTTTTTGGTTATTTTGTGTTTTTTTTTTTTGAGACAGAGCCTCATGCTGTCCCCCTGGGTAGAGTGCCGTGGCATCATAGCTCACAGCAACCTCCACCTCCTGGGCTCAAGCGAGTCTCCTGCCTCCGCCTCCCAAGCAGCTGGGACCACAGGCGCCCACCACAACGCCCGGC
>NW_003852447.1:7046319-7047433 GCF_000181295.1 Otolemur garnettii
TAGGTGTACGTGGCTGGCGCCTTAGCCGGTTGAGCCATAGGTGCCGAGCCTGGGGCTGTGTTTGAACCTGCCACCTCCAGCATATGGGGCTGGCGCCCTACTCCTTTGAGCCATAGGTGCTGCCCATTCACTTTTATTTTAAACATAAAACCTAACTTTTTGACTCCTTAGTGGACTTGAAAACTTAACATTTTGTACTGCATGGATTTCCACAAATTTTTTGAAAAAAGAGCTTAATCAGGGCGGTGCCTGTGGCTCTGTGAGTAGGGTGCTGGCCCCATATACCAAGGGTGGCAGGTTCAAACCCTGCCCCAGCCAAACTGCAACAAAAAATAGCTGGGTGTTGTGGCAGGCGCCTGCAGTCCCAGCTACTTGGAAGGCTGAAGCAGAGAATTGTCTAAGCCCAAGAGCTGGAGGTTGCTATGAGCTGTGATGCCACAGCACTCTACCGAGGGCGACAAAGTAAAACCTTTGTCTCTTAAAAAAAAAAACAAGGAGGGCAGCACCTGTGGTTCAAGGGAGTAGGGCGCCGGCCCCATACGTCAGAAGTGATGGGTTCAAACCCAACCCCTGCCAAAAAAACTGCAAAAAAAAAAGGAAAAAAGAGCTTAATGTAAAATAAATTCAAATGGATAGTAGTAATAGCTGCACAGCATTGTGAATGTACTTCTACCACTGTATTGTACATTTACAAGTGGTTAAAATAGTAACTTTTATGTTACGTATATTACTACAGTAAAAAATAAATTCAATTGTCAATTGCCAAGTAAAGCAAAATAAGACAACAAAAGCATAATGATGGGGGCTAGACACTGTGGCTCACACCTGTAATCCTAGCACTCTGGGAGGCAGAGGCAGGTGGAGCTGAGGCAATCCACCTGCCAGGTTCCAGACCAGCCTGAGCCAGAGCAAGACCTTATCTCTAGAAAATAGCTGGACTTTGAGGTGGGCACCTATAGTACCAACTACTAGGGAGGCAGTGGCAAGAGAATCAATTGAACCCAAGGGTTAGAGGTTGCTGTGAGCTATGATGAGTACTCTACTGAGAGTGAGAAAATAAGACTCCTTCTTTAGGCTCGGCGCCTATAGCTCAACCAGCTAAGGCGCCAGCCAC
>NW_003852447.1:7049173-7050633 GCF_000181295.1 Otolemur garnettii
AAAAGAAAAGAAAATTTAGCAGTTCAGTTTGTTTTAAAAAGTGAGAGGGGCCAAGCATAGTGGCTCACACCGATAATCTCAATACTTGGAAGGCCAAGGCTGGTGGATTGCCTGAGCTCACAGGTTTGAGACCAACCTGAGCCAGAGTGAGACCTCCCCATCTCTAAAAAAGAATAGCCAGGTGTTGTGGCGGGGACCTGTAGTCCCAGCTACTTGGGAGGCTGAAGCAAGAGCATCACTTGAACCCAAGAGTTTGAGGTTGCCGAGAGCTAAGACACTATAGCACTCTACCAAGGGCAACATAGTGAGGCTCTGAGTCCAAAAAAAAAAAGTGAGAGGAACAGTTTTCTGAGGATAAGCTATTTACTTGATCATGTTTGGCTGTCTCACCTACAGATGAGTGAGTATGGTGAATATTGACTCATTGTGTGTATAGAGGATATGTATAAGTAGATAGAAAATACCTATGTTGGCTAGGCATGGTGGCTCATACCTATTTTTAATAGAGATAGGGTCTCACTCTTGCTCAGTCTGGTCTCAAACTCCTGAGCTCAAGTAACCCTGGGCCTCCCAGAGTGCTAGGATTGCAGGCCTGAGCCACTGCACCCAGCCAGAAAAGTCAATTTCTCAGAAAGATTAGAAAGCTTTCTCCAGGCTGGGCCCAGTGGCTCATGCCTGTAATCCTAGCACTTCCGGAGGCTGAGGCAGGTGGATTACTTGAGCTCATGAGTTTGAGACCAGCCTGAGCAGTACCCCATCTCCACTAAAAATAGAAAGAAAAAAAAAAAAAAACTGAGACAAGAGGATCACTTGAGCTTAAGAGTGTGAGGTTGCTATGAGCCATAACACCATAGCCTTCTACCCAGGGCAACAGAGTGAGACTCTGTCTCAAAAAAAAAGAAAAAAAATGTATAAGCTTTCTCCACGTAGACATCATAGAAATGGATTTTAGGTACAACACATTGATTAAAAACGTGGAGACCTAAATATTATGGCACATTTAAGTATAGTAAGTATAGCAGTGAGAGTACTTTTAGGGGGAAGAGTAGAAGAATGGTGAGTTAGTGGGGAAATAAGTGAAGTTGGATGATATATAGGGCCAACTATATATGAAGCGTTGGCATGATTTGTAATTTTTTTTTTTTTTTGAGACAGAGTCTCACTGTGTTGCCCTCAGTAGAGTGCTGTGACATCACAATTCACAGCAATCTCAAACTCTTGGGCCTAAGCAATTCTCTTGTTTAAGCCTCCCAAGTAGCTGGGACTATAGGCACCGGCCACAACGCCCAGCTACTTTTTTGTTGCAGTTGTTTAGCTGGCCCGGGCCAGTTCGAACCTGCTACCCTCAGTGTTTGTTTCTGGTGCCCTGCCGACTGAGCTACGGGTGCTGCCAATGATATGTAATTTGGATTGCCTTTAATAGGCATGTGGATTTTCTTTTTTCTTTTTTTTTTTTTTTT
>NW_003852447.1:7051239-7059477 GCF_000181295.1 Otolemur garnettii
GCCAAAACAACAATGATGGCTGCAACCAAAAAATGGCCAGGCGTTGTGGCAGGCACCTGTGGTCCCAGCTGCTTGGGAGGCTGACGCAGGAGACTCGCTTGAGCCCAGGAGTTGGAGGTTGCTGTGAGCTGTGATGCCAGGGCACTCTGCCCAGGGGGACAGCTTGAGGCTCTGTCTCAGAAAAAAAAAAGAAATGCCTATTGGGTAATTGAGTGGGGCAGATGTGTAGAGGTCTAGAGTTCAAGAGAGTGGTCTGGACTAAAGATAATTTTTGAGTACATGTATTTGAGAGTTGTCAGCACAATCATTGGGATAATAAAATCACCCTACTTGAGTTTATGGAGCAGGAAGAGAACTAAAATTTGAGGAAGATGAGAGGAAATAGTCACAGAAGCGTAAGAAAAGTTTTTATAGAGAGGAAGAGGTCAGTGTGAAATATTGTAGATAAATTAAACAATATGGGGATAGAGTTCCCGGTGTTGAGATATAAATGCAAGGTAAGTAGGGAAAATGATAAAGAACGTCTGCGTAAGAAAAATATGGGGTTTGGTGCCTGTAGCTTAGCGTTAGGGGACTGGCCACATACATCAAGGCTGGTGGGTTCAAATCCAGCCCAGGCCTGCCTGACAAACAACAATGACAACTACAGCCAAAAAATTGCTGAGCATTGTGGCAGGCGCCTGTAGTCTTAGCTACTTGGGAGGCTGAGGCAAGAGAATCGCTTAAGCCCAATAAGTTTTTTTTTTTTTTTTTTGGATGCCAAGTCTCACTTTGTAGCCCTTGATAGAGTGCCATGGCGTTACAGTTTACAGCAACCTCCAGCTCTTGGGCTTAGGTGAGTCTCTTGCCTCAGCCTCCCGAGTAGCTGGGACTACAGGTGCTGCCACAATGCCCGGCTATTTTTTTGTTATTGTTGCAGTTCAGCCAGGGTCAGGTTTGAACCCGCCACCCTTGATACATGGGGCCAGCATCCTACTCACTGAGCCACAGGCACCGCCAAAGAGGTATGTTTTGGGTTGTTGTTTTGTTTGTTTGTTTTGTAGAGACAGAGTTCACTTTATCACCCATGGTAGAGTGCTGTGGCATCACACAGCTCACAGCAACCTCCAACTCCTGGGCTTAGGCGATTCCCTTGACTCAGCCTCCTGAGTAGCTGGGAGTACAGGTGCCCACCACAACACCTGGCTGTTTTTTTGTTGCAGTTTGGCTGGGGCTGGCTTTGAACCTGCCACCCTCGGTATATGGGGCCGGCACCCTGCCCACTGAGACTCAGGCGCCACCCAAGCCCAAGAGTTTGAGGTTGCTGTGAGCTGTGATGCCATGGCACTCTACCCAGGGCAACAGCTTGAGACTCTTGTCTCAAAAAAAAAAAAAAAAAAAAGAAAGAAAGAAAAATAGCTGACAGAAAGGTATAAGGTTAAGGAATACTATTTTTTTTTCCCTTAACTGAGACAGAGTCTTACTTTGTTGCCCTCAATAGAGTGCTGTGGCATCATAGCTCATATCAACCTCAAACTCTTGGGCTCAAGCAATTCTCTTGCCTCAGCCTCCCTAGTAGCTGGTACTACAGGTACCTGCTACAACACCCATCTATTTTTTCTATTTTAGCAGGCCAGGTTCAAACCTACCAGCCCCGGAGCCTGTGGCCAGCACCCTAACCACTGGTGGTGCCCAGCCGGAATACTATTTTTTTTTTGTTTTTTTGGTGGGGGCTGGGTTTGAACCCGCCACTTCTGGCATATGAGGCCAGCACCGTACCCTTTTGAGCCACAGGCACCACCCTGGAATACTATTTTTTTGAAGAGGAGACTCTAGCATGAGTTCATACTTACAGAGAAAAAAAGAAGGTAGAGATGGGATTGAAGTAAAAAGTAACAGAAGACTAGCCAGGCGCTGTGGTGGGTACCTATAGTCCCAGCTACCTGGGAGGCTGAGGCAAGAGAATCACTTAAGCCCAAGAGTTTGAGATTGCTGTGAGCTGTGACGCCATGGCACTCTACCCAGGGTGACAGCTTGAGACTCTGTCTCAAAAACAAAAGTATTAGAGGAAAGCAGAAGTACAATTTATAATAGATTTAGAAAGATTAACCTCTGTCAGTATGAGGGAAGAGCAGGAGTAAGGGTGGAAAGCAATAGGTGTAAGTTATACATTGGGCATTATGATGACCTTGCCTCTTTAATCACACACAGAAAAGAATGAGGCTAGAACAGTTACTGAGAGAAATTAAAAGAGTTGACCATGACAGCTGCATAAGGAATTTCTCCAAAACTTAGTAGCTTAAAACAGTAAGCATTTGTTATCTGACAGTTTCTATGGGTCAGAAATTCAGGAGCAGCTTGGCTAGGTGGTTCTGGCTAAAGGTCTCTCTGAAGTTATGTTAAGATGTTGGCCAGTGTCAGGTGCCGTGGTTCACACCTATATTCTCAATACTGTGGGAGAACTTCTTGAACCCAGGAGTTGAAGGCTGTGGTGAGCTATGAGCATTCCCCTATGCCCCAGACTGGGTGACAGTGTGAGACCCCATCCAGGGCTTCAGCTAGAGCAGTGGTCCTCAACCTATGGGTCATGACTCCTTTGTAACAATGAAAATATATCCTTCATATCAGATATTTACATTGCGATTTATAACAATAGCAAAATTACCATTATGAAGTAGCAACAAAAATAATTTTATGGTTGGAGGGTCACCACAACATGAGGAACTGTATTAAAGGTTTGAGGCATGGCTCGGTGCCTATAGCTCAACTGGCTAAGGCTCCAGCCACGTACATCTAAGGTGGTGGGTTCGAATCCCCAGCCCAGACCTGCCAAAACAACAATGACAGCTGCAACCAAAAAATAGCCGGGCGTTGTGGCGGGCGCCTGTGGTCCCAGCTACTTGGGAGGCGGAGGCAGGAGACTCACTTGAGCCCAGGAGTTGGAGGTTGCTGTGAACTATAATGCCACAGCACTCTGCCCAGGGGGACAGCTTGAGGCTCTGTCTCAAAAAAAAAAAAAAAAAAAGGGGTGGGGCATTAGGAGGCATTAGGAAGGTTGAGAACCACTGAGCTAGAGTATTCTTTTTTTTTTTTTTTTTTTTTGTGAAATAGAGTCTCACTTGTCGCCCTATATAGGGTGCTGTGACGTCAGCCTCCAACTCTTGGGCTAAAGTGATCCTTTTGCCTCAGTTTTTCTATTTTTAGTAGAGATGGGGTCTTGCTTTTTGCTCAGGCTGGTCTAGAACCTGTGAGCTCAAGCTGTCCACCCACGTTGGCCTCCCAGAGTGCTAGGATTACAGGCATGAGCTTCCATGCCCGGCCTATAGAATTCATTTTTAAGATTCATACTGCTACTGACAAGAGGCCTCAGTTCCTCACCGCAGAGGTTTCTGCATAGGGCTAATGCTAAGGGAACTTTGCATCTCTCCTGGGTGAAAGGGAGTGGGGGGAAGGAACTTTAGAAGAAACAGAAAGAGGAACCCAGGAGAACTTAACCTTACTGAGAATAAGACATGTTTACTAAACAGACCAGCTTACTGCCTTGCAGTTTCAAGTTGCTAAAAGTAACTAAAAATAACTTTGCTGTATGAAAAGCAGTATAGCCAAAATTCTGAGTTTCAGATCCTTACAGTGGAGGGAATAAGAGTACTCGACTCATGGGTTAAGTAGTTAATGTATAGAAAATGCCTGTAACAGTATACTCTCTGGAATCAAACATCAATCAAAATTCTGGTTAACAGTATACTCTCTGGAATCAAATGTCAATCAAAATTCTGAGTTTCAGATCCTTACAATGGAGAGAATAAGACTCGACTCATGGGTTAAGTAGTTAATGTATAGAAAGTGCCTGTAACAGTGCTGTCATGTTAACTTTAAATGGAATCGTGTATCCATTTTATCTTAAAATTATTCAGATGTCTTTTATAAAATAAGATTACATTCAGCTGGACACGAATGTCTCATGCCTGTAATCGTAGCAATTTGGGAGGCTGAGGTGGGTGGATTGCTTGAGCTCAGGACTTCTAGACCAGCCTGACCAGGAGGGAGACCCTGTCTCAAAAAAAAAAAAAAATAGCAGGATGTTGTGGCAGGTGACTATAGTCCTAGCTGCTTGGGAGGCTGAGGCAGGAGGATCACTTGAGCTCAAGAGTTTGAGGTTGCTGTGAGCAGTGATATCACTGCACTCTACCAAGGGGACTGAGGGAGACTCTGTCTCAAAAAATAAAATAAATATGCCTGTAGTTCCAGCTACTTGGGAGGCTGAGGCAAGAGAATTGCTTAAGCCCAAGAATTGGAAGTTGCTGTGAGCTGTCATGCCCCGGCACTCTACTGAGGGTGACATAGTGAGACTGAGTCTCAAAAAAAAAAAAAAAATTCCACGCATCTCTAAAATTTTGCTTTCTTTACCACAGGGTGTTCCAGGCTGGTGTCAGCTCAGATATTATTCCCTCAAGGCTGTCTCTGACCAAACAGTGCAGACTACCCTGGGTCAATTTCAGTGGTGTTTAAATATATTTCTATGCCTTATCACTAGCTGAAATTCTTTATTTGCTTCCCAGTTTATAGTGTATCTTCTCTGTAAGTGCCTAAAAGAGGGCTGGTACATATTTTTTTCTTAAATATTTGTTGAATGACTGTGACCAAAGCTGCTATATGTGTATACCATTTCTTCATAAGTAACAACTCATTCTTTTTTTTTTTTTTTTTTTAAGACACAGTCTCAAGCTATTGCCCTGGGTAGAGAGCTATGGCATCACAGCTCACAGCAACCTCAAACTCCTAGACTCAAGTGATTCTCCTGCCTCAGCCTCCCAATTAGCTGGGACCACAGGCACCTGCCACAATGCCTGGCCATTTTGTTGTTGTTGTTGCAGTTGTCATTGTTGTTCTTTAGCTGGCCTGAGCCAGACTTGAACCTGTTAGCCTCAGTGTATGTGACCCATGCCCTACTCACTGAGCTATGGGCACCTCCATAACAACCCATTCTTAAACAATTTAGTGAGTTGAATTTGCCACATCTTTCCTTTTTGAATAACATTGATTTTTCACACCAGGTTCATTAAAATTGTTTAATGAGAATATGGTATGGGAAAATGAAATTAGATCACTTCTGATAAAAAATTTCTTCTGCGGGTACCTGTAGTCTCAGCCACTCAGGAGGCTGAGGCAAAAGAATTACCTAAGCCCAAGAGTTTGAGGTTGCTGTGAGCTGTGACATCATGGCACTCTACCCAGGGCTATAAAGTGAGACTCTGTCTCTAAAAAAAAAAAATTTCTTCAAATGATTGTGGTCTACATAGCTGTTTTCAGTTTTTTTCTTACTATGGAATGGCATGTATAGAAAAAGTGCTAAGGAATTTTCACTGATACATTTATTATCAAAATACTTTAAACTTAAAGAATAAAACAGTTGTCCAAGCATTTCTGTATTGCCTCACTGTAAAAATTATAACATGATAGCTAATATATATTGAGTAGTGTAAGTAATATGCTATTCTGTTTTTCTTCTGAGTTCTGAATCTGAAATAATATGCTATTCTAAATTCTTTATATGGATTAAATCATTTACTTCTCATGATATTATCAATGTGAGTCTGTTATTTTCATATTATAGATGAGAAAACCAAAAATAGAGTTAGGTTTACAAGGTCACAGATCTAATAAATGTATATTGCTGGTAAATGTGCATGTGTATTTACTAATGTGTTTACTTTTGAAAACTATAAGTACTTTGGTAATTCTTGTCTCTAGAATTACTTACAATGCACATCTTACAATGTACATTTCCAGTGTTCAGTGTTTATTGACTGTATCTTTGTTATATACTTAAGAAAGTATTACTGGCTTGGCACCTGTAGCTCAAGTGGCTAAGGCACTAGCCACATACACTGGAGCTGGTGGGTTAGAATCCAGCCTGGGCCCACCAAACAACAATGACAACTACAACCTAAAAAGAGCCGGGCATTGTGACGGGTGCCTGTAGTTCCAGCTACTTTGGAGGCCGAGGCAAGAGAATTGCTTAAGCCCAATAGTTGGAGGTTGCCGTGAGCTGTGACGCCACGGCACTGTACCTAGGGCAACAGCTTGAGACGCTTATCTAAAAAAAAGAAAATGTTACTGCCAAATTGAAGACAGCTTCACACAGATATGTAAAGCAGTATATATAATGTTTCTAATAGATCATTTCTCTTTAGTTGATGGAACACAGCAAGAACTTGATGAAATCAGTCTACTTACTGCTATCACAGTATTCATTTTGTCTGCCAGTCCGGAAGTAACTATCATCCCATGCCTCCAGAAGCGTTGTATTGAGAAATTTAAGGCTACTCTTCAGATAAAAGATCCTATGGTAAGTGTCTTTTAGCAAAGAGGTATTTGTAATAGGAATATGTTTAGACTTTTGCAAAACTTTTCTAAGTGATTTTGTTGGCTCCAACAAGAAGTATCAGACACAATTTTTTTAATTTTTAGATTTGGGATTAATTTCTATTCCTGAAGTGACAAAGACAAATAATTTTATGGCCTTGTTCTTTGATCTCAAGGTTAGAGAAGATAGTGAGAAAAAGAGAAAATGTTAAAAAACACTAAATTTGAAGTGGGAACCTTAAAACTGATTTAGCTCTAGAACTTTATAAGGGGCTTTTATAAGATACTTTATAGTTTATTGAAAGGTTATTTTAAAATGAGAGGTTATTTCAAGATATGAACCAAAGGAAGCAGAGTCTAGGTTCTCTGTGAGCAACATGGCCTTTATTCACTCTCGTGCCAGAAGGCTGAGTTTGAAAAAGAAGTCAGCACATGGGTTAAGGCAGGGTAGGAATATAAGGGTTGAGGGAGTGGGTTTTTGTCACTCATTCCTTCCTGGGCAGGACTTGTGTACTCATTCTGTGTCCCTGCACTGGAGACACTATTTGGGTGGGTTCCCACAGTGGGCCCTATCCTTTATTACCGTGGATTCCTTTTTTTTTTTTTCTTTTTCAGACAGAGTCTCACTTTGTCACCCTCCGTAGAGTTCCATGGCATCATGTCATAGCTCACAGCAACCTCCAACTCTTAGGCCCAAGCAATTCTCTTGCCTTAGCCTCCCAAGTAGCTCCCACCCGCTACAGGTGCCCACCACAACACCCCGCTTAGAGACAGGGTCTCACTCTTGCTCAGACTGGTCTCAAACTCATAAGCTCAGGCAATCTACCCATGTTAGCCTCCCAGAATGCTAAGATTACAGGAGTGAGCCACTGTGTTGGGCCACAGTGGATTCCTTTAATTAAAAAAAAGAAAAACATGGAAGGAAGACTCCAGCACATGTCTTCAATAATATGATTGTGAGATAATAGATTTCATTCCAAAAATAATACATGCAAGTTGATCACATTCTTTTATGTCCCCTTTATTTGCTAGATTGATGTACTATTCTTTTATGTGCTACAAAATAAGTTTGTAGCTTCTGATCCCAAATTTTTCTACTCCTAAAAATAAAGATTTTTTTCTCAGAAAAAAACAATTATCAAAATATACAGGTGGATGCAAACAAGCTGTTGAACCATCAAGCCCACACCTGTTATCCTAGTACTGTGGGAGATTGAGGTGGGAGAATCCCTTGAGGCCAGGAATTCAGTACCAGCCTGGGCATCATAGCAAGACCCATCTCTACAAAAAGTAAAATAAAATATCCAGACATGGTGTCATGTACCTATAGTCTCAGATACTTGGGAGGCTGAGCAGAAGGATAGCTTGAACCCAGGAGTTTGAAATTGCAGTGAGCTGTGATCAGTCCCTTGTATTCTAGCCCCATCTATAGAGTGAAACTCTATCTCAAAAAAGCAAAACAAAAACCACACACAGTGGGCGGCATCTGTGGCTCAGTGAGTAGGGCGCTAGCCCTATGTACTGCGGGTGGTGGGTTCAAACTCAGCCCCAGCTGAACTGCAACAAAAAAATAGCTGGGCATTGTGGTGGGAGCCTGTAGTCCCAGCTGCCCAGGAGTTGGAGGTTGCTGTGAGCTGCTACGCCATGGCACTCTACTGAGGGCAATAAAATGAGACTCTGTCTCTAAAAAAAACACACACACAATTAACTCAATAAAATTATTTATATGCTTGATGTATAACTATCTCCTCTTTCTGTCCCATTCCTTGCCTGATGCCTACAGGAGCTTTGTGTGGCAGCCTCCAAGTGGTGGTGCTGAAGTATGATGACATACCATTACTGTGGTCCAAACATGGGTCCTTGAAACCTTCAGACCTTGATTTTTTTTTTTTT
>NW_003852447.1:7060497-7061916 GCF_000181295.1 Otolemur garnettii
AGCCGCTTGAGCCACAGGCGCCGAGCCGGCATTTCCACTTTTAAAAGTAAAGGTAAATTAGGCTCAGTACCTGTAGCTCAAGTGGGTAGGGCGCCAGTCACATAACACCAGAGCTGTCAGGTTTGAATCCAGCCCAGACCCACCAAACAACAATAACTGCAATCCAAAAATAGCCAGATATTGTGGCAGGTGCCTGTAACTCCCAGCTACTTGGGAGGCTGAAGTTAAGTGGATCGCTTAAGCCTAAGAGTTTGAGGTTGCTGTGGTCTATGACACCACGGCACTCTACCCAAGCTGACAGGTTGAGACTCTTGTCTCAAAAAAAAAGGTAAATTAGTAATAAATTTAAATACCTTTGCTTCTTTAACTGCAAAGAATTCTCATGGACTTTTTTCCACATTAACGGTTTGGCTTGGCGCCTGTGGCTCAAGTAGCTAAGGCGCTAGCCACGTACACCTAAGATGACGGGTTTGAATCCAGCCTGGGCTCGCCAAACAACAATGACGGCTGCAACCAAAAAATAGCCAGGTGTTGTGGCAGGTGCCTGTGGTCCGAGCTACTTGGGAGACTGAGGCAAGAGACTCACTTAAGCCCAGGAGTTGGAGGCTGCTGTGAGCTGTGATGCCATGACGCTCTACCTAGGACAACAGCTTCAGGCTCTGGTTCAAAAAAGGAAAAAAAAACAAAAAAGAAAGTGGGTAACAAATAACTAACCCATAATCTGCAGTATTAGTAAATAAACTTTAAAAATTTGCCTCGGTGCCTATGGCTCAAGTGGCTAAGGCGCCAGCCACATACACCTAAGGTGGTGGGTTCAAACCCAGCCCAGGCCCGCCAAACAACAATGACAGCTGCAACCAAAAAATAGCTGGGTGTTGTGGTGGGCGCCTGTGGTCCCAGCTACTTGGGAGGCAGAGGCAGGAGACTCACTGGAGCCCAGGAGTTGGAGGTTGCTGTGAGCTGTGATCCATGGCACTCTACCCAGGGGATAGCTTGAGGCTCCTGTCTCAAAAAAAAATAAAAATAAAAATAAATTAACGATTCATGTTATTTGTGTCTCTTACCCAATTAGGTACAAATCAAGACCTATCAGCTTCTACATTCCATTTTTCAGTATCCAAATCCAGCTGTTTCCTATCCTTACATTTACTCTTTGGCATCTATTATTGTGGAAAAACTGCAAGAAATATACAAGAGAAAACCTGAAAGCACTACTGAGCTTCAGATCTTTCAAGAAAGTATAAAAGTTTTGGAAACACTGGTTACTGTTGCAGAAGAACAGCATCGTAAGTTTCAGCACTAACTAAATTCATGGTAACTCAGAAGCGCTCCAAAATCAAAATTAAGTGTTGTTTAAATTCTAAAACATGGCTCGGCACCTGTGGCTCAAGTGGCTAAGGCTCCAGCCACATACACCTA
>NW_003852447.1:7061969-7066232 GCF_000181295.1 Otolemur garnettii
GTGGGCGCCTGTGGTCCCAGCTACTTGGGAGGCTGAGGCAGGAGACTTGCTTGAGCCCAGGAGTTGGAGGTTGCTGTGAGCTATGATGCCATAGCTCTCTACCCAGGGAATAGCTTGAGGCTCTGTCTCAAAAAAAATTGTAAAACATTTGGCTACTAATATCTGTATTTTACATTCATTGAAAGATAGATGTTGTTTTAATTCCAAGTATTAATATTATTTAATAGTAATTTAGGAGAAGAAATTAGAAGAATTGTTTTCCTCCTTAGAGGGAAATTACATGTACAGATCAAGTGCCATCGCAGCCTTGTATAATGAAAATGTATGTCTCCGAACTTACTTTGTATGTTTACTTTCTAGGCTCTCAGCTGGTGGCCTGTCTTTTACCCATCCTCATTTCCTTCCTTTTGGATCAGAATGCTCTGGGATCTGCAACTTCCACAATGAGAAATTTACATGACTTTGCTTTGCAAAATCTCATGCAGATTGGGCCTCAGTATTCATCAGTTTTTAAAAGTTTAATGGCTTCTTCTCCTGCCCTGAAAGCTCGCCTTGAGTCTGCTGTAAAGGGCAATCAGGAAAGTATCAAAGTCAAGATACCAACATCTAAGAACCCTGGAAAGAATTCAAGCATCCAATTAAAGACCAATTTCCTCTGATATTATATTTTTTGGAATAGTAAGCACTTTTTATATAAATAATACTTGATCATTTCCTTCTCTTTGGGGACAAAAGTGACATTTTAGACCCAAGTGCACTTGGAGATCTAGTTGATTGTTTTACCTTAAATAGCTGTGACTTTTCCAAGTAACAGCATACTTAACATTTTTTGTGAGTTTTTTTCCATTTGATAAGACAACAGAGCTATCAGAATTCTTGCCCGGATTTTAAGAAAGTGCTAAACAACTAAACTTACTAAATCCACAGCTTTAAAGATTAAATGGATTTCTTCTAACAGCCTGTACACACAATATACTTAATACTGTGACAGATATTGATTGGACTCTAGTAAAAATTAGCTGCACTTACATTGTATCCCAGTTGCTACTTTAAAATTCTGCCTTATTCAGTAATTGTGTTAAACTTTCTTGGATTTCTCAAACAAGATAAATGATTGGAAAACTACTTAGGAAACTTGGTCTAGAATCTCCCAATGTGCAAATTAATTACAGCCTTACAGTGTGACTTAAGATTTGGTATCTATGAATACTATGACTTTTCACCATCTCTTGGTTAGTATTAGGTTCAGAAAATGGAAAAGTTTATTTATTTTAAATAGAATAGGCCATCTCTACTTCACTGCTTTTCAGAGAGATTTTCTGTTACCTTTATTCCTAACAGTTTTGTTTATTTCGTTTGTTGAAAATTTATCAATACGTTTAATATAGATTCATATCTATATTGTTTTTACATCGATTATAAGTTTATATAAATGCCAAATTTAGTACAACCAATTTAGATCATAAGTGAACAAAAGTATTTTTTTAACTGAAGCATATTTTAATATAGAAAAGAACTAATAATAAAGTCATAATTGGTTGAAAAAGATTTTTAACTCTGTTCATGATCAGTGTTACATTGTGTGAATCACTATGTCAAGACAAAGCACCTCCCTGTTAAAAATTACAAACCGAAGTAATGAGGCATGTTCAGAATGGAGAAAACACTTCAACTCAAGGAAAAGCAACGTGATGTGCTCTATTTTATTATGTTGTATATAAATACTCCTATACATTGTTCAGAATGAAAACATTTGAGAAATTCTAACACTACAATCAGCTTTTCTAAATTAAATAAAGCTAATTTTCTTTATCATTCTTGTATGTTTAATTATTTTACCCACAGAAGATGGTTTGGCTGTTTAGTCTCACACAGAAAATCTGTTCAATGGAATAAGTAAGAACCTTTTGTAACATGTCCATTTTTCTGTAGGGCCCGTTCATTGGAGCAGTTTTTGCAATGATTTAGATTCTGTATCTTCCTCAGTGTGTTTAGAAATTGAGAGCATATTTCTTACTGTTGCCTTCACCTGAAATGTCCTTTGTTTTACCTTGTTCTGTCTGGCAGACTCCCACACATTTTAGGCCTGGTTTAAATATTATCTCCCCTTGGTAACTCTCCTTAACACATCTTCCCGTCCTCTTACACCAAACAAATTTAACTACTTCCTCATCTGTGTTTCCACAGAGCTTAATACATTCATTTATGGAGAAAAAAATCACATTGCAGGCTCAATGCCTGTGGCCCAATGGCTAAGGTGCCAGCCAAATATACCTGAGGTGGCGGGTTCAAATCCAGCCTGGGCCCGCCAAACAAAAATGACGGCTGCTACCAACAAATAGCCAGGCATTGTGGTGGGCACCTGTAATTCCAGCTATTTGGGAGGCTGAGGCAAGAGATTTGCTTGAGCCCAGAAGTTAGAGGTTGCTGTGAGCTATGACACTACAGCACTCTACCCAGGGTGACAGCTTAAGGCTCTGTCTCCAAAAAAAATCACATTGCATTTGAGCATCATGTAACCTCCCTCTTAGATTGTGCTTCCTTGAAGGGAGAAATTTTGTCTTCCAAAACTTTCCATCTTACAACCATCATCTAAGTGCTTAATTGCTCTGGCATTGTACTGACTGGTATGAGGGTATGAGATGAGTTTAGACTCAGAAATTGACTCCTTTCCCAAGGCAAATGCTAGACTGGGTTGTTCAACTTTTGGATTTTTTTTGTTGTTGTTGACAGAGCCTCAAGCTGTCGCCCTGGGTAGAGTGCTATGGCATCACAGCTCACAACCACCTCCAACTCCTGGGATCAAGCGAGTCTCCTACCTCTGCCTCCCAAGTAGCTGAGACTGCAGGCGCCCGCCACAATGCCTGGCTATTTGTTGGTTGCAGCTGTCGTTGTTTGGTGGGCCCGGGCTGGATTGGAACCCACCAGCTCAGGTGTATGTGGCTGGCACCTTAGCCGCTTGAGCCACAGGCGCCAAGCCAACTTTTGGATATTTAAAATTGTTTCATCTGTTGCAATTTAGTTTGCTCTTATTTTTTTTTTATTTATTTTTTTTGAGATAAAGTCTCACTATGTCATGCTCAGTAGAGTGCTGTGGCATCACAGATCACAGCAACCTCAAACTTTTGGTTTTAAGTGATTCTCTTGCCTCAGCCTCCTGAGCAGCTAAAACTACAGGTACGCACTACAACACCCAGCTATTTTCTTGTTGTTGTTGGCAGGCCTGAGCTGATTTCAAACCCACCAGCCCCAGTGTTTGTGGCTGGCTCCCTAGCCACTGAACTTTAAAAATAAGGCTCTGCACCTGTAGCTTTTTGAGGCAGAGTCTCACTTGATCACTCTTGGTGGAGTACCGTGGCATCTTAGCTCAGAGCAACCTCAAACTCTCAGGTTCAAGTGATTCTCTTGCCTCAGCTTCCCAAGTAGCTGGGACTAAAAGTGCCCACCACAACGCCTGGCTATTTTTTAGAGATAGGGTCTTGCTCTTGCTCAGGCTGGTCTCGAACTTGTGAACTCAGGCAATTCCACCTGCCTCAGCCTCCCAAGTGTTGGGATTACAGGCATGGACCATTTTGCCCTGCCTAGTTTGCTCTTAAATATTAAAACTTAACCAGAGCTCAGTGTCCATCGTTCAGTGGTTAGAGCGCCAGCCACATGCACCAGGGCTAGTGGGTTCAGACCCAGCCTGGGCCTGATAAACAACAATGACAACAACAACAAAAATAGCTGGGCATTGTGGCAGGCACCTGTAGTCCCAGCTACTTGGGAGGCTGAGGCAAGAGGATTGGTTGAGCCCAAGAGTTTGAGGTTGCTGTGAGCTATGATGATGCCATGACACTCTAGCCTAGGCAACAGTGAGACTCAGTCAAAAAAAAAAAAAATGAAATTTTTGCTTAATTGGATCAAGAAACAAAATTTTTTATTTTTTTTATTTTTTTGAGACAAGTCTTACTATGTCACCCTCGGTAGAGTGCCATGGCGTCACAGCTCACAGCAACCACAAACTCTTGAGCTTAACTCTTGCCTCAGCCTCCCAAGTAGCTGGGACTACAGGCACCCACCACAGTGCCCAGCTATTTTGTTGTTGTAGTTGTCATTGTTGTTTGGCAGGCCCAGGCTGCGCTTGAACCTGCCAGCTCCAGTGTATGTGGCTGGCACCCTAGCAACTGAGATACAGGCGCTGAGCTGGATCAAAGATTTTTTTCAGGAATAATATCTACAGGCAATCTTTATTTCTTTCTTTCTTTCTTTTTTTTTTTTTTT
>NW_003852447.1:7071091-7077511 GCF_000181295.1 Otolemur garnettii
AAAAAAAAAAAAAAATTTGCTATATCCATAGACTGGATATAAAAAGAAATTAAGTACTGATATATGCTGCAGTGTGAGTGAAGCTTGAAAACAGTATGTTAAGTGAAAGAAGTCAGATATTAAAGGCTTCTTTTATGACTGCATTTATATGAAATGTCCATTTATATGAAATGCCTATGAGTAGGGAAATCTATACAGATAGGAAGTTGACTAGTAGTTGCCAGGGATTGGGGAGGGAGGAATGGGAGGTGACTGCTAATGGATACATTCCTTTTGGAATGGAGAAAATGTCCTGGATTGGATGGTGGTGGTGGTTGCACTAAAAACCACTGAATGGTCCACTTTAGAAGGGCAAACTTCATGGCATGTGAATCCATTATGGATTGAATTGTGTCTCTGAAGAGATAGGTTGAGGCGCTAATATCTCAGAATGTCATTTTATTTGTAAGAAGAGTCATTGTGGATGTCAAGATGAAGTTAAGATGAAGTCCTACTGGGGTGGCCTGGGCCCTTAATCCAAGCTGACTCACGTTCTTGTAAAAAGAGAAGAACCCCACATGAAGACACAAACACACAGACGCAAAGAGGAAACAGCCAGTGAGGATGAAGCTGAGACTGCAGTTATGTTGCCACCAGCCATGGAAGGCCTGGGGCTGCAGGAAGCTGGAAGAAGCAAAGAAGGATCCGCCCCTAAAGATTTCGGAAGGAGCATGGCTATGCCAACACCTTAATTTTTGGACTTTGAGCTTTTAGAACTGTGAGAGTTATTTAGAGCAACTTTGGCCAGGTGTGGTGGCTTATGCTTGTAATCTTAGCACTCTGGAATGCCAAGGCGGGTGGATTGCCTGAGCTCACGGGTTCGAGACCAGACTAAGCAAGAGTGAGACCGGGCGTTGTGGTGGGCGCCTGTAGTCTTAGCTACCTGGGAGGCTCAGGCAAGAGAATCGCTTGAGTCTGAGAGTTTGAGGTTGCTGTGAGTTATGATGCCATGAGGGCGTCAAAGTGAGACTTTGTCTCAAAAAATAAAAATAAAGCAAGTTTGTGGTACTTTGTTATGTCAGCCGTAGAAAACACATACAGATTTAAATCTCAGTTTTTCAAAAGGCGTCAGTTTACACAAACATTTTAAGAGATTAGGCTATACTTGGCACATGGCAGTACAAAAAGTAAAGTGAACATGGGTACACTTTGTTGGAAGGAAAAGTACTGGGAACAGTGGCCTGCTTGGTAGATTATAAATCTTTATTGAGCAAATGTCAGTCTTAGTAGCAGATTGATATCCTACCTTTATTAGTTACCTTACTTAATAAGGCTATTTCAGATCCCAAAACACAAGAGCTTAAATGTTGTTTTTCTTCTCTGCCTAGTGACCAGGGTATAATAGACCCTCCAGCTGTGATCTTAGGAAAGCCACCCTGCTATCTGGGTTTCCCTCTCTTCATCTACAAATGTTCTTCCTACTTCATATTTTAATAATGAGGATTAAATAAGAGTATTTTTGAAAATACTTTGCACTGGGCGGCACCTGTGGTTCAATGGGCAGGGTGCCGACCCTATATATATACCAAGGGTGGCGGGTTCAAACCCAGCCCCTGCCAAACTGCAACAAAAAATAGCTGAGCATTGTGGTGGGCACCTGTAGTCCCAGCTACAGGGGAGGCTGAGGCAAGAGAATCACTTAAGCCCAGGAGTTGAAAGTTGTGAGCTGTGATGTCACAGCACTCTACCCAGGGCAGCAGCTTGAGGCTGTGTCTCAAAATAAATAAATAAATGAAAGAAGAAAAAAAAAAAAGTGTTGACTCAGAACATTGGGGTAAGCAGTAACTGTTCAATAATTTGCACTTTTTTTTTTTTTTGCAGTTTTTGGCTGGGGCTGGGTTTGAACCAGCCACCTCCTGCATATGGGGCTGGCGCCCTACTCCTTTGAGCCACAGGCACCATTCCAATTTGCACATATTTTTTTAGGATCAGGGTCTGGCTATGTTGCCCAGGTTGGAGTACAGTGATTAGTCACAGGTGCTATCATCACCCTTGACAACCTTAAAGTCATGAGCTCAAGTGATCCTCCCGCCCCCAGCCTCCTGAATAGCTAGGACAACAGGTATGTGCCACCACACCTGACTAATAATTTACATGTTTAACCAGAACCCATCTCCTGTCCCCTTTGCTTTTTTTTTTTTTTGAGACAGAGCCTTAAGCTGTCCCCCTGGGTAGAGTGCCGTGGCATCACAGCTCACAGCAACCTCCAACTCCTGGGCTCAAGCGAGTCTCCTGCCTCAGCCTCCCAAGTAGCTGGGACCACAGGCACCCACCGCAACACCCAGCCATTTTTTGGTTGCAGCCGTCATTGTTTGGCGGGCCTGGGCTAGATTCAAACCCGCCACCTTAGGTGTATGTGGCTGGCACCTCAGCCACCTGAGCCACAGGCACCGAGCCCCCCTTTGCTTTTGATAGGTGGCCACAAGCCTATTTAAGTACCATCCTAAAGTCAGCTCCCAATCTGGTCTTCAGCCTAAAGCAGAACAGCTCTGAGGCTGCATGACAACTAAGTTTGCTAATTAGTACCATAACAGGTATTTGCAAAGTAGGTCAGCTCAGCCTCTGTTCACCTGTGTCTTTAGGGATTAGTCAGAAAAACAAGTAACCCTGTCTCAGGTTACCAACAGGAAAAGGTGTGGTAGGATCAAAAAGTAGGTACCTACCTTCCATTTTGGTAGCAACACCCATCTTAATGAGTGTCAAAACACTTTAGTCACTTCCATTTTATTTATGCTGCTCCCTTTCCAGGTATCACTTCCTTGGGTTCTGTCCCAGATAAGAGAAATCAGGCACCAAATCAAGTATTACTCCACAAATGAGTTGCCAAAGATAGCCACAGTAAGGTAGTTTCTGGACCCTTGTTGCCAAAAGTCATTTCTCTAGTCTTAATCCTCAGTCACATTCATAATGCTTTGTCTGTTCCCTCATACGTATAATATCAGGGCCTTTGGTAGGTGAGAAGATTTCAGTATTGAAAGAATATACCACTAGGGCTGGTTGTGGTAGCTCACGCTTGTAATCCTAACACTCTGGGAGGCCGAGGTGGGTGGATTGCTTGAGTTCATAAGTTCAAGACCAGCCTGAGCAAAAGCAAGACCCCCATCTCTACTAAAATAGAAAAACTGAGACAAGAGGATTGCTTGAGCCTAACTGTTGGAGGTTGCTGTGAGCTATGATGCCTCAGCACTCTACCCAGGGCAACAGCTTGAGACTCTGTCTCAAAAAAAAATAAAAAAGAATATACCACTGTTTAGTTAAGTAATCATAAAAAATCAATGCATAACAGGCTGATGATCCCTAGTAATTTGTGCTACTTTATGAAAAACTCACTATTCAGGGAGAAAACTGGCAAGGAAAACAGGGCAGACCTCAGACCTAGGAGGATGAAGAATACTGCTAGGAGGCATAACTATGTAACCACCACAAACATCAAATGATACCTGTATTATTTTTCATCACATGGTCATTGCCACATGGGGGGCAGGTGTGTGTCTCCACAGTTACTTCTTTTCCCTGGTCAGAACTATAAAGCTTTTCTTTCTACCAGGCTGTTTCTCTGAGGACAGGAACAAAATACTTCCTTCTCTTTGGTATTTCACCCATATCATATTTCTTTGTGTTCCCTGCTGCTGTGTTGCTCAGTCAACCTGTGTACCTTGGTATCTTCATCTTTACACAATCCTTCTGTTTACTTAACGACATCTATTATTACTCAGGAAGCTTCCCTCCCCTCTGTTCATACTGTTCAGACTGGGGTGTCCAACCGGCTGCATGCACATTATTGGAGACCTGTTGTGCTGGATATCACAAAAAGTATGCACAGACCTTTTCTTTTGCTCATCGGCTTTCATTAGTGTTTGTGTTTTTATTATGTGACCCAAGACAACTCTTCCTCTTCCAATGTGTGGCAGAAAAGAAAAAAGGTTGGACAACCCTCAATAGTGACATGATTTCACCTTTGATTTGTGATGACCTTGAGTGTGATCCATTGCTAATAAAAAATGCTCATCTCTGTGAGAAGCATATCCCTTGAACTCAAAAAACAATCAGGATAGAGGTGTAAACACCTATAGAAAGCACTGTGGAAGTATAAGAAAGTTTCAATATAGAAAGAGCACTAAACCGTAGCACCATGAGATCTAGATTCTAATCCTAAATCTGGCGTTGACAAATTGTGTTAGTTTAGGCAAGTCAGCCTCTTGGACCCCAATATAGAATAGTTAGGCACATTGCCACCAACTGCTTCAGTTTGCATGAGAACACCAGTTTTAGCATTGAAGGTTCTAAACTTCTCAGTACCAGGTAATGCAGATGGTTAGTTCCTCTACTGCACAGGATATCTGAGATCCTTTCTGGTTCTGATACTTTTGAGTCTAAGCCTCAGGTGCTTCTCAAGGCACGCTGTATACAAGTCACAGAGAGGGAGTGTGGTGGCTGTATGCTAAGAACTTGGAAGGCATCCTGCCTCCTGACCTCTGACTCACAGGGGATGATGCTGGGCCTCATTCCTAACATCTCACAGGAAGAGAGATCAGCTGAGAATGGTATGCGCAGGCCAGAGACAGTCTTGTGTTTCCCAGTGGGAAAGAAATTTGAAAACAATCAAATAATGAGAAGAATTTGCAGCAATGTAGAGGCTGCCAGCATTCTTGCAAGTTTAGCCAGTGACCTTTTAAGCTACATCTACAACTGACTAGCTTCTTGGCCATCATCCCAGTGAAGGCTCCTTTCCCAGTTTAGACTGTATTCAAAACTGGCTTGGCAGGAAGACATTTAGCATCCTCAGATACAGATTTATTCCAGCATGAGATCACATGAAATCAACTTTCTAATAAAGGACTGAAAAAATAAAAAAGACAAACAGAACCAGTGACTGCCACGGCTGGTGTTGACAACTAAATCTGTTGTCCTGTATTCATGGCTTTCAAGTACAGGATCCTTGGATGACTTGAATTAAGGGGGAAGATGACTAAACTCAAGACCGAGCAGATCTATTCCACTGCAAGATACCACAGAGGCTGCCAGCTGGCCCTTAGCTGACTCTGAAAGAGATGCGCTTGCTGCAGATTTATATTTAATTTAGAAGCAAATTTCATAATCACCTTGTATATTTTCTGTGTGCCCGATTTCATTTTGGCTGTATGCTTAAATCGACTCTTATTTCAGTCTCACCTCCTAGAATAAATTTGGCCCAATTGGCTTCTCAGTCCTTTCCTTCTCAAGCAGCTGGATCTAACGCACAGCCGCAAATAATTATCGAGTGTAGAATGTTCACAGAAAAAGTCAAAAGAGCGAGATTAACAAGAGATATTTAAGGAACCAAGCAACAAATCAAGGAACTTCTCTAACTCAGCAAATTAAGTCAGCGGGTTATTCAAAGGTTTTCATCTACTCCTTGACAAATCAAAACTACAGCAATCCAGTTTAACTGGTTCAAATATATAGTAAAATCCGGTTAAACTGGTTAATAAGTATGAGTCAAATAGTAATATTTCTCCCAACAAAACATACTCCTATTTCCTTTCTGTAAGCTCAATTTTTGTATAATCTAAGGCTATTAAGAAAGAAAATTTGGCCATGAGTTCATTACTTAATTATCTGGAGACTAATTACAACTCAAATGAAAATTCCTGTTTACACATAAGCAAGACCCAGTTGCATGAATATCTACAGAAGATATTTTTGGTGATGCATAGCAACGTAGGAGACACAGGCTAAACAAGAAGGCTCTGGACATGTGACTTCAAATTCTTTCAGTGGAAAGGTATTTTATGTTACCTAATGGACGGTGAAGAAATTAAAAAATAAGTGTTTGTTCACTTGGTACACATAGGCAGGTGGCCAAGATTCTTATAATTGGCAAGATTGGGCAACCTGCCCTGTCCCCTGGCCTTTGAATTTGTTAAGCTGGGGGAGGTGTGGGGAGAGATTTTAACTTCTTTAAATTCTACTTCAGCCAGAATTTTCTGACAAAAGGTCAAATGACAACAAAGAGGCCTAATCAAAGCTGGGTTCGCCCCGTGTGTATCAGAATCATCAAACCTTTGATCAGGCAAGCCAAGTGGCAGAGTTGCTTTGCTCAAGAGCAGTCCTCGGGGAACCTGCCTGCTAGTGACCTTTAGCCTGACATGGACAAACCCCTCCTCACCTTTCTTTCTTTCTTTTTTGGCTGGGGCTGGGTTTGAACCCACTACCTCTGGCCTCTGAGGCCAGTGTCCTACTCTTTTGAGCCATAGGTGCCGCCTACCTTTCTTTCTTGTAAGATGGTTAAGAAGTAGTGAATTCATGAAAAAGGCTTGTTTTTTTTTTGTTTTTTTTTTTTTGAGACAGAGCCTCAAGCTGTCCCCCTGGCTAGAGTGCTGAGGCATTACAGCTCACAGC
>NW_003852447.1:7078999-7084797 GCF_000181295.1 Otolemur garnettii
CCCAGGAGTTGGAGGTTGCTGTGAGCAGTGAAGCCATGGCACTCTACCCAGGGGGATAGCTTGAGGCTCTGTCTCAAAAAAAAAAAAAAATTATTCTTCATTAAAGCCGTGAACCAGATAGGATTTCTCCTTCTCAAGTACCTGGATCTTACCAAGATCTTGAGTTTTTATTAAGTAGAGGCTCCCTGGGATAGTGTGAAGCAGGTGTCCTCAAACTACGGCCCGCAGGCCACATGCAGCCTGCCTAGGACATTTATCGGCTCCCCAGGCGTTTTTGCCGCCACTGCCTGTCCTGCTTAGCAGCCCACTCATCCCAGAGCCCGCAGTTCAGCCCTCCAACAGTCTGAGGGACAGTGAAGAGGACCCCTGGTGAAGAAAGAGAAAAAGAATGACTGCTCTGCCAGCAGCTCCTTCTGACCCTATCATTCAAATTATTTGGGTTTTTTTTTTTATCATAAAGGAGTAGGTAGATTCAATAGTTAATTGGCTTAAAGTACTTATTAACATTTACCTTTTTTTTTTTTTTTTGAGACAGAGCCTCAAGTTGTCAACCTGGGTACAGGGCTGTGCCATCACAGCTCACAGCAACCTCCAACTCCTGGGCTCAACTGATTCTCCTGCCTCTGCCTCCCAAGTAGCTGGGACTACAGGCACCTGCCACAGTGTCCGGCTATTGCAGCTGTCATTGTTGTTTGGCGGGCCCAGGCTGAATTCGAACCCGCCATCTCAGGTGTATGTGGCTGGCACCTTAGCCACTTGAGCCACAGGCGCTGAGCATACATTTACCTATTTTGTCAAACAAAAGAATTTATGAATTCTGTTGCATTATTTTCATTTATATATAAAGTTACTACAGTCCCTTCTAGAACATTTTTCAATCACAGCATATTCTAATGACATGTCTTATTTACACATTAGACTCTGTTTTTGTAGATGATATCCAGATCTCTATGTAAGTTTTGTGTTATGGTCCATTATTTCACTTCCAAGGAACACAATCAATAAGTTTCAACTTGCTAGACTTAGCGCTGTTGTGTTGTTGGGAGGGCTTCATTTGTTTCCTTTTGCATGGATTTAATGTTTCTGGATATCTGTCTATCTCAAAACTTTCATAATAATGCATGTACATTGGTCTATTTTATTTCCAAATAAATGTTGAGAAAATTTTTTACTCGATTGTTCAGGCAAGGCCCATGTCTCAGTGACCACTGTGGCCATATATTTACTCGGTGCTCAATAAATTAATTTTTTTTTCTTTTTTTTTGAGGCAAAGTGTCACTCCTGCTTAAACTGGTCTCGCACTCTTAAGCTTAAAGGATCCACCAACCTCTAGTGGTTGGCCCTAGTGCTAGGATTACAGGCCTGAGCCACCGCACCTGGCTTTTGTTGAGTCCTTTAAAATATTTTCTCATTTCTTTCATTTCTTTCTTTCTTTCTTTCTTTTTTTTTTTTTAGTCAGAGTCTGGCTCTGTTGCTCTGGGCTAGAGTGCTATGGTATAAGCCTAGCTCACAACAACCTCAAACTCCTGGGTTCAACCAATCCTCCTGCCTCAGCCACCCAAGCAGCTGAGACTACATGCACCTGCCACAACACCTAGATAATTTTTTTTCTATTTTTAGCAGAGACAGGGTCTTGCTCTTGCTCAGGCTAGTCTTAAACTTCTGGGTTCAGGCAATCCACCCATCTCAGCCTCCTAGAGTTGTTAGGATTACAGGCCACCACTACATCCATCTATTTTTAGAGATGGTGGGGGGGGGGAGTCTCACTCTTGCTCAGGCTGGTCTCGAACCTGTGAGCTCAGGTAATCCACCTGCCTTGGCCTCCCCAAAGGCTGGGATTATAGGTGTGAGCAATTGAGCCTGACCCCAAGGAACAACTTTCTTACCATCTTTAATTGGACAGTTCCAGAAACCAGTGAATCTGAAAAATTATTTTTTTCCTCTAAAGCAGTGGTTCTCAAACTTCCTCATTGCTGCGTTGTTACAAATGGAAAAAAGGGTCACAACCCACAGGTTGAGAACAGCTGCTCTACAGAATATGTTCCGGCTTGGTGCCTATAGCACAGTGGTTAGGGCACCGGTCACATACACTGAGGTTGGTGGGTTCAAATCTAGGCCAGCTAAACAGCAATGACAACTGCAACAACAACAACAACAACAAAAAGAGTATGTGCCCAGGTTGGTGTTAAACTCTTGGCCTCAAATGATCTTCCTGCCTCTGCTTCCCAAAGTGCTAGGATTACAGGCATGAGCCAGCACACCCAGCCTCACAATTTGATTTTAAAAAACGTTATTTTCATAGTTTCCAGAAAATGCAAAATATACACATAGTTTTTTGGGAGTTTTTTTTTAGATAGAGTCTCAAACTGTTTCCCTGGGTAGAGTGCTGTGGCATCGTAGCTCACAGCAACCTCTAACTCTTGGGCTCAAGCGATCCTCTTGCCTCAGTTTTTATATTTTTAGTAGAGATAGGGGTCTCATTCTTGCTCAGGCTGTTTCCGAACCTGTGAGTTCAAGCAACCCACCTGCCTTGGCCTCCCAGAGTGGTAGGATTACAGGTGTGAGCCACTGGCGTCTGGCCATACACATAGTTTTTTATTTGTTTTTTTCCCTTTACTCATGTTGTTACTATTACTGTTACATTCTTAGTATGTTTGTAACAACATATTTGCCATTTTTCCAGTTAACTCATGCCTACTTCATTTTCTCTAGACTAAATATTATGTCCAAATTTTAAGAGAGTATAGACATTAATTATTGAAATGTGTGATATTCCTAATTACCATGGCTGGATTCATAAAGATGGCATATTTCTGACAGCCTGGGTAGAAAAATGAGAAGAAAGAAGTCAGAGGCTCAGCGCCCATGCTCAGCAGCTAGAGCACCAGCCACATACACCAGAGCTGGCAGGTTCAAATCAAGCCCAGGCCTGCCAAACAACAATGACAACCCCAACCAAAAAAAATAGCCGGGGGTTGTGGCGGGCACCTGTAGTCTCAGCTACTTGGGAGGCTGAGGCAAGAGAATCACTTAAGCCCAGGAGTTGGAGTTCTTTGTGAGCTGTGACGCCACAGTTCTCTACCCAGGGCGACAGCTTAAGACTCTGTCTCAAAAAAAAAGAAAGACAAGAAGAAAGAAGCCAGAAAAACTCTGTCAAATACCATGCAGTTTCAAGCAGTATTAGTTTGTAATGCTTATTTTCACAGAGCAGTTGATGAAATGCAGCGGTTCTCAACCTGTGGGTCGCGACCCCTTTGTAACAATGAAAATACATTAGGAAGGTTGAGAACCACTGAGCTAGAGGGAATTTCTTCTCTGTTCCAGACAGCCAGAGACATTAACTAGGATCTCAGGTTCATTTTCAGAAGGGTTTCTTTGCTTAGCAATCTCCCAAGCTACCTTAATTGAGGGTGAATTTGAAAAGGGCAGTGTCTCTTAGACTACCTGTGGCATTTCTTTTCTGACTCCACTTGGCTCTCTATTTCTACCTTTGTATAATTTCTTAAATCTTTGTCTTTTAGCTTTTCTTTTCAACTAATCATTTCCATCTTCTTTCCTATACGTGCCTCTTGGCTTGGTGAGATTCCTGCTTCAAAGATAATTATTGTAAAGCCAGTGCTATGTAAGCCAATGATTGCATGCAAAACAATTTCAAGTATCAAGGTCACAGACAAGGACACTACTCAAAACCGAGAAAAAAAAAGACTGTGTTTGGCATAAACTGAACCCTAGTCTTTGCGTCACACAAAAGACCTTCACTTCCTGTACCTAACTTTTGTTCTTGGACAATAGTCAATGAAAATCTACTCTTCTAGCTTAATTCAGATAATGAAGGTGGTTCCTAGACCCCAAGTGAATTATGACTTCTTCCTCAGGTGTTAAACATTTAAGAGTAGTAGTGGGGTAAAGAACTGATTCTTTCCATTGTCATCCAGTGAAACACATCACATTGAATTTCACACAGAGGATTCTTAAGTGGGTGACCACATCATGCCTCAAAGCTAAACAAATAGGAACACACTAGAGATTAGGAATATTTGCTCCACCACTTCTCTTGGGTTGCTGTCCCTGGTTTAGGGTAGCGCTTCTCAAGTTCAGGATATTGAAGAGTTATCTGGGATGCTTATTAAACTGACCTGCACTGGGCCCCATACCAAGAGAATCTGATTCATTAGGTCTCTAGTGGGTATCCAGAAATCTAAGCCTCTGAGTTTTCTATCCTCAACTGCCTCTGCAGTAGGTGGTCAGAACAGTAGTTGGAGTTTTACTAGAGACCTGAAGGCCAACCATGCCATGGGTTCTGTTATTAGCCAATCATTTTTATTTTCTTTCTTTATTTTGTTCAGTCTCATCTCTACTTGAGAATGGCCGTTATTCTGATTTATTTTATATTATATTATTTTATTTTTTTGAGACAGAGTCTCACTGTCGCCCTCAGTAGAGTGCTATGGTGTCACAGGTCACAGCAACCTCAACCTCTTGGGCTCAAGCAATTCTCTTGCCTCAGCCTCCGAGTAGCTATGACTACAGGCACCTGCCACAAAGCCTGGCTACTTTTTTTTTTTTTTGAGGCAGAGCCTCCAGCTGTCCCCCTGGGTAGAGTGCTATGGCATCACAGCTCACAGCAACCTCCAACTCCTGGGCTCAAGTGAGTCTCCTGCCTCAGCCTCCCAAGTAGCTGGGGCCACAGGCGTCCACCACAACTCCCGGCTATTTTTTGGTTACAGCCATCATTGTTGTTTGGCGGGCCCGGGCTGGATTCGAACCTGCCACCTTGGGTGTATGTGGCTGGCACCTTAGCCACTTGAGCCACAGGCGCAAGCCAAGCCTGACTATTTTAATTAATTTATTATTATTATTATATTTCTGAGACAGAGTGTCAAGCTGTCACCCTGGGTAGAGTGCTGTGACATCACAGCTCACAGTAATCTCCAACTCCCGGGTTTTAGCAATTCTCTTGCCTCAACCTCCCAAGTAGCTGGGACTATAGGCACACACCACAATGCCTGGCTATTTTTAGGTTGTAGTTGTCATTGTTTCACAGGCTCGGGCCAGATTCGAACCCACCAGCTCTGGTGTATATTGTTGGCGCCTTAGCCACTTGAGCTACAGATGCCACTCATGCCTGGCTATTTTAGAGATAAGGTCTCACTCTGGCTCAGACTGGTCTTGAACCTGTGAGCTTTGGCAATCCACCCACCTTAGCCTCCCAAGTGCTAGGATTACAGATATGAGCCATTATGCCTGGCCCTGGCTAATTATTTTAAAATTGTTCTAGTTTCCCCCATTTTTTTTCTTTTTTGCAGTTTTTGTCCAGGCTGGGTTTGAACCCACCACCTCTGGCATATGGGGCTGGTGCTCTACTCCTTTGAGCCACAGGTGCCACCCTAATTTCCCCATTTTCAAAACGAAGAAGATAAATCTGACCAATCTGATTCCTTGGAGTTAGGTAAAGACGAAAACAGTTATGTTGGCATTTGGCCCAGAAGATAGACACCAATATGCTCATGAATGAAAACTGCCCATTTAAACATGAATGACTGATGGCTCAGCGCCTGTTGCTCAGATGCTGAGGCACTAGCCACATGCACCAGGGTTGTTCAAACCTAGCCTGGGCCTACCAAACAACTACGACAACTACAACAACAACCAAAAAATAGTGGAGCATTTTGGTGGTGCCTATAGTCCCAGCTATCTGGGGAGCTGAGGCAAGAGAATCGCCTAAGCCCAGGAGTTGGAGGTTGCTGTGAGCTGTGATGCACTCTACCCAGGGCAACAGCATGAGGCTCTGTCTCAAA
>NW_003852447.1:7085023-7087466 GCF_000181295.1 Otolemur garnettii
TTTGGCGGGTCGGGGCTGGGGATTCGAACCCGCCACCTTAGGTGTACGTGGCTGGCGCCTTAGCCGGTTGAGCCATAGGCGCCGAGCCATAGTTAGTTTTTAGCAAAAGGGAATACCAGTGTTTTCTCCTTTGTTTAGTTTTTCTAATTTTCTCTAGTGTGGTTATATTATTTTTAATAACTAAAATTTTTGTTGTTGTTGTTGCAGTTTTGGTCAGGGCTGGGTTTGAACCGCCACCCTTGGTATATGGGGCTGGGACTCTATTCACTGAGCCAGGAGCTGCCCAATAACTAAAATTTTTATGACAAAAAGAGAAACAAGGTTTCCCCAGAAACATATTTTAGTTCCACTATCAATTGACATGGCCGGAAATTGCACTGGCTTCTGAGTTTTTATACAGGGAAAAGTTCTCATGGAAAACATAAAAAGTCGGAAAATGTCTTTCCTCAGACGTTTGCCAGTAGCTTCTCTGCCTCTGCACCTAAAAGAACAAATACCTGGTACTAAGCATTTGTTGCCAAGAACTGAGTGTCCTCTCATTGGCCAGCCTGCCGTTCTATCACCAGAGACCTCCAGTATCTTGGTCACAGACCTATCACAGCAAGGAGGTGACTAATCCCAACTCTGGGGCGGCCTGTTGGGCAACCTTTCACACACTGCCCATTGCACAATATATTTGACTAGGGATGATAAACGCCGTGGTTTACATTTGACTCGGGTCACCTTCTCGGCGCCAGCAGCTGAAGCGTGTAAATATCACCCACTGCCTTTAGAAAGATGTTGACATTCTGTTCCAGGCTCCCTGAGGTTGTGTAACACTGGGGACAGCCAGAGGGGGAAAGGAGAACTTAGGAGGAAGAATCAGAAGCAGATGAGAATACAAACTTGTAATCACTTTCTGCTTTACTTATGCAAGAAATGAAAAGCTGGACACTTATGGGTGATAACTTCAAGTAAACTAACTCTTAAGATTTAGAACTTAAACTAGGATGGACAAATGAATCAATATTCTCAGTATGTTTCTGCTACTATATCAATAGCAAATAAGTAAATCTCTGAGGCAGGCACATTTTTTCAATGACTAAACTTGGTCAAATGGAGAAAAGTGGTTGATTATAAATTTTGTTGTAATTTCATCGGTGTTGCAATATAGAATGTATCTGAGATCTGATAACTAAGTTAGCAAACTCACCCTAGAAAAATGCTGTATACTGTTGAATATCACCATAGTCATCTTCTAAGTACACCCCTTAGGAAGCTATGCTCCTGATACCAGCACCTAGTCCACCCCTCAAAGCAATTTTGTTTTGTTTTTTCTGAGACCGAGTTTCCCTATGCCGCCCTTGGTAGAGTGCTGTGGTGTCACAGCTCACAGCAACCTCAAACTCTTGGGCTTAAGTGATTCTCTTGCCTCAGCTTCCCAAGTAGCTGGGACTACAGGTGTCCGCCCCAAGGCCTGGCTATTTTTTGTTGCAGTTGTCATTGTTGTTTAGCGCTCCCGGGCCAGGTTTGAACCTGCCAACTTCGATGTATGTGGCTGGTGTCATAACCATTGTGCTATGGGCGCCGAGCCTTTCAAAGCAATTTTGGAACCCTTTTTCTGGAATGGTCATCAAAGTGGTCATACAAAGGTCTAATAATTAAATTCATGAACTAGTCCTAGGAAAAGTACTTTGAAGGGTAGACTAGGTGCTAGCATTGGTGCATAACTTCCCAAGGGGATTACTTCAAAGGTGACTGTAGTGATATTCAGCAATGAGGTAAATAGCAACTTTTTCTAGGATGAGTTCACGAACTTAATTGTCCAACCTCATATGATAGCAGAAACCACTATAAAAAGTTTCAGTGCTTTGTTTCTTGAGACTGCAAACTTCTTTTCAAAAAAACAAAACCAAACAAGGTGAGGTGAGGTGGTTCACGCATATAATCCTAGCACTTTGGGAGGCTGAGATGGGTGGACTGCTTGAGCTCAGGAGTTTGAGACCAGCCTGAGCTAAAAAAAAAAAAAAGCCAGGCATTGTGTTAGGTGCCTTGGTCCTAGCTACTGGGTAGGCTGAGGCAAGAGAATCCCTTGAGCCCTAGTGTTTGAGATTGCTGTGAGCTATACCACCATGGTACTCTAGTAAGGGCAACAAAGTAAGATTGTCTCAAAACAAAACAAAACAAAACACCTTGGGTGGTGCCTGTGGCTCAAAGGAGTAGAGCGCTGGCTGCATATGCTGGAGGTGGTAGGTTCAAACCCAGCCCCAGGCCCCCCCCCAAAAAAAGACAAAAACAGGGGAGCACCTGTGGCTCAGCTGGTAGGGTGCTGGCCCCATATACTGAGGGTGGTGGGTTCAAACCCAGCTCCAGGCTCAGCGCCTATAGCTCAACCGGCTAAGGCGCCAGCCACGTACACCTAAGGTGGCGGGTTCGAATCCCCAGCCCGGACCCGCCAAACAAC
>NW_003852447.1:7089443-7097539 GCF_000181295.1 Otolemur garnettii
GTTTGGCGGGCCTGGGCTGGATTCGAACCCGCCACCTTAGGTGTATGTGGCTGGCGCCTTAGGTGCTTGAGCCACAGGCACCGAGCCTAGATTTTTAATTTATATTTTTTTCCCTTGATTCATAAATAACTAATTTTTTTACATGGATGTACCTGAGGAATAGGTGTTGGTATTTATGATATTGTTGGGTGCAATCATGAGATTCTTTTATTTATATTTTCTTCATAGAAATGTACCTAGAGGCTGGGTACAATGGCTCACGCCTGTAATCCTAACACTCTGGGAGGCTGAGGCAGGTGGATCACCCAAACTCAGGAACCTAAGCAAGAGTGAGACCCCCATCTCTACCCAGGGCGACAGAATGAGACTTTGTCTCAAAAATAAATAAAACTTGGGTGGCGCCTGTGGCTCAAAGAGTGGGGCACTGGCCCCATATACCAGAGGTGGTGGGTTCAAAGCCGACCCTGGCCAAAACCTGCAACAACAACAACAACAACAACAAAAAATCAAAATTAAATATATAGGTGGCACCTGTGGCTCAGTGAATAGGGCGCTGGCCCTATATACCGAAGGTAGCAGGTTCAAACCCAGCCCCGGCCAAACTCAACAACGACAACTACAAAAAAGCCGAGTGTTGTGGCAGGCACCTGTAATCCCAGCTACTCCGGAGGCTGAGGCAAGAAAATCTCTTAAACCCAAGAGTTTGTGGTTGTTGTGAGCTGTGATGCCATGGCACTCTACTGAGGGTGATAAAGTAAAACTCTGTCTCTACCCCAAAATAATAATAATAAAAAATGTACCTAGAAAGCAATGTGCGAGATGGATTACTTTTTATTGAGACAGAGTCTTACTCTTGTCATCCTTGGTGGAGTACAGGGGTGTTATCATAGCTCACTTCAACCTCAAACTCCTGAGCGTAAGGGATCCTCTTGCCTTAGCCTTCTGAGGACCTGGGAATACAGGAGCATGCCATGGACATCCAGCTGATTTTTCTCTATTTTTTGTGTAGACATAGTCTAGGTTTTGCTCAGGCAGGTCTTGAACTACTGAGCTTAAGTGATACCCCGCCTCAGTCTCCCAGAATGCTAGGACTATAGGCATGAGCCACCACCATAGCTGCAAGATATATATTTTTTATTATAACACATTCCAAATAGTAATAGATCACCTAGAATAGTTTTCAGACTTTCTTATTTATTCTCTTCGTTGTTGAAGTACTAGTCTATAATATTTTAAAGCTTTCGATCCTCTTTCTGTATATCAGCTACTAGATGAGAATTACAAAAGCATCCTTCTAATTTGTGGTAGGACCCAAACTTGGGAAGTGGCATATTTGAAATCAGTAGTCATACGCTATGGAGGCTATTCCCTCCACTTTTTTTTTTCTTCAGGGGAACGCGCAAACACAGTCCCCCACTACCACAAATTATGCAGTTGAGTTTCCCACATTTAGGGAAATCGCAGGGGTCAGCATATCTGGAGTGCAATGGATAAGCCTCGCCCTGGGAAAACCACCTTTGTGATCATGGTATCTCCCCTGCCAGGTAAGTATATTCCCTCCACTTTTGAGTTAAGGAAATTGAAGCCCACATAGTAACTAAAAGGCTTAATCCAGATTATAAAATCAGTTAATGCGCTGAAAGCCATTAGTAGATGGTAGGACTTCTGGCTTAAACCCCATCCCATTAGTCTTTCCACTAAGCTACATTGCTTTATATTTACAATATAAAAAATTTTGAAAGAGAAAAATAGGTAAGGCAAATAGCAGAGGTTTATTTATTTATTATCACTTTTTTGAGACAGAGTTTCGCTTTGTCACCCTTGGTAGACTGCCATGGCATAGCTCACAGCAACCTCAAGCTCTTGGGCTCATAAGATCCTCTTGCCTCAGCCTCCCAAGTAGCTAAGACTATGGTGCCTGTCACAATTCCCAGCTACTGTTTTTACAGACTAAATTTCATCCCTGGTCAGGCTGGTCTCAAACTCAGATGATCCACCTGCCTCAGCCTCTCAGAGTACTAGGATTACAGCCATGAGCCATCATGCCTGGCCATATTTATTTATTTTTGGAGACAGAGCCTCACTTTTTCACACTGGGTAGAGTGCTGTGGCGTCATAGCTCATAGCAACCTCAAACTCTTGGGCTCAAGCGATCCTTTTGCCTCAGTCTCCTGAGTAGCTGGGACTATAGGCACCCACTACAACGCCTGGCTTTTTTTTTTTTTTTTACAGACAGCATTTCACTTTGTCACTCTCGGGGAGTGCTGTGGTATCACAGCTCACAGCAACCTCCATCTATTGGGCTTATGTGATTCTCTTTCCTCCACCTCCCAAGTAGCTGGGACCACGACGTCCAGCTATTTTTTGGTTGCAGTTTGGCCAGGGCTGGATTTAAACCCTCCACCCTGGGTATATGGGGCCAGCACCCTACTCACTGAGCCACAGGCAGTGCCCATGCCTGGCTATTTTTACAGACTGGGTCTTGTTCTTGCTTAGGTTGGTCTCCAACTCCAGAGCTCAAGTGATCTACCTGTCTTGGCCTCCCAGAGTGCTAGGATTACAGGTGTGAACCACTATGCGCAGCCAAGGCAAATAGCAGATGTAAGTTCAATTTTTTTTGAGACAGTCTCACTCTGTTGGCCTGGGTAGAGTGCTATGGTGTCATCTTAGCTCACAGCTGGTGGGAATGTAAAATAGTATAGCTACCTTTGAAAACTCATGGCAGATCCTCAAAAGATAAACTTACAGTTACTACATGCCTCAGCAATTCCATTCTAAGGCATATGTCCAAAAGAATTGAAAACAAAAACATCTACCCCAAAACTTGTATATGAAGGTATATAGCAACATTATTCATAATACCCTCAAATGGAAACAGCCCAAACATTCATTTATAAAGAAAACATAGTATATCCAGGCAATCGGATATTATTCAGTTGTAAAAGGGAATGAAGCTCTGATACAAGCTACAATATGAACCCTGAATGTGTTTATGCTAAATGAAAGAAACCAGCTATAAAATATTGGCACATATTGCATGATCTCATTTATATGAAGTAACCTGGGTGGCGCTTGTGGCTCAGTGAATAGGGCACCTGCCCCATATATCGAGGGTGGTAGGTTCAAACCCAGGGTGTTGTGGCGGGCACCTGTAGTCCCAGCTGCTTGGGAGGCAGAGGCAAGAGAATCACCTAAGCCCAAAAGCTGGAGGTTGCTATGAGCTGTGACGCCATGGCACTCTACCCAGGGTGACAGAATGAAATTCTGTCTCTAAAAAAAAAAAAAAAATGAAGTAACCAGACTAGACAAATCCATAGAGACAGAAAATAAATGAGTGGTTAACAGGGACTGGGGTTTGGGGAGAATGCGGAGTGACTGCTAAAGGGTATGAATTGTTTTTTTTGCATTAGGATGATGAAAATGTTCTAGTAGTTAGAACATCTAATATCTAACTATTAAATAGTAGTTACTAATGCACAACTTTGTTAATAAACTAAAAACAAATGAACCATATACTTTAAAAGGATAAACTTCATAGTATGTGAATTATATTGTAATAATGCTTGTATTAAAAGTGTACATGTCCATCTCTACATATACATATCAGAAAATTGAATATAAACCTAAAGAAATTGAATAACGATGCCGGGAAATCTTGTGGTCATGATGATTTTCAAAGAAAAATTGGTGCAGACAGCAGTTCCCTGAAAGTTTGATGGTTAATGTCCTTGGTCAAGAAGCACCCTGCCTTAACCTCTAGAATCCCCTAGCATTTCCACTTTAGGGGCTTGGCGCCTGCAGCTCAGTTGTTAGGGTGCCAGCCACATGCTCCGGGGCTGGTGGGTTTGAGCCCAGCCTTGGTCTGCTAAATAAACAAACAAACAAAATAGCCAGGTGTTGTGGTGGGTGCTTGTAGTCACAGCTACTTGGGAGGCTGAGGCAAGAGAATGGCTTAAGCTCAAGAGTTTGAGGTTGCTGTGAGCTGCGACACCATAGCACTCTACTGAGGATGACAAAGTGAGTCTCCATTTCAGCTTAGCCCCTGTAGCTCAAGTGGCTAAGGCGCCAACTAGGATTCAGGCGTGAACCACTATGCCTTAGCTGGATGGTTCGAAGCCAGCCCAGGCCCACCAGAAACAATGACAGCTGCAACCAAAAAATAGCCGGGCATTGTGGTGGATGCTAGTAGTCTCAGCTACTTGGGAGGCTGAGGCAGGAGAATCGCTTGAGCCTAGGAGTTGGAGGTTGCAGTGAGCTGTGATGCCACAGAACTTCTACCAAGGGTGACAGCTTAAGGCTCTGTTTCAAAAAAAGAAAAAGAAAGTGAGACTCTGTTTAAAAAAAAAAAAAAAAAGCATTTCTACTTTGCCACTTTAATAATACACACATGAGGGTGGCGCCTGTGGTTCAGTGGGTAGGGCACCAGCCCCATATACCGTAGGTGTCAGGTTTGAATCCGGCCCCAGCCAAACTACAACAAAAAAATAGCCAGGCATTGTGGCAGGTGCCTGTAGTCCCAGCTACTCGGGAGGCTGACGCAAGAGAATCGCTTAAGCCCAGGAGTTGGTGGTTGCTGTGAGCTGTGTGATGCCATGGCACTCTACTGAGGGCCCTAAAGTAAGACTCTGTCTCTACAAAAAAAAAAAAAAAATAATAATAATAATAATACACACATGAAGTCTTCAGGTGTTGTCTAGAGTTTGGTGTTTATCAAAACTATTCTCCTGAGCTCTGAGTTTATACTGAATTCTGATTTACCCACTTAGGTCTTTTAGAAAAGTATTCAGATTATCTATGGCAAATGATTGGTGGGGAAGTAAAGGATAATTTGGGTTTTGAATGATCTAGATGGATTTTTCTCTTAAGCAGCTTTACTGCTCACCACTTTACTCCTGCTATCACAGGCACACTGATCTCTGAGAGTAGAAGGGTAATCCTCATGGCTAAAGTAAAAAGCACCTACCTATTTTTCCTGGCTCAGCTAAAACAGCCTGGCCCTGAGGCTTCTTTAGTTAGCTGATAAAATGGATAAAAAATGGCTCTTTGAATAGCAGATGACACTGGATGGTGAAGGGTAGATGAATTTTGGATAATAATAACCTCAAGATGTTAGGTGATATTTTTTATTCTATATGAATTTTCCAATTCTTTTTCACTATCTATCTGCACTACAGTAAATTAAATATTATTTTTCTAAAATGAGGTCTATTTTGTACAAGCTGGTCTCAGACTTCTTGGGCTCAAATGATCTTCCCGCTTTAGTCTCTTTTATTATTTTTTAAACTTTTATTTATTTATTTATTTATTTATTTATTTTGAGACAGAGTCTCACTATGTTGCCCTCAGTAGAGTGCCATGGCGTCATAGGAACTTCAAACTCTTGGGCTTACGCCATTCTCTTGCCTTAGCCTCCCAAATAGCTGGGACTACAGGCGCCCGCCACAACGCTGAGCTATTTTTCTGTTGTAGTTGTCATTGTTGTTTAGCTGGCCCAGGCCAGGTTCAAACCTGCCACCCTCAGTATATGTGGTTGGTGCCATAACCATTGTGCTACAGGTGCTGAGCCAAAAAAAATTTTTTTTTTTTGTAGAGACAGAGTCTCACTATGCTGTGCAGGCTGGTCTCAAACTCTCAGCCTCAAGTGATCCTTGTGCCTCAGCCTCCCAAAGTACTGGGATTTACAGGTATAAACCACTGCACCCAGCCAAGATTTACTTAAAAAATTAATTTATGGTACCTGTCATTTTATAAAATAAGAGCTTAGATTTTTATGAGAATATCTTCCTTTTTGGTCCTGTGAATTGAGGCTAGTGTACATACTGAAGATCCTTCATCAAAGTAGAGCCTAAGGGCTCAGTGCCTGTGGCTCAAGTGACTAAGGCGCCAGCCACCTACACCTAAGGTGGCAGGTTCAAATCCAGCCTGGGCCTGCCAAACAACAATGATGGCTGCAACCAAAAAATAAGTCAGGTGTTATGGCAGGCGCCTGTGGTCCCAGCTACTTGGGAGGCTGAGGCAGGAGACTTGCTTGAGCCCAGGAGTTGGAGGTTGCTGTGAGCTGTGATGGCATAGCACCCTACCCATGGGGACAGTCTGAGACTCTGTCTCAAAAAAAAAAAATAAAGCCTAAGACAAAAGGTGGCCTGATGCTTTCCTTCTCCCAGGAGGGGCCCTCTTCACACCTCTATGCCTATTTACATTGTCTTCCTAATATCTGGCCAGCTCTGAATCGACATCTAAGACTCAACTCACATCAATTTTGAATCCTTCCAAGATGCCACATCACCTCCTCGAGTTTCCCACAGTGTACCTGACAATATTATGTAATAAGTGCTATGATAAAGGAGAAGAACATGTTTATATCTCTCTTGCCCTAGACTCTCAATTCCCTAGATTGAGGATCAAGTCTGTGACTTACTCACTCAGCCTGGCATAGAACAAGCTTCATCAGTCCATGATTCATAGATTTTGGCATCCAGGTAAAAAATCAGTATGTAAACACTTCCTGGTTTTGGGGGTGTGTGTATATTTGAGTATGGTCAGTTGGCTTCATCTAGATTTTTTTTTCCTTAGGACTTTACTCCTTTCTTTTTTTTTTTTTTTTTTTTTTTGTTTTTTGAGACGGAGCCTCAAGATATCCCCCTGGGTAGAGTGCCATGGCATCTTGCTCACAGCAACCTCCAACTCCTGGGCTCAAGCGAGTCTCCTGCCTCTGCCTCCCAAGTAGCTGGGACCACAGGCGCCCGCCACAACACCCGGCTATTTTTTGGTTGCAGCTGTCATTGTTGTTTGGCGGGTCCGGGCTGGGGATTCGAACCCGCCACCTCAGGTGTACGTGGCTGGCGCCTTAGCCGGTTGAGCCACAGGCGCCGAGCCACTCCTTTCTTTTAATGTTCATGTTCTGGGATCTCATGTTTTAATTTAAAATAGTGATATAATAATCTTTAAAAAGCACATAAGCGTCACAGCATTCTTTTGGAAGGGTTTCATTAATCTTGGGGGAAGCAAGTGGGTGGTACAGGTAGGAATGGTGCAGTAATAAAAATATACCTTAATAACCTGGTAAGGGTGTAAGTCCCTTTTCTTAATTTTCTATTTTCCTAGATGCCAATACCTCTCTTCAAGTAAGGTTAAAAGAAAAAACAAAGTTTATCATTTAAATTCTGATACATCTCCTTTCAAAATACTTTTTTTTGAGACAGAGCCTCAATCTGTCACCCTGGGTAGAGTGCTGTAGCATCACAGCTCACGGCAACCTCCAACTCCTGGGCTCAAGCCTCCTGCCTCCGCCTCCTAAGTAGCTGGGATTACAGGCACCTGCCACAACACCCAGCTACCTTTTGGTTGCAGCCGTCATTGTTTGGTGGCCAGGCTGGATTCAAACCAGCCAGCTCAGGTGTATGTGGCTGGTGCCTTAGCCACTTGAGCCACAGGCGCAGAGCCAACAAATATTGTTAACTCTTTTCTTTCTTTCTTTCTTTGTTTTTTTTAAGAGATAGAGTCTCACTTTGTTGCCCTCGGTAGAGTGCTGTGGCGTCATAGCTCACAGCAACCTCCAGTTCTTGGGCTTAGGCAATTCTCTTGCCTCAGCCTCCTGAGTAGCTGGGACTACAGGAGCCCGTCACAATACCTGGCTGTTTTTTGTTGCAGTTTGGTCAGGGCCAGGTTTGAACCTGCCACCCTCGGTTTAAGGGCCGGCGCCCTACTCACTGAGCGCTACCCACTCAAAATGCTTTTTAGGTGTATTTCTTTTCTACTCTTATTGTCAGTAACTAGGCCTTTCTTTCCTTCACTGTTAAGAGCATTTCAGGAACCTCTAGCTAACCTCTGTCTAGGTAGCTCCTTTAGCCACTCTAGACATTCTGAATAAATCTTCCAGAGACTCTAATTTTTCAGGATAGTCTAGAACTTGTTACTTAGCTTAGTGTAATTTCGGAAGCTGCCATTTAAGGCTTTAGCCCCAACTTTATCTCCCTCCTGTCACTTAATGCTAGTTCTCTGCGGTGGGCACAGGCCACCTTTCCTCTGTGACTATACCTACCAGGCTTTAATTTTATTCTTCTCCCACCTTTTTAGTGTCCGCATTGTTCCCATTT
>NW_003852447.1:7098617-7101727 GCF_000181295.1 Otolemur garnettii
GGCCCGGGCTGGATTCGAACCTGCCACCTTAGGTGTATGGCTGGCGCCTTAGCCGCTTGAGCCACAGGCGCCGAGCCTCCATTCTTTTCTAAGATGAAAAGCTGAGAGTACAGTGAGTCTCTGCACAGGCGGAGTGCAGTGGCACAGCCATACCTCACTGTAACCTGGCACTCCTGGGCTCAAGCATGGAATTAATCTGTTGATTTTTGAAAAAGCTATATTTATTTTCCAATTAATCACATCCTAAATATCTCCAAGTACGTCCTGTAAGCAGGCATATTTTGTTTTCAATGTGTGTAATCTAAAATGTTTGAAGGAAATAACCATGGACAACCTAGCGACCACAAGACACAAGAAAAGTAGTCCCATGTCCACTGTCAGTGCCACTGCTTGCTGCAGACGCCATTAGGCCTGGATTTACGCCTTCCTGGAGCCTCAGTTCTCAGGTCTGTGCAGTGGAGATAACACTTGGTGATACCTTTTTTCTAGGGTGGGTTGTGAACGGTCTCCTTCCCGGCCGATTGCGGGGCGCTTTGCCTCCCAGGCCCGAAGGGGGGCGCCTTTCCTCTCAGACGCACTTCCGCGCAGGCGGAAGGAAGCGCGTGGCGGAGTAGGGGCTGCCCCGGCGCGAGGCTAGGCCAGGACAGGTTGGGTCGCAGCTTTGATGCGCGGCGCGGGCCCTTCCGCAGGATCACGCGAAGTGTTAGACTCTGTGCCAAACAAGCCGCGCGTGCGCGCACCCGTGCTGGGAGCGCGCTCGGATTGACAGCGAAGCGCGAAGGGCGCCTGGGCGTGCGCCCGCAAAGCCAGGGCGTAAACGCCCGAGGGAGTCCGAGGGGGCAGGGCGAGAGCCCCCGGGCAGGGGCGGCGACGCGGCTCCCCAGGTTGGCGCCCTATGCGCCTTGGGTCGGTTGTCTCCGCAGCGCCCCAGGTGGCCACCACCGGGGTCGCCGCCGGGGGAGCAGATTCGCTCCGCCTCCGCCGAGCTCGGCTGCCCTCGGCAGCTTCCCCGCCCGGCTCTCGCTCGACCCTCCTCCCCTCCCCCGCCCGGATGGCGACGGACGCGGCCTCCCCCCGCCGCCGCCAGCAGCACCTCGCGGGCCTTTGAGCTGCAGGGCTTGAGCCGCGTGCTGGGGACGGGACCTGCGCTGGCTGCCGTCGCTCGGGGGAACCTCTCGCTTCCCCGTCACCAGGTCCCCGCGGAGGAAGGGGAGGGACGAGGCGCGGCTTTTCCTGTGCCGCCTGCCCGGTTCGACCTGCGCGGCCTGCGGCTTCTTGGGAACTCGAGGGCCGCGGCCGGGCCTGGCTCTGCCCGCGGCCTGCTTGGAACTGGACCGGCGTGGTTTCGGACAAGAAACCCGGGTAAGAGCTTTCGGAGAGGAGAGGCGGGGGCGCCTCGGGCCGTCGGAAGAGCCAGGCGTGAGGGCCGGGATCCTGGACGCCGGGCGGCGGGCAGGGGGCGAGATCCCGGCGCCGGGTGAGGTCGGCCGACCTGGTGCCGGCTTCCCCGCTAGCCCCTTTGTTCCTCTCCTCGGGCCCTGCGGGTGGCGAGACCTGGCTTGCCGGCGCCGGAATACCGGGCGGGCCGACCTTGCCCTTGAGAAGGGTTCGCCGCCTGGCCGGGGCCGGGGACGTCCCGCCGGGCCTTCGAGTTCCGCGTACCGCTCTCGGTAGACCCGCTGCCCGGCCCGGCCCGGCCCTGCCCGGCCCTGCCCGGCCCGGCAGCAGCAGCCTCTCTAGTACGAAGGATTGCTGCTGCTTCTCCGGAACTGCCCCCTCCTAAACACGGGTAGCTAACTTATCCGGGTTCGGTGCCGGGAATCCACTGCGCCGGGGCCAGCGCCTCTCACCACCGGGCTCGCCCAGGCCCCGGGTGGTGTTGGGTCAGCCGGCTGGTCACCGCCGTTGGGTCCCACTGCGACCCGCAGCTTGATTCCCACACCTGCAGCAGGGTTGCGTGGGACCCAAGGCTGTCCTCCAGTCAGGGCGCCTACGAGGAGCTTTTGTAATGACTTGTCTGGTGAGACTGCTTCTCAATTTTGGTTTGTGGTGTTTTTTTTTTTTTTTAAACTGCCTAATCCTGTAGGGATGGGAAAAGAGTACCAAAGATTGGCCTATATTCTGACCTCTAAGCTGTTAGTCCATTGCATTTACTTTTAGCATTTATTTTTTAAAGTTTCTAGAATAGTTGCCAAGACGACTAAAATTCCTAACTAGTTTTTTATTCATAGATAGATGTTCCATATATTATCGTTTGTATTTGGGTATTTTTAAAGTAGGAATAAATAAATGAGGAAGTCAGCAAAGTTTGTGAAATTGGAGGTAATTTTAAAGGAGAAATTCAGTTTGGAAGGGTGTGATCGAAGTGCTTCTAGTCTCCTCAAAATAACTGAAGCTAACCCTTATCTGAAGACCAGTTTGGGGATGAAGAAGGCGGAGAGTTTCCTAGTTAAAAAAAAGGAATCTTTAATAGGTGTTCCTTGCGTTTTGGCACAAACAGTGGCGATAGTAGGGGAATCCTAAGCTTATTTGACTGTCTTTCACAAAGACAGCTCTGGTTTCTAGTTAAGCAGCAATCTAATCAGCTTATACTCTTGTGTGAAAGTAGTTTTATTTAGTGATATCTCAACATTAAACTGGAGTATAAGGAAAGCTGAAAAACTGCACTAGGCACTCTATCCAAACATACTTATGAGGCTTTTTTGGTTTCTAGGAGGACACCACGAAAATTTGATTCTAGCAGATGTGAAAGAAAAGATTTTTAAACCCAAGCTGATCACTTCTAGACATTTAAAGGACTTTTCCCCCTTTACTTTTTTAATTTAAGCAAAGAGGCTTTTAAAAAACCATGGCAGATGTGGATCCGGATACATTGCTGGAATGGCTACAGATGGGACAGGGAGATGAAAGGGACATGCAACTAATAGCCCTTGAACAGCTATGCATGCTGCTTTTGATGTCTGACAATGTGGATCGTTGTTTTGAAACGTAAGTAGACTCGTTCATCATCTTTGGGGTTACTGTAGTGACATACCTGTTTTCAACCATTTGCTGATTTCAGTTTGTGTAAAAATTTCTCCAGGGAATTTTTTTTTTTTTTTTTTTTTTTT
>NW_003852447.1:7102246-7108323 GCF_000181295.1 Otolemur garnettii
TTTTTTTTTTTTTTTTTGGTTGCAGCCATCATTGTTATTTGGTGGGCCCGGGCTGGATTCAAACCCACCACCTTAGGTGTATGTGGCTGGCGCCTTAGCCACTTTAGCCACAGGCACCGAGCCCCTGCAGATGTTTGTATTTACACATTTTTGGGAAATAAAAATTGGTAGGTGAAATTAATTTAGTAATGATAATTGATGACACAAATACATATTTGTCACATGAATGGAAGTTAGAAAGAATACTAATTTTAACCCATAGCTTGGTTGATTCATTTTCAAAATAAGTCACAAACTGGGTAAAACACAAATATTTATCTTCTTCAAAGGTAGCTAATTCTGTACCATGAAGTTGTTTTGTGTGTAGTAGAATAAGAGATAATAATGAGCATATGTTCTGAATTGCCTATATCTTCATCGATATTGTGCATTTTTGTTAAAGCAAATCACTGGTTTTGTTGGTTTGTAAATTTCAGTTTGAGAAAGTATAAATTGGAAGTTAACCACATAGTGTACTTTTTGGAATAGTAGAAGCATTTTGGAGTGTGGAGAGTTTGAACAATTTTATTCAGAGGTTATATAATACAGAATGTCTGTAAAAATGTACAAGAGAATTAATTACTAAATAGACCATTAAAGTTACGTTTTTCCTCTTATGTAAGTGATAACTTGACCAAATTAACCATTCTTCTGAGTGTTGATTGCCTGTTTGGTTTTTGTTTATTTTACATTTAATTGACAGTTTTAAATTCAATAAGTAATCCAAAACTGATGTTTTTTGGTATTGGTTTTCATGCTGTTTTGAAGTAATTAGTAGAAAATGTCTGAGATGTTGACCTGAAATTTAGTACAATTGTCTTACTGTTTTTTAGATGAGAATAAAGGTTGTATTACTCACTAATTTGATTAAATATTTTTAATTGTTTTCATTTTTGACTGTTTAATAATTCTTTGTTGTGGGGTGGTGCCTGTGGCTCAAAGGAGTAAGGCGGCCCCATATGCTGGAGGTGGCAGGTTCAAACTCAGCCCTGGCCAAAAAAAAAAAAAATTCTTAGTTGTAAATCCTGTTAAAATAGTTGTTAAAACACTATTATGATAGAAATCTTTGTTAACAAAGTTTCCAAATCACAATCCGTGGTGCTCACTTTGTCACCCCCAGTAGAGTGCTATGGTATCATAACTCATAGCAACCTTAAATTCTTGGGCTGAAGTGATTCTCTTGCCTCAGCCTCCTAAGTAGCTGGGACTACAGGCACCTGCCACAACGCTTGGCTGTTTTTAGAGATGAGATCTCACTCTGGCTGAGGTTGGTCTTGAACCTGTGAGCTCAGGCAGTCCACCTTCCTTGGCCTTCCAGAGTGCTAGGATTACAGGTGTGAGCCACCTTGCCTAGCCTTATGTTTGGTATTTTAAAAACTCATACTTGCCTGTCAAATGAACTATCATTTTGTATCTTCTATTAGGTGCTAGCATATAGAAGAGGTATTTGTGATGGTATTTAAAATAAAGTGTTACCATATTAAAACAATTTAAAGAAATCTTTAAAATGTAAGCTTCATCCCTGTGTAAAATGCTACTATACTAATAAAACAAATGTGTTATTTTTTTTATTTTGCCTTCTAGGCTTTATTTTTAGTATATGTGTGTATATATATATACACACATGTATGTACAGGATAGACATAAAGTTCATGTGCAGTTTACTATGTTAAACTATTTTATTTTATTTTATTTTTTTTGAGACAGAGCCTCCAGCTGTCCCCCTGGGTAGAGTGCCATGGCTTCATTGCTCATAGCAACCTCCAACTCCTGGGCTCAAGCGAGTCTCCTGCCTCAGCCTCCCATGTAGCTGGGACCACAGGTGCCTGCCACAACGCCCGGCTATTTTTTCGTTGCAGCTGTCGTTGTTGTTTGGCGGGCCCGGGCTGGATTCGAACCCACCACCTTAGGTGTATGTGGCTGGCGCCTTAGCCGCTTGAGCCACAGGCGCCAAGCCTGTTAAACTATTTTAAATCACACACAGACTTTATGTCCACTCTGTGTATGTGTGTATTTTTTTTTTTTTTTTCAATGGGAATCTTGCTATGTTGCCCAGAATAGATTAAATCTGGGTTCAGGTAATCCTCAGGCCTTAGTCTCTGGAGTAGCTGGAACTATAGGCAGTACCACTGTGTCAAGCTTTATATATATATATATATATATATATATTTATTTATATATTTGGAGACAGAGTCTCAAGCTGTCACCCTAGGTAGAGTGCTGTGGTATCACAGCTCACAGCAACCTCCAACTCTTGGGCTTAAGCAATTCTCTTGCCTCAGCCTCCCAAGGAGCTGGGAGTTCAGGTGCCCACCACAGTGCTTGGCTATGTTTTGGTTATAGTTTTCATTGTTTGGCAGGCCTGGGCTGGATTCAAACTCTTTAGTTCTGGTGTATGTGGCTGGTGCCCTAGCCTCTGAGCTGTAGGTGCCAACCCTATAAATGTAATTTTAAGAAAGATGAAGTTAAAGTTGAGTCAGGTAGGATTTACTCTGTAAAAGGTATGAGAACATCTCAGATCGAAATGGTTAGCCCTGCTTCATATAGCGTATCTGTAATGTCTAAGAAATGAACATTTGATTACATTTTGTGGCAATTTTTTTTTGTTTTTTAAAGACAGAGTCTCACCGTGTCACCCTTGTATAGTGCTGTGGCGTCACAGCTCACAGTAGCCTAAAATTCTTGGGCTTAAGCTATTCTCAGGTCTCAGCCTCCCAAGTAGCTGGTTCTACAGGTGCCTGCTACAACGCCTGGCTAATTTTTGTTGCAGTTTGTTTGGGGCCGGGTTCAAACCCACCACCCTCGGTATGTGGGACTGGCGCTCTACACACTGGAACCACAGGCGCCGCCCTTTTTTTTGAGTCTTACTATATGCTGTTGGTAGGTAAAGTGCCATGGCATCACAGGTCACAGCATCCTCAAACTCTTGGGCTTAAGTAATTCTCTTGCCTGAGCCTCCCAAGTAGTTGGGACTATAGGCACCCACCACAACGCCCAGCCATTATCTGTTACAGTTGTTTAGCTGGCCCAGGCTGTGTTCAACCCTTGGTGTCTGTGGCTGCCGCTGTAACCACTGCTGCAGGCACTGAGCCAAGATTTGAGAACTTTTAGAATTCTTTTGGACAGTCAACAAGTTAACTAAGGTGAAAAAAGCAACTCGATGTGCTTATTTTGAATATTGGTGAAAAGCAGTCCAACTTTATTTCGTAAAGTGGGTATCAAATAGGCCTGATAAAACAAAAGATGCCCATATATATTCTGGTACATTTTTGCCTAGTTAACTTGTATTAATAGCTAACATCTGTTTAGTTGGGAAAGGCAGGTGATGTGGTAGAAATAGAAGTTTCTATCCCAGGCAGTGGGATAGGCCTGGGCTCAGATTCCTACCTTTTCTGCTGAATAGTATATGCCTTTGAAGTTTATTTTTTATCCTTTTGGGATTTTTGTGAAAATTCAGCAGGATAATATATGTGAGAAACCTAACACAGTGGTTTTTATCTAATAGTTTAAGTGTTTCTTTTACTTTAGTGTTGTATAGGTCTGTCAAGTACAATATGAGAGTACTTTTACATTCCCCTCAAAATAGGTAATCATGGTAGATATTAATGTTAATAAGTAGGTAAATCTCAGGCATTTATAGATCCTGCTACTAAGTCTTAATTTAATTTAAAAAGTGATATCATCTGGGGATTAAAGATTTCCTCAGAATATCTAGGAAATGGAGTTATTAGGGATAGTGCTTTAGGACTAGAAGGCTCTATGTAAAATATAATTTTACTTAATTAAGACTGTATAGTAAAAAGTTAGTCATCTTGCCATTATGTCTCCTGGTTATTCAGTTCTCCTCAGGGGAAATCGCCATTAATCGTTGTCTAGAGTGTCCTTTGAGAGATACTCCAAGGAAGACTATCTTGAGTCTGGATTCTTAAGCTGTTTAACACAGTGGTAAAAATCTATTGTGTGTTTACACTAAAATATAAAAATAACTGTAATAGTAACACGTTTTTTAGTCTTTTTTTTTTGGACAGTCTTACTCTGTCACTGTGGGTAGGATGCCGTGGTGTGATAGCTCACAGCAACTTCAAACTTGGGTTAAAGTGATCCTCCTGCCTCAGCCTCCCAGAGCCCTAGGATTGCAGTCATGAGCCACCTCACCTGACCAGTTTTTTAATCTTTTAAATTGTCTTTGTGTGAAGTGGCTCATACCTGTAATCCTAGCACTCTGGGAGGCCGAGACAGGGTGGATTGCTTGAGCTCAGGAGTTTGAGACCAGCTTGAGCAAGAGTGAGACTCCTGTCTCTACTAAAAGTAGAAAAATTATCTGGGCATTATGGTGGGTGCCTGTAGTTACACTACTTGGGAGGCTGAGGCCAGAGAGTTGCTTGAGCCCAGGAGTTGGAGGTTGCTGTGCGCTGTGATGCCATGTCACTGTACCTGGGGCCACAGAGTGAGACTGTCTCTGGGGGAAAAGGTTATCTTCCTAGTTTATGTCAGGCATTAGAGAGATACAGTGATAACCAAAGCAAATACAGGCTCTATCCTTGTGGTGCCTAGTAGTCTAATAGGAAAGACGGATTCTAAATAATCATAGAAATAAAATTGTGGTTACTAACTGTGGTAAATGCCATCAAGGAAAAGTTCAGGTGCTGTGATAGCATGTGGCAGGGACAAGACTTGGAGTGGGGTAATCTTTTAGGAAGTGGTTTTTCCTAGAGGTAGCAAGGATGATTGAAGAATTTGGAGAAAGCCACTGAGACTGGGGACAAGGAAAGGTTGCTGGAGAGCTGTCCTAAAAGAGCAGGGGTAAGATGAGGTGAGTCTTTTGTTATATGCTAAGGAAAGCTTTTGGATTTATCTTAAGAGCTATGGGAAGGCATTCAAGTGTTGTAAATGAATGAATGATGTGATTAAACTTGTCTTTTGCTTTTTTTTTTTTTGGCCAGGTTGGGTTTGAACCTGCCACTTCTGGTATATGGGCTGGTGCCCTACTCCTTTGAGCCACAGGCGCCACCCTAAACTTGTCTTTTGAAAACATTTTATCTGCTCTGTGGAGAGTGGGGGTGGATGGGAGAAATGGAAGTGGGGACAAAATGAACAAATCCTTATGGACTTGTTAGGAGGCTTGTGTCCAGAGAGAGGGTTATTGTGATAAAAGTAGAAAGGAACTAGCCGGACGTTGTGGCAGGCACCTGTAGTCCCAGCTACTTGGAAGGCTGAGGCAAGAGAATTGCCTAAGCCCAGGAGTTGGAGGTTGCTGTGAGTTGTGATGCTATGGCACTCTACCCAGGGCAATAAAGTGAGACTCTTTTCTACAAAAAAAAAAAAAAAAAAAGAAGAAGAAGAAAGGAAGGAAAAGATTTAAGAGAAATTTGTAAGGCAGGACTTGTTGAATGACTGGATATGAGAGTGAAAAAGGAGGTGTCATGGATAACTCAGGAGAGAGAACTTGACAACCCCCATTTTTTTTTAACCCCCATGTTTTGAGGGGCTTTTATCATGAGTTTGGATTTGGTCATGTTACGTATGTAATACGTTCGAGACATCTTAGTGGAAGTGTTGAGTAAGCAGTTGTACAAGTGAGTCTGGAAATGGAGGTGAGCCCTGGGTTAGAGAAAAATTTTAGAGTCAAGGGCTTATGGAGGTTACTTGTGGTCCTGGGATGTGATTGAGGCCTAGGGCAGCGATTCTTAAACTTTTTGGCTTTAAGACTTCTTTATGCTCCTAAAAATTACTATGGATCCTGAAGAACTTTTTTGTTGTTTGCCACATGTAAATTGAAACTTGGAAATTAAAAAAAAATTCATTAATTTATTAAAATTGAAACCTGGAAGTTAAAAAAATAATTTATTAAAAAATAACCCATTTACATGTAAATATAAATATATTTTTGTGAAAAATAACTTTTTCCAAGTAAAATATTTGGAAGTGCCATTGATGTACATCTTTGCAAATCTCTTTAGAATCTGCCTTATGAAAGACAGCTGGAGGCTCGGCGCCTAGAGCTCAACCGGCTAAGGCGCCAGCCACGTACACCTAAG
>NW_003852447.1:7109499-7114231 GCF_000181295.1 Otolemur garnettii
CTTGGGAGGGCTGAGGCAGGAGACTCGCTTGAGCCCAGGAGTTGGAGGTTGCTGTGAGCTGTGATGCCATGGCACTCTACCCACGGGAACAAGCTTGAGGCTTTGTCTCAAAAAAAAAAGAGATTTAGTAAAATTGATAATTCTGTTTCCTTGCTTCATCAGGGTTATTCTGTGGTGACTCCCTCTATTCCCCCAGAGCCTGGCTGTGAAGGATAGAATTAACTAGTAGTGCAGGTTAGTGTTCATGCCTTGTTTTTTTTGGCCAGGGCTGGGTTTGAACCCACCACCTTCGGCATATGGGGCCGGTGCCCTACTCCTTTGAGCCACAGGTGCTGCCCCATGCCTTGGTTCTTGCTAAAGCAACTGAAGCTTTATCTACCATTGCTTTTGTGTCATCAATGCACATGTCAGCACATGAAAGAAAGTGATTCAAGAAGAGAAAGGGATCTTGGCCCCTGTGGCCCACACACAGGCGCCTCAAGTGGCTAAGGCACCAGCCACATACACCTCAGCTGGTGGGTTTGAATCCAGCCCGGCCCGCCAAACAACAATGACGAACAATGACGGCTGCAACCAAAAAAAAAAAAAGAAGAGAAAGGGCAATTGTATTGAATACTGGTGAGAGGTCAACTAGGGTGAAGACTAAAAGGTGGTGTCCTTTGGATTTAGCAACATTCTCAAGGTCATTGATTTTAATGACAGCTGAGTGGAGTGGAGTGGCAATGAGGGACAGATGAGGAGTGAGTGGGACGTGAAGAAATGGAAACTTTTTGAGTAGTTGGATTGGAAAAGGAGTGTGGGGCTTTTTCTTTTGAAGATCAGAAGAAAGTGAACAATCCATAGGGTAAGGATTCTGAAAATCTGGACAAGAATAGGCTTTTGTATACAGCAGTGCCTCTTAAACTTTAATGAATGTAATGAGAATCACCTGCGGGATCCTATGAGCTGCATATTCTGATTCACTTGGTGATATTCTACATTCTGAATGTGCATCCAAGAAAATGCAGAGCGGTTCATCAGAAAATCCCACATATGATAGCAAAACTGATTGGCTGGTGGAGAGATTGGTTTTAGGTAGAAAGAGGTATATTCTCTTTGTTGTGTGACAAATGGAAGGTGGAGAGGTTAGATGCAGGTGTTTTAGATTTGATAGTAAGAAGTTTAAGGGTTTTCAGTCTGATATAGTATTTTCTCCCTGAAGTAGGAGATTAAAAAGAATGTTAATATCTAGGTTTGCTATAAGGAAATAATGGCCATATAGTGCTAGTAACCTCCTCTAACAGCTAGCCCTTCCTCTAACTATAACTAGAGTTATGGTCTTACAATATTCATTTGACTGTACTACTCTATTTTACAGAATGTTTTGGATCCTTTACCTAAAGGTTAAATTTAAATACCTTTGAAGACCCCCTACTACATTCTCGTATGTATGTACTTACGTGATTTTACTGTACTTTGAGTCCTCTATTGGTTTATGAGTTCATCTTTTGTTTTCCAGTGCTGAACACACAAGTAGCTAATCCCCAGGTACTGAGTGAATTGAAGAGATTTTTCTATTGGACCTGTTTTCCACTTATTCCTAAAATGCCTTAGAAAGAATTTCAGAATTATGACACTGGTTGGAAGTATATAGGAAGAAGAGTGTTACATTTGTCTCGGTAGCAGATATAGTCATATTGCATTAATATACCTGCCTTTGCTATATTGTCCCCTGTCTTCTTCTGTTCAATAGCAGAGTAATAGGAAAGTAAAATTACTTTGATTGATCAACCTTGATTCTTCTCTGGGTAGAGAATGTTCATTAATATATCAAATACATATATTCCTAAAAAGTTAAATAAATGAATTTAGGTAAATAGGCAGTAATTGTGTGTAAGCTGCTTTTTAGTGGACAGCAGAGATGTGCTGGAATGAGAGACACTCTGTGTCAAGGTTTTTTTTTTTTTTTTAGAGACAGAGTCTGACTTTATTGCCCTTTGTAGAGTGCTGTAATGTCACAGCTCACAGCAACCTCCAATTCCTAGGCTTAGGTGATTCTCTTGCCTTAGCCTCCCGAGTAGCTGGGACAACAGGCACCCACCACAATGCCCGGCTATTTTTTTGTTGCAGTTTGGCCGGGGCTGGGTTTGAACTTGCCACCCTTGGTATATGGGGCTAGTGCCCTACTCACTGAGCCACAGGCACCGCTCTGTGTCAAGGTTTTTAACCTGGGATTCTAGGTGATGCCCTTTAGGGGAGCTTTTGTTAAGATTACCAAAGTGTCTTGTCACCTAAAAAATGTGAAAAACAAAAACACTGTTCTAGTTTCAACAGGAAAAATACAATGAAAATTTATGGGGATAGATTTTTTTTTTTTTTTAAGACACAGGGTAAAAATTTCTGTCTGGGTAGAGTGCCATGGCATCACAGCTCATAGCAACCTCCAACTCCTGGACTCAAGCAATTCTCTTGTCTCACCTTCCCAAGTAGCTGGGACTACAGGCTCCCACCACAACGCCCAGCCATTTTTGGTTATAGCTATCCTTTAGCAAGCCCGGGCTGGATTCAAACCTACCAGCTCTGGTATATGTAGCTGATGCCTTAGCCGCTTGAGCTATAAGCACCGAGCCATAGGGATAGATTTTTAACTACTGGCATTTTTCCGTGTGCATACCACATTAGTGTTTTATGACAGTTTATGTGTAGATTTTGTTAGACCTTTGAGGTCCTTAAAGTCAGCACTGTGTCTTTTTTTTTTTTTTTGGGACAGAGTCTCAAGCTGTCATCCTGGGTAGAACACTATGGTGTCACAGCTCACAGCAACTTGAAACTCTTGGGCTTGAATGATTCTCTTGCCTCAGCCTCCCAAGAAGCTGGAACTACAGATGCCCGCCACAGCACCAGGCTATTTTTATTTTATTTTATTTTTTTGTAGTGTCATTGCTTTTTTTAGCAGGCCCAGGCCGGGTTTGAACCCGCCAGCCTCGGTGTATGTGACTGGCGCCCTACCCACTGAGCTATGGGTGCCACCAGCACTGTCTCTTATTCATCTTTGTATCCTACCCCCCAACACTTAGCTTAGTGCTTGGTGACAAAAACTATTCAGTAGGTAAGTGTTAAGTAAATTACACTGTGATAGGGATCCTATCTAAGGGTTGAGTGACCTTGAAGTTTCCTGATAGGCTACCTGTGATCTGTAATTTAGTATAATATAGTAGATATTTGCTAAGTTTAAACAAAAAAAATTTTTTTTGAGACACAGTCATTAGAGTACTATGGCATCACAGCTCACAGCAACCTTAAACTCTTAGGTTTTAGGGATTCTCTTGCCTCAGCCTGCCAAATAGCTAGGACTGTAGGTGCCTGCCATGACACTGGGCTATTTTTTGGTTGTAGTTGTCATTGATTGGCAGGCCCGGGCTGGGTTCAAACCTGCTAGCCCTGGTATACGTGGCTGGTGTCTTAGCGGCTGAGCTACAGGCACCAAGCCTGCCTGATACAGTATTTTTGAACTGCCAACTTTAAAATTACATATAAGAGGAAGTCAGAATATCCTTATCTGTTTATTTGATCTTTTAAAAAATTGTTTGGGTTTCATTGAGGATACAGAGAATTAAGTTACACTGATTGCATTTGTTAGGTAAAGTCCCTCCTATAATTGTGTCCTGCCCCCAGGAAGTGTGCCATACACCCTTATCCTCCTCCCTCCTCTTCTCTCCTTGCTCCCTCTTTTTCCTGCCCTTCACCTTGAATTGATCTGAATTTTTCTCCCATAAGGGTATGTGTTGGATCATCTACTGGCTTCATATTTGATCATTTTTTTAAAAGTCTTACCAAATATATTTATGTATAATTGCCTGCTTATAACTAATCTCAGAATGGTACCACTTTTGGTTGAGGGCCTTGTTTATAGTTGATGATAGGAATATCTGCTTGAATATAATGTGATAAGTTTTTATTCCTTGAGTTAGGTTAGTAAATTTTGATTCTTATCTTTCAAGGGAAATAGGAATGGGAATTATAATATGGCATTAATGAATGCCCAACATGATAGTTTTATGCTCTGCATCTGCCTAAGCTGTGTTTTTATATAGAAATAAAGCCTACTAGAGATAAATGCAGAAATAAAATATGAATGACTAATTTTTTTTTTTTTTTTTTTAACAGAGTCTCGCTTTGTTGCCCTCCATAGAGTGCTGTGGTACAGCTCACAGCAACCTCAAACTCTTGGGCTTAAGTGATTCTCTTGCCTTAGCCTCCCAAGTAGCTGGGACTGCAGTGCCAGCTATTTTTTGTTGCAGTTGTTGTTGTTTAGCAAGCCCTGGCTGGGTTTGAACCCGCCAACTTCAGTGTATGTGGCTGGCGCCGTGACCACTGTGCTATGGGCGCTGAGCCTGAATGACTAATTTTATTAGTGGATTTGTGACTTCTAATTTAGAGATTTTCTATGTGTGATGAATGTGTATGTATATGTGTATACAACTTATAGATTCTTTTTGTTTTGTTCTAATTTTTAGCCTTTTTTAATAGGTGAGGTCTCATTATGTTGCCTAGACTGGTCTTGAATTCCTGGACTCCTCCCATTTCAGGCTCCTGAGTAGCTGGGATGATAGGCATAAGTACCATATTCTTTTTTTTTTTGAGACAGAGCCTCAAGCTGTCGCCCTGGGTAGAGAGCTGTGGTGTCACAGCTCACAGCAACCTCCAACTCCTGGGCTCAAGTGAGTCTCCTGCCTCCACCTCCCAAGTAGCT
>NW_003852447.1:7114716-7122227 GCF_000181295.1 Otolemur garnettii
AGCAACCTCCAACTCCTGGGCTCAAGTGAGTCTCCTGCCTCAGCCTCCCAAGTAGCTGGGATTGCAGGCGCCCGCCACAATGCCCGGCTATTTTTGGGCGGCTATTTTGGTTGCAGCCATTATTGTTGTTTGGCGGGCCTGGGCTGGATTCGAACCTGCCATCTTAGGTGTATGTGGCTGGCACCTTAGCCACAGGCACTGAGCCATTTTGTGTTTAATTTTTAAAGTTAATTCAGTCATAGCCAACCAAATTTTGTGATTAAAAAGTTATCAGGTATTTCTCAATTTTACAAAAGTTTAAAGGTAGTAACATTCTGTGTGGCCTATGAGTGGAGAAATACTTTTTTTTTTTATTTTTGAAACAGAGCCTCAGGCTATTCCCCTGCCTGAGTGCCATAGCATTACAGCTCACAGCGACCTCCAACTCCTGGGCTGATGTGAGTCTCCTGCATCCACCTCCAAGTAGCTGGGAGCACAGGTGCCCGCCACAACACCTGGCTGTTTTTTGGTTGCAGCCATGATTGTTGTTTGGTGGGCCCAGGCTGGATTCGAACCCGCCACCTTAGCTTTAGGTGTATGTGGCTGGCACCTTAGCCACTTGAGCCACAGGTGGATTCGAACCCGCCACCTTAGCTTTAGGTGTATGTGGCTGGCACCTTAGCCACTTGAGCCACAGGTGCCGAGGCAAGGAAATACTCTTAATATGATTCTGGTGGAATTATACATTCTTCAGAAGTCAGTCTGATATATCTTAGTTTGATATATCTATCAAACTAAAAATGTATTATACAGAAACATTTCTGAGAATCCTTCCTTCATAAATACTGCTACAGATGAGCAAAGATAGACTTAACAAGATTGTTCACTGCAGCTCTGTTTTAAATAGTAAAAAACTGAAAATCACCTAATTTGTTAATAATGTATGGAATCCAAGCATGGTAGCTAATGCTTGTAATCCCAGCTACTAAGAAGGCTTGAGTCCAGGAGGTAGAGGTTACGGGTTAGTTATGATTGCACCACTGCACTCCAGCCTGGGTGACAGACTAAAAGACTCTGTCTCAAAAAATAAATAAATAAATGTATTGGAATTTATTTATTTATTATTATTTTTTAAAAAACTGATACAGAGTCTTACTATGTGGCCCTAGGTAGAGTGCCATGGTGTCACAACTCAGAGCAGCCTCAAACTCTTGAGGTTAAGTGATTCTCTTGCCTCAGCCTCTCAAGTAGCTGGGACTCAGCTGTACACTGGCTATTTTTCTGTTGCAGTTGTTATTGTTGCTTAGCTGGCTGGGGCTGGGTTTGAACCTGCCAGCCTTGGTGTGTGTGTCTGGCGCTATAATCATTGTGCTATGGGCACTGAGCCAATGTATTGGTATTTAATATATTGGATATTATGTAGACATTAGAAGGCTTGAGCTAGATCTGTATATATTACTGTTGAAAGATGGTCACAATATATCAGTTATGGAAATAAGCAAATTATGGGACAGTATTTATAGTATGATCCTGTTTGAATAACAAAAATGAAATATACATATAGAAAAATGGGAATAATACTCGATTTTTACATATTTAGATCTCTTTTGTTGGAATTGTGGGAGCTTTTTACTTTGTACATTATGTATTCTATAGTTTTTATACTCAGAAGAAAGCTAAGACAAGAGACCAGACTCATTAGTATTGCCGTCCCAACCCCCAGATCACGGACTGGTAGGAGTCAGTGGGCTGTTAGGAACAACGCTGTACAGCAGGAGGTGAGGCAAGTTGTGGCCAGTGGGGCAGGGCAAGGGAGCAAAGCCTCATCTGTATTTACAGGTGTTCCCCTGTCAGTCAAGTTACTGCTTGAGTGCTACCTCCTTGCAAATCTGTCGTGGCATTAAATGCTCAGAGAAGCGCAGAGCTGACTATAAACTGCATGGGAGGGATCTGTGTTGCCTGCACCTTATGAGGCTCTAATGCCTGATGATCTGAGATAGAGCTAAGGTGGATATGCTAGAGCTAGAACTATCTTAGTTGCAGAAAAATAAGATCAGGGCTCCCACTGATTCTGCCTTATGGTGGGTTGTATAATTATTTCATTATATATTACAATGTAATGATGAGAGAAATAAAGTGCCAAATAAATGAAATGTGTTTGAGTCATCACCAAACCACCCACGTCCCTCTCAGTCCATGGAAAAATTGTCTTCCATGAAACTGGTCTTTGGTGCCGAAAAGGCTGGGGACCCCTACGTTATTGGATTCATTCTGTTTTGAAGCCTGATCTTCTGCCCTTTGGCTCGTGATTTCCAGCTGCTCCACAATACTTGAAGATCATTTGTATCAGTTACTTATTGCTGTTTGACAAGACACCTCAAAGTTAGTAGTATAAAACAATAATTCTGCTAACAGATCTTGGATTTTTATTTTATTTTAATTTTTTTTTGGAGACAGACTCTCACTTTGTCACCCTTGATAGAATGCCATGGCATCATAGCTCACAGCAACCTCAAACTCTTGGGCTCAAGTGATTCTTTTGCCTCAGCTTCCTGAGTAGCTAGGACTATAGATCCCCGCCACAACATCTGGCTATTTTTAGAGTGAGGTTTCTCTCTGGCTCAGGCTGGTCTGGAACTCATAAGCTCAGGCAATCCACCCGCTTGGGCCTCCCAAGTGCTAGGATTACAGGCATGAGCCACTGCGCCTGGCACCTCCTTTGGATTTTTAAAATGGATAGAGTACAGTGGAGATGGCTTATCTCTGTTCCATAAATGTCTTGAGGCCTCAGCTAGACTTGAAGTGATTTGATATTTAGGGGAGGAAACATAGGCTTTCTCAGTGGAAAATATCAAATTCAAATATATAGAAAAGAGCATGTTGAATGATAATATTGTGGGCATCATTGGAAAACAGTGGCTGCCTCATCACTTAGTTCCTTCACTCTCTAACCTTTGCACATGGTATTCTCCTTACCTAGGATCCTTCCTTCTTGCTTTCCTGCTCGACTAACTTCAGCTATATGGTTTGTTGCACATGGGTGGAGCACTCTACCACATATTTCTTTTTTTTTTTTTTTTTTTTTGAGACGGAGCCTCAAGCTATCCCCCCTCGGTAGAGTGCCATGGCATCACGCTCACAGCAACCTCCAACTCCTGGGCTCAAGCGAGTCTCCTGCCTTAGCCTCCCGAGTAGCTGGGACTACAGGCGCCCGCCACAGCGCCTGGCCATTTTTTGGTTGCAGCCATCATTGTTGTTTGGCAGGCCCGGGCTGGGGATTCGAACCCGCCACCTTAGGTGTATGTGGCTGGCGCCTTAGCCGGTTGAGCCACAGGCGCTGAGCCTCTACCACATATTTCATGTACATTATCTCAAATCCTTACAGTAACTGTGCAAGGTTGAGAATACCGTGATTTAACTCAAACTTCATCCTGTTCTTTTGAGATCTTTCTTTTCTCAAATCTCCTAAGTTGAGCTTTCCCTCTTAGAACTTTCCATGAACCTGCCTGTTTTAGGTTTTATCATAGCACTCATTATACACATATAGTAGAACCTCTGTAACTTGACTACCCAAGGGACTATAACAAACTGGTCAGCTTATGGAGGTGGGCAACATAAAGAACTAGGCCTGCCATACCAATACGTATGTGTGGTGCATGTCTAGTTTCTGAAAATTAGATCAACTTGGGGTGGTCAGTGTATGGAGGTGGTTGACTATAGAGGTTCTAATGTATTTACTTTTACTTAATTCTATTAAACTGAATTTGTTGAGGCAGGTATTATTTTCATATATCCATTTATAAGATATTTAAATACATTACAAGTACTTGGCTTGGCAGTAGGAAAACAGAGATAAAGTATAGACTGTGCCCTCAAGTACCTCATTTCATGGATCAGACAGACAGGTAAATATGTAAACATATAGTTTGACAGATGCTTTTTTATAGGTAGGAATCACTGAACACTATGAAATGACCCAAGAGGGACATAAGTGATAATGGATAATGAAGCTTGTCTTAGTCACTTTTCCTGGGGAAAGTGCCTTCTGACTTGAGTCTTCCTAAAATGTTTTAATCATATTTTTAAAAATTGTCTTAAAAAACGACTAGGAGTCAAAAAGGAGAAAGGGATAAGAATATTTTTTCAAAGGGAACAACATAATGCAAGGGCATGGAAATCGAAAATTTAGAGAGGCCTGGAGTCAGTCTCATCCACTCTTCCTATCCACCACTTGACACACGATCCATTCTTGCTTTACCAAATACAACTACTAATTATAATTGTCATTCTTCTCTAAATTGGAGAATTTGGATTTTATTCTCGGGATGGTGTAGAGCTAATGAAAGATTAAGCAGGGATGTGACAGTGTCAAATTTATGTGTTTTTTTTTTTTTTAGACAGAGTCACTTTGTCACCCCCAGTAGCACGCCGTAGTGTCATAGCTCACAGCAATCTCAAACTCTTGGGCTTAAACAGTTCTCTTGCCTCAGCCTCCTAAGTAGCTGGGACTATAGGCGCCCGCCATAACACCCTGGTATTTTTAGAGATGGAGTCTTGCTCTGGCTCAGGCTGGTCTCGAACCTGTGAGCTCAGGCAATCCACCGGCCTCAGCCTCCCAGAGTGCTACAATAACAGGCCTGAGCTACCATGCCCAGCCTCTATAAAAAGTTTTTTTATAGAGTGGAGAATGGAGTGGAGAGTCCAGTGAGAGAAGTCTACTTGGGAAGCTGTTCTGGACTTACAGAAATGATGATGGTCAGAAATCAAAGGAAGGTGCAGATACTAAACAGAAGTATTAGCTTTTTATATATTAGACATGTGAATTTGAGAAGACTTTTATGATTTTTATTTGAATGACTAAGTGGATTGTAGGTTGAAGAATATGAGTTCTTCCCTATGGCTTTTGATTGGGAAGTTTCTTTTAGTTTTGGGCAAGTTATGTTTGAAGGTTTTTAAAACATGTCCAGATAGTGATGGATGAGGAGTGGAAACAAAGTTGGGTCTGTGCTTCTGCTTTTTAGTAGAGCAGTTTGGTCTAGAGCAGCAGTTCTCAACCTGTGGGTCGAGACCCCTTTGAACCGTATTAAAGGTTCACAGCATTAGGAAGGTTGAGAACTACTGGTCTAGAGTCTAGAGTTGGTATTTTGCTTTACAATGAGAAATGAGAGGAAAAGATGGAAGTGAATTCACTTGTTTATGTTGTGGGAAAGTTAGGAGTGGGGTTGGGGTGGGGTATAGTGAGATGGGTGACCCGATAGGGATTGGATCAAGATGAAATCATGTATGGAGGGATGGCCATATATTTGTGAGGGATAAGGCATATGGGGTGGAGAGTATGTCAGTAAGGGCGCTGAGAGAAGTCCTTTTGATTGACTTCTCTTGCCATAAGCAAAAGAAAATTGCTATTTTTTTCCTTTACATTATTTATTCAACTTGCAAAACTCTCAAAATACATATGTTTCCTCTGGGTAGGGAACCCTCCTAGGTGCTGTATGAAATAAATCTCTATTCCTGAGGAGCTTACAGGCTTTATTTATTTATTTATTTATTTATTATTGGGACAAGCATTTGAGTGCTATAGTGTCACAGCTCATAGCAAGCTCAAACTCTTGGGCTAAAGTGATTCTCTTGCCTCGGCCTCCCTAATAGCTGGGACTACAGGTGCCTGCCACAAAGTCTGGCTTTTTTTTTTTTTTTAATTTGTTTAGCAGGCCCAGGCCAGGTTCGAACTCACCAGCACTGGAGCACGTGGCTGGTTCCCTAACCATGGAACTATGGCACCCAGCTAGAAGTCAAATATAACATAAATTGTAAAATAATACAAAAGAACAATCCTGTCTAGGCATGGTGGCTCATGTGTGTAATCGTAGCACTCTTGAAGGCTGAGGTGGGTGGATCGACTGAGCTTACAGGTTCAAGACCAGCCTAAGCAACAGCGAGACACTCCTGCCCCCCTCAACCCCCTGTCTCTAAAAATAGCTGGGCCTTATGGTGGGTACCTGTAATCCCAGCTACTTGGGAGGCTGAGACAAGAGAATTGTTTAAGCTCAAGAGTTAGAGGTTGGTATGAGCTGTGACACCAGGGCACTCTACCCAGAGTGATAAGTAAGACTCTGTCTCAAAAAACAAAACAAACAAACAAACAAACAAAAAATCTAGTCCTGTTTTGAGTAGGGAAGGCAAGTCTAAAAGTCTGCAATGACACTTAGGCTGAGACAAGAAGGGTGACAGAGAACCAGTGTGGGAATAGTTGGGAGAAAAGGATTTCAGGTACAGGGAACAGAACACACATTAGTGTCTGTATTTTTCAGTCTCTGTATTTTGAAAACCATGAGTTCATGCTGGTACCTCTCGTTCTAATCTGTCACCACAGGGTGCATGCTAGTTTTCTTCTTTTTCTATTTCTGTTTTCCTGCAGTGAGAAACCTGGCTCCCATTAGCCTTAATGTATTTATTTATTTGATCCATTCTCCTATTTGTATCAGTTGCTCATCACTGGGACAGTCACTGCACAGATACCCTCTTCACCGTGCTCATTCTTTGACAGCCTACACCAAAGCAACCCCATTTCTTCTCCCAGATACCTCAACATCAGTGCTAGGCATATCTCTTATGTAAATGCTTAAAGGGTTATTTCATTGTGTGTGTGTATGTATGTATGTATGTATGTATTTATTTCAGACAGAATCTCACTTTGTCACCCTCAGGGTGCTGTGGCATGGCAGCTCATAGCAACCTTAAACTTTTGGGCTCAAGTGATTCTCTTGCCTCAGTAGTAGTAGTTGAGACTAAAGGTACAACACTTTGCTAATTTTTCTTTTTTTCTTGTTTAGTGTAGGTGGGGTCTTCCTCTTGCTAGGGCTGGTCTCAACTTCTCAGCTCAAGCAATACACTCGCCTCAGCCTCCCAGAGTGTTAGGATTATAGGCATGAGCCGATATGCCTGGCCGATGGTTGTTATTTTTTTTTTTAAGTTTCTTAGAAGTAAGTGAAAAATGATTACATCTGTTTTCCTTTGAATAGTGTGTCTTTATAACCACTCAAATTTTTATCATTTCACCCAGACTTTACCACTATGTAATATATATGTAACAGAATTTAACTTGTACTCTCTAAATATTTTTAACCAAAAAACATTTTTCAAGGTTTCTCGTGGGTTCTGATTAGTGATGATACAAAATTATTAGAATATTTCTTGAATTATAAGACTCCATTGACTTAACAGAATTTTTCCTCTTTGAAGATTGGATTATCTATATTTGACTTATACTGTTCACTTCAGGTAGTTTTGACCTATGTTGAATTTTATATGCCATAATTTCATGTAGTGGGGATTTATTTACTGTGCTAACTCATCATAATAAAAATTATTAAAGAGGAAATAATATATACTCAAATCCATTAAGAAAAAATATTGTTCTTTCTTTTCTTTTCTTTCATTTTTTTCCAGACAGTGTCACTATGTTGCCCTTGGTACAGGCCCTGGCATCACAGCTCACAGCAACTTCCAACTCTTGGGCTTAAGTGATTCTC
>NW_003852447.1:7124714-7126576 GCF_000181295.1 Otolemur garnettii
CTATAGGCGCCGAGCCTACAAACTATTGTTTTCTAAAGAAAAAAAGCACTACTTTTCTAGACTGTTGTTTCCTTGTGGTGTTAACCCTTTCCCAGTCTCATGTGTTCCTTTTACTATATATGCATATGTAGGGAGCAACAGGACTCAAGATTATGATATGTTAGGCAGTCTTCAGATCTTACCTGGGAACTAGGGGACTGGCTCTTGTAACTAAGCTTTTAAAGCATGTAATTCTTGACTTACAAAAATTACAGGTGACTATATGTCATAAGTTGCCAGTGTTACTGGCTAATAAAAACCACTTGTGTTTAATCAGTGGATTGCTCAGTTATAAAAGGAAAGAGATCTTCTAAAATTTTTTGCTGGACCCATTAAGAATTAACAAAGTAGATAATAAAAACTAGGGTTAGAGATACTCTGATATTCATACAGGTTTTATTTTTACTTTTTTTTTAGTGACAGAGTCTCATTTTGTTGCCCTCCGTAGAGTGCTGTTGTGTCACAGCTCACAGCAACCTCCAGCTCCTGGGCATAGGTGATTCTCTTGTCTCAGCCCCCTGAGTATCTGGGACTATATGCACCCGCCACAACACCTGGCTATTTTTTGTTGCAGTTTGTCTGGGGCTGGGTTTGAACCCATTTGCCCTCTGTATATGGGGCCAGCACCCTACTCACTGAGCCACAGGTGCTGCCCCATACAGGTATTTTTTTTTTTTTTTTTTAAGGGACAGAGTCTCACTATGTCACCCTAGGTAGAGTGTCATGGCATCACAGCACAGTAACCTCCAGCTCTTGGGCTCAGGTGATTCTCTTGCCTCAGCCTCCCCAAGTAGCTGGGACTATAGGTGCCTGCTGCAATGCCCAGCTGTTTTTTTGTTGCAGTTTGGCCAGGGCCGGGTTTGAACCCACCACCCCTGGTATATGGGGCCGGTGCCCTGCTCACTGAGCCACAGGCGCCACCCTATTTTTTTTTTTTTAAAGCTACTAAAAGTATGAAGGTTCTTGCACACATTTTTATTTTATATATATTTTTCAGGTTAATGTGAGGGTACAAATAAGTAGGTTATGAGGTTTGTATTTGTTAGGTAGAGTCCCTGTTTTAATTGTGTCCCTCACCCAGGAAGTGTGCCATATACTCTTATATTGTGCCCATTAAGTTAGAGCACCCCAGTTCGCCACTGCCCCCCATCTTGGATTGAATTGAGTTTTTCTCTTGTATGGGTGTGTATTAGAATGTTTGCTGACTTCATGTTAGTATTGAATACATTGGATCATTGGATACTTGCTTTTCCATTCTTGTGATACTTTACTAAGAAGAATGTGTTTCAGCTCTGTGCCTATAGCTCAGTGACTAGGGCACCAGCCACATACACCAGAGCTGGTGGGTTAGAACCTGGCCCAGGGCCTGCCAAACAACAATGACAAGTATAATAACAATAAAAAAAGCTGGGTATTGTGGTGGGCACCTGTAGTCCCAGCTACTTGGGAGGCTGAGGCAAGAGAATGGCTTAAGCCCAAGAGTTTGAGGATACTGTGAGCTGTGATGCCATGGCATGCTACCAAGAGTAACGTAGTGAGACTCTGTCTCAAAAAAAAAAAAGAATGTGTTTCAAGCTGCATGCAGTGGCTAATCCTAGCACTCTGGAAGGCTGAGGCAGGCAGATTGCTTGAGCTCAGGAGTTTAAGACTCCTAGCATGTATCACAGATCATTTTTGAAATTTAAATTTATTTGTAGTGATGGTCTTGCTATGTTTGCTGAGACTGGTCTTTTTTTTTTTTTGAGACAGAGCCTCAAGCTGTCCCCCTGAGTAGAGTGATGTGTCATCACAGCTCACAGCAACCTCCAACTCCTGGGCTCAAG
>NW_003852447.1:7127257-7130105 GCF_000181295.1 Otolemur garnettii
GGTTGAGCTATAGGCGCCGAGCCTGCTGTTCTGTTTAACCCTGGTCTTTTAAACACTGAATTAGTTCTTTTTTCTGTAAAATATGAATTGAACAATGTTCCTAGCCTTTAGGGACCCTTTTTTAAATAAGGAAATAAAGTAATACATTAAACATTGCTCACACTGCTTTTATTTGGTTTTAGGAATATGAAAGTACCACTTAACTAGGGGGCTAGGGAAGATTTTAGAGAATAGTTTTGGTATTTGAGTAAGTATTGAGTATGAGTCTTTTTCAATATGGTTTCATGGTGCTACTTTAAACTGTTTCTAACTTGGTATTTTCAGCATTGAAGAAATCAGCATGTGAGTATTTTTGTGAAAGCAAAAACAATGTGAGAAATACAGCCTAATAAACTTTTAGATAATAGTATATTGAACACAATGTTATGTTGTGGCTTTATGTTATTTATTAATTTGTTAATACTTTGCTGTTAAGAATTTAATAATCCTAAGTGTAATATGATTTCTTTATCACTACAGATGTCCTCCTCGCACTTTCTTACCAGCCCTCTGCAAAAATTTTCTTGATGAAAGTGCTCCAGACAATGTGTTAGAGGTGACAGCCCGTGCCATAACATACTACCTGGATGTATCTGCAGAGTGTACCCGAAGGATTGTTGGGGTAGATGGAGCTATAAAAGCACTTTGTAATCGTTTGGTTGTAGTTGAACTTAACAACAGAACTAGCAGAGACTTAGCTGAACAGTGTGTAAAGGTAAGTATCATTTATTGGCCCATTTAAACATCACTTAGAGAATAAAAAATGTATTTTTATTAAAAAATAAAATTCTTATCGGCCTTATTCAGAATGATTGAGAACGGGGGAATTACAGCCTTTGTCGCACCAGTGGAACCCATAGGTCTTGGGAAAAGAAATCTTCAGAGGAAAATTGTAGGTGATTGATAGATTCTTTTATGTTACTTCAGTGTGCTTCATTCTGTTCCTGGTAGCCACTGACATTTGGAGATAGGTTATCCCTATTCTTACTCAAAATGTTTTGTATGATGGTAGTAATCATCATCACTACCACCACCATGAAAATTAACACTAACTTCCAGTGACAGGCATTATTTTAAGCACTTTGAGTATGTAATTCAGTTAATTTTCATGACAACTCTATATAAGGTAGTTTCATTTTACAGATGAAAACAATTCCAGTTACGCTGAGGTTAAATGCTCTTGGCAGAGCCAAGATTTGAAATTTAGGAATTTGAAGATTTAGGAAGTCTGATACCATGGCTCATGGACTTAACTATTTTGCTATACTCCCTTTACACTCTAAGCTGTCATCTTTTATTCCTTATGGGGCTAGTTATAAATTTTATGCAACTCTAAAACCATCACTACTTTGTCAGTAATTTATTAGAATTATTGGTGAACACATTTAGATTTTACATGATTCTCTTTTATAATTCTTGCTTTATTATTTTTATAGTTTTTGCTGCTCTAGGATAGTTTGCAAAGTTTTTTGTCTCAGGATCCTTTTCACAAGTTTTAAATGTTTGAGGATCCCCCAAAGAGCCTTTGTTTATGTAGTCTATATCTGTTTACATTTATCATGTTAGATATTAAAACTGAGAAATTGCGGCTGGGCATGGTGGCTCACACCTGTAATCCTAGCACTCTGGGAGGCCGAGGCAGGTCGATTGCCTGAGCTCACAGATTTGAGACCAGCCCAAGCAAGAGCAAAACTCCATCCCTAAAAAATGGCTGGGTGTTGTGGTGGGTGCCTATAGTCTCAGTTACTGGAGAGGCTGAGGCAAGAGAATCATTAGAGCCCAAGAGTTCAAGGTTGATGTGAGCTATGATACCACAGCTCTCTACTGAGGGAGACAAAGTGAAACTCTGTCTCAAAAAAAAAGAAAAAAAAATCTGAGAAATTAAAAATATATATTTATCTTAAAATCACAAAGATTTGGCACCTTTAGTTCCCAGCTACTTAGAAGGCTGAGGCAAGAGAATCACTTAAGCCCAAGAGTTTGAGTTTGCTGTGAGCTGTGACTCCACGGCACTCTACCCAGGGCGACAGCTTGAGACTCTTTCTCAAAAGAAAACAAAAAAGGATACATATGAAATTTACTAGATGTAGAATATAAATGTCTTAACACAATAACTAAGAAAATGCTGTGATGACTATGTTAATCAGTTTGATGATAATATTTCAAATTGTATATAAAACCAGCACATTGTACCCCATGATTCATTAACGTACACAGCTATGATTTAATAAAATAAACCTTTTAATAAAAAAAGAAAAAAAATCTTTGACTTGACTGAGCTCAGTGGCTTACACCTATTATCCTAGCACTGTGGGAGGGTGAGATGGAAAGATTGCTTGAGCTCAGGAGTTTAAGACCAGCGTGATCCAGGAGTGAGACTTTATCTAGGCATGGTGGAGCACTAGTCACAGCTACTTGGCAGGCTGGGGCAGGAGGATTGCTTCAGTTAGAAGTTTGAGGTTGCATTAAGCTATGATGATATCACTACACTGTAGCTGGAGTGTCCGAGTGAGACTCTCAAGAAGAAAAAAAAAACTTTGGCTTAGTAGCAGACATCTGGACCCTCATAGCTTTTTCTGTATTCGGTCTACTATAATATTATACCTCATATTATGGAAAACACTACTCTGTATTCATGAGAGAATGAGAATGAAGAAGACAAATAGTGTTATACTGTTGTTTTTTTTATTTTTTTTTTATTTTTATTTATTTATTTATTTATTTTTTTGAGACAGAGCCTCACGCTGTCCCCCTGGGTAGAGTGCCGTAGCATTACAGCTCACAGCAACCTCCAACTCCTGGGCTCAAG
>NW_003852447.1:7131847-7138882 GCF_000181295.1 Otolemur garnettii
TTTTTTTTTGAGTTTTTGGCTGGGGTTGGTTTTGAACCCACCACCTCTGGCATATGGGGCCGGCACCTTACTCCTTTGAGCCATAGGCGCCACCCTTGTTTTTGTTTCTTAAGACAGAGTCAAAGTCGTCCTTGGTAGAGTGCTGTGGTGTCACAGCTCACAACAACCTCGAACTCATGGGCTAAAGTGATTCTTTTGCCTTCGCCTCCCAAGTAGCTGGGACTACAGGTGCCCGCCACAGGGCCCTGCTATTTTTGTTGTTGTGGTGGTGGTGGTGGTGGTGGTTGTCATTGTTGTTCAGCAGGCCTGCTCTGGGTTCAAACCCACCAGTCCTAATGTATGTGACTAGTGCCCTAACCACTGAGCTACAGGTGCTGAGCCAGATTTGCCACTTTATTTTCTCTTTCTTTCTACCCCTTCTACTCTTTTCTCCTTTTCTTCTTCCTCCCTCCCTCTCTTTTTTGCACTGAACCTTGAAATTAAGTTCCATTTTTCAGGACACTTTCTCTCTAACTATTTTAGAATGTGTCTCCTGAGAGCAAGGATGTTATACCAAACCATAACACCATTATTTCTCTTAAGAAAATTAACAGTGATTCAGTAACAACATGGTATGCAGTTTGTAGGTGGTCCCCAGTGTGTCTTTTGTGGCTTAAAAACATCAGGATCCAGAGTTAGTCCATTGTGTTTAGTTTTTGTTCTTTTTTCCCCTCATTTAATGTTGAATACTCTTCCCCCTCTCTTTTGTTTCCCTGACACTGACCTTTTTGTAGAGATTAGGTCAGTTATTGTATAAAATGTCTCACATTCTAGATTTGTTTAATTATTTGTTCATGATAATTTTAGTTCGAGAGGTTAATTTGCAAGATACTATATAAGTGATGTTTCATTATTGGTGACCTGCCATTTAAAACAAAACAAAGCTCCCTATTTGGCTGTGGATTTTGCTTTTGCTGTCTTCCTGTTCATAGCTAGGCTACTAGAAAAAGTAGCAAAAGGTTTATGCTTAGTCACTATTTAGTCTGCTAAAAATCAGGTTTATGCTTGTATCACTCTTCCCTGAAACTGATAGGGAAAAGGTCTTCAATGATATCATAGTTGTGAAAGTTGGTAAACTTTATGCGTCCCTTACTTGATCCTACAGGTTGTTGGACATTGTCAACCATTTCTTTCTTTTTGAAATTTTATTCTTTAGATTTTGTCATATCTTTCTCTCTCTCTCTTGCATTCGTTTTAGCTTTGCAGATTCTTCTTAATTTTTACTTAAATGAATAGTATTTTCTAAGGTCCTATTTTTACCTTCTTAAAACTGTGTATTTTGCCTAGATAATCTCATTGTCACTTCAATGCCATTTATGTAAATTGTCCTCATTTTGTTATCTCTTTCCCTGATCTCTCAGTGAGGCCTGTTGGACTTTTTTTTTTCTTTTTCTTTTTGAGATGGAGTCTTACTATGTCGTCCTCAGTAGAGTGCAGTGGCGTCACAGCTCACAGTAACCTCAAATTCTTGGGCTTAAGCAATTCTCTTGCCTCAGCCTCCCAAATAGCTGAGACTACAGGTGCCCACCACAACACCCGTCTACTTTTTGTTGCAGTTGTCATTGTTGGCTAGCTGGCCCAGGCTGGGTTCAAACCTGCCAACTTTGGTGTATGGCACCAAGCCAGATTTGCCGCTTAAGAGAATGGCTTAAGCAATTCTCTTGCCTCAGCCTCCCAAGTAGCTGGGACTACAGGCACCCACCATAACACCTGGCTATTATTTTGTTGTTGTTGTCATTTTGGTTTAGCAGTCCCAGGCCGGGTTCAAACTCGCCAGCCCTGGTTAATGTGGCTGGCGCCCTAACCACTACTTTACCGGTGCAGAGCTTAAAGTTTAAATTTCTGCTATGCCTGCAAGATGAGTGAATCTTGTTAACTCTTTAGTTGAACCTGCACATCAACATTAATTTAGAAAATAAAGTTGATTCTTGGTGTGATGGCTCATACCTGTAATCTTCGTACTCTTGGGGAGCCAAAATAGGTAGATCCCTTGAGCTTAGGAGTTCTAGATCAGTCTGAGGAAGAGCAAGACCCTATCTCAACTAAAAATAGAAATAAACTAGCCAGGCGTTGTGGTGGGCAACTGTAACCTGTACTCCCAACTACTGGGGAGGCTGCGGCAAAAGGATTTCTTGGCCCTAGAGTTTGAGGTTGTTGTGAGCAATGACACCATGGCACTCTACCCAGGGAAACAGAGTGAGACTTTGTTTCAAAAAAAAGTTAATTCTTAATGGCTTTTGGGGGGGGGGGGCAGAGTCTCACTATGTGGCCCTCAGTAGAGTGCTATGACATCACAAGCTTACGGCAACCTCAAACTCTTCTTGTTTCAGCCTCCCAAGTAGCTGGGACTACCCATCACAACACTCAGCTCTTTTCTGTTGTTATACTTGTCATTGATTTTAGCTGGTTCAGGCTGGGTTTAAACCTGCCAGCCTTTGTGTATGTGGCCGGCACCCTACCCACTGAGCTACAGGTGCCTCCAGATTCTTAATGTTTTAATATTTATAGATTGTGAAGATGAAAAATTTACCCACTCTTTTTTTTTCTTTTAAATCTATATGAGCTTGTAATTTTTTATTAAATTTCTTGTAGTTCCTTAACTTGCCATGTAGATTTCACTATCTAAACCTGTCTTTAGGCTAGGTGCCTATGGCCCGAGTGGCTAAGGCGCCAGCCACATACACCTAAGGTGGTGGGTTCAAATCCAGCCTGGGCCCACCAAAACAACAATAACGGCTGCAACCAAAAAATAGCTGGGCATTGTGGTGGGCGCCTGTGGTCCCAGCTACTTGGGAGGCTGAGGCAGGAGACTCGCTTGAGTCCAGGAGTTAGAGGTTGCTGTGAGGTGAGCTGTGATGTCACATCACTCTACCCAGAGGGACAGCTTGAGGCTCTGTCTCAAAAAAAAAAAAAAAAAAAAGTAAACTTGTCTTTAGCTAGGCATGGTGGTGTTTGCTTGTGATCCCAGCTATTCTGGAGGCTGAGGTAGGAGGATCACTTGAGCACAGGAGTTGGAAGCTACAAAGAGGTATTATCATGCCATTGCACTCCAGCCTGGGTGACAGTAAGACTCTGTCTCTTAAAATTAAGTAAGTAAATAAACCTTCACTGTCCAGTATAGTAGCCATAGGTATTTATTGTGCACTTCAAATGTGGCTACTCCGAATTGACATGTATATATAAAATACAATACATGAAAGAATGTAAAATATATCAGTAATTTTTTATATTGATTACATCTTTAAAATTTTTGGGATATATTTGGTTAAATAGAATATATCATTGAAACTAGTTTTGTTTCACTTTACTGTTTGTTTTTTGTTTTGTTTTAGTTTTTTTGAGATAGAGTCTCAAGCTGTCGCCCTGGGTAGAATGTTGTGGTGTTGTAGCCCACAGTAACCTCAAACTCTTGGGATTAAGCGATTCTCTTGCCTCAGCCTCAAAGTAGCTGGGACTACAGGCCTCTGCCACAGTGCCCAGCTATTTTTTTGTTGTAGTTGTCGTTGTTTGGCAGGCCTGGGCTGGATTCGAACTTGCCAGCTCTGGTGTATATGGCTGGCACCCTAGCCGCTAAACTATAGGTGCTGAGCCACTTTACTTTTTTTTGTTTGTTTGTTTGTTGAGATAGAGTCTTCAGTTTGTCACCCTCGGTAGAGCACCTTGGAGTCATAGTTCATAGCAACCTCAAACTCCTGGACTCAAGCAGTTCTCTTGCCTCAGCCTCCCTAGTAGCTGGGACTACAGGCACCCACCACAATGGCTGGCTATTTTTTTTTTTTTTTTTATTTAGCAGGTCTGGGCTGGGTTCAAACCTACCAGCCCAGGAGCATGTAGCCAGTTCACTAACGATGGAGCTATAGGTGCCCAGCCCACTTTATTGTTTTTAATGTGTCTACTAGTAAATTTGGAGAGTGCCATTATGTTTTCAGTGATTCCAGAAAATTAGAATTACAATCTTTTGTTAATTTTGTTTTACCATTAATAGGTTTTAGAGCTGATATGCACTCGTGAGTCAGGAGCAGTCTTTGAGGCTGGTGGTTTGAATTGTGTGCTTACCTTCATTCGTGACAGTGGACATCTGGTTCATAAAGATACCTTGCACTCTGCCATGGCTGTGGTTTCAAGACTTTGTGGCAAAATGGAACCTCAAGATTCTTCTTTAGAAATTTGTGTAGAATCTCTGTCTAGTTTGTTAAAACATGAAGATCATCAGGTAAATAAATTGCTATTGTATACTTTTAGTTTCTAGAGTGTGATTTTTGTTTTATAGTATCCCCTATGTATAACTATGATACACTATAATTTAAATTTTCCACTTGAAGTAAAGATAATTCCATTTTCTTTTTCCTTTTTAAAAATCTATCCAAATTGTAATCATCTCTTACAATAACTTTTTAAATTATAAAAGTGATATGTGTTTATTAAAATTTAAGTATTATAGAAGTATATAGTTTTGCAGCTTCACTTTTCATGAAATGTAATTTTGTCTACTTAAGCTACGTGTCATTAAAATAAAATAATGTAGTATTTGTAATCTTATGTGTAACCTTTTCTTGAATTAGCATACTTTAGAAAATAAAACTTGACTTTTTAATGCCTTTCTACGATTTAGATATTTTCAGTTAATATTTGTAGATCATTTTGGCAAAGTTATGCATAATAATAAATATTTTTGAGCTTTTACTAATCATCCTGATTCTTTATAGTATTGTCTCATTTAAGCCTACATAATGAGATATAGCTCCATTATTATCCTCCTTTTGCAAATGAGGACACTTAGACCACTTAAGACACTTAAGCAATTAGATAATTTCTTTTGGTCATAGAGTTAGAATGTGGAGCTGGGATTCATTCTTGGCAGATTATATGCTTCATCACTTTGCTACAGCTGCTTTTCTTACAGTGCCAGTGTTGAAATGATCAGTAGTACTATATATATAATAATAAATAAAGATAGGTGAAGGTTAGGTGTGAAGGTGAATTTTATTTGTGTCCATATTCTTTACATCATTAGGTTTCAGATGGAGCTCTACGATGCTTTGCATCCCTGGCTGACAGGTTTACCCGTCGTGGTGTTGACCCAGCTCCTTTAGCTAAGCATGGATTAACTGAGGAGCTGTTATCTCGTATGGCTGCTGCCGGTGGTACTGTATCAGGACCATCATCAGCTTGTAAACCAGGTCGCAGTACCACAGGAGCTCCTACCACCACTGCAGATTCCAAGTTGAGTAATCAGGTGTCAACAATTGTAAGTCTGCTGTCAACGCTTTGCAGAGGCTCGCCAGTGGTGACACATGTAAGAATGTTTTTGAATCTTTGCTTTTTAATCTTTCAGAAAAGTGTTTTTGTGGGATGCTGATATATTACACTTTTTTTTTTCCTTGTTCTCTTTCTAGGATCTCTTGAGATCCGAGCTTCCAGATTCAATTGAAAGTGCATTACAGGGTGATGAAAGATGTGTGCTTGATACCATGCGTTTGGTTGACCTTCTCTTGGTGCTATTATTTGAAGGACGAAAAGCTTTGCCAAAGTCTAGTGCTGGATCTACAGGCAGAATCCCAGGACTCCGGAGATTGGATAGTTCTGGGGAGCGCTCACATCGTCAGCTTATAGACTGTATTCGAAGTAAAGATACTGATGCACTTATAGATGCAATTGACACAGGAGGTTAGAAAATATTTTTAAAATATAAAGAAAAAATGGAAATAAGGAATCATATAGGCAGTTTCTAGTTTTTGGATGGTTTACTTAGCAGTTAAATTTATGCCAGATGTATATAATAGAATGGCCAACCTCTTCCCCTATTTTCCCCTATTCCTGTGTATAATCACATAATTATGAGTCTGGTGTGTGATAAGACCTGAATAAATATTTGTTAAATGAGTAAAGCTTGTAGAAAGCTTGACATTTTCCTGTTTTATCATTGAAGGAGATTCTGTCAATTCTAAGTGAATTGCAGATTTAATTTAGGACTGTTGTTTTCTCAAGGTTGAGGGAAACTGACATGAATAAATTACAGTAATATGTAGTATATTATTAGATTATTTTAGACTGCTAGATGAGGTGATGAGCAAATATAAATTTCTGTAAGATGCTTCTGGGTCATCAGATTTTTTATTTTTTATTCTTTTGATTATATAAGTGGATTAGGTTCTTTTCCACAATTGTCTGATGCAACCAGTACCTTGTATTATATACTGTGTTGTTATTTTCCTTTTTTCATGTTCATTTTTAAAGTTTAAAGACTTGTGAATCCTAAGTGATTTACAAATTTTAGAATTTCCCTTTGCTGACCTTAGGTTTGGCTGGTTATTTACTACTTCGCAGTTGACCTAAATACTTAAAACAATCTCTTGGCCATATTTTTTGTTGTCTATTAATAATAGACTTTTTAAATGGTTCAGACTTTAGAAAAGTTGAGTATAATTTTATTCATTGGCTTTTAAAAATAAGTTGTTTTTATTTTTCCTTCACACTTTTAGCCTTTGAAGTAAATTTTATGGATGATGTAGGTCAGACTCTATTAAACTGGGCCTCTGCTTTTGGAACTCAGGAAATGGTAAGCTAATCAACAACAACTCAGATCTAAATCAAAGATTAAAATGTCATCAAAGCAACTTTATGATTCTTTATCATTTTATAGGTAGAATTTCTTTGTGAGAGAGGTGCTGATGTTAATAGAGGTCAAAGGTCGTCATCATTACATTATGCTGCATGTTTTGGAAGACCTCAAGTAGCAAAGGTAAAAATCCAGGTTTTTAAGTTACTAATACTTAACATTTTCATAATTAGAAAATTAGTGTGATATAAAAACTTTTAGTAAGTCATGCTTCCATGCCATCTCCATCTGCTTCATTCCCTCTGCCCACTGTGTTTCTAATTAGGTTTTTATTTATTTTTTTATTTTTATTTTTATTTTTTTTTTGAGACAGAGCCTCAAGCTGTCCCCCTGGGTAGAGTGCCATGGCATTATAGCTCACAGCAACCTCCAACTCC
>NW_003852447.1:7142029-7144761 GCF_000181295.1 Otolemur garnettii
CCCAGGGGGATAGCTTGGGGCCCAGTCTCAAAAAAAAAAAAAAAAAATTGTTTGAATTAATTTTTAAAGAGAGTGATGCTTCTGAGGGTGATTAATACTGAATAAGCAAAACAGGTTTTAGAGTTTCTAATTAAGGTATGTTTAAAGTTAGCCAATTGAGTGGATACAGTGGCTCATGCGTGTAATCCTAGCACTCTGGGAGGCCAAGGCAAGTGGATTGCTTGAGCTCAGGAATGAGACCAGCCTGAGCAATAGTGAGACCCCGTCTCTACTAAATATAGAAAAATTATCTTGGCATTGTGGCAGGCTTTTGTAGTCTGCTACACAGGAAGCTGAGGCAAGAGGATCAATCACCTGAGCCTAAGAGATTGAGGTTGCTGTGAGCTATGAATTGCCCACGGTGACAGAGTGAGACTCTGTAAGTAAATAAATAAATAAACTCTACCTCTAAATAAGTAAATAAAAATAAAGTTAGCTAGTTAATAAGTTTTTTATTGCTAGGCATAGTGGCTCACACGTGTAATCCTAGCATTCTTTTATTTATTTATTTATTTTTGGAGACAAGAGCCTCAAGCTGTCACCCTGGGTAGAGTGTCGTGGCATCACAGCTTACAGCAACCTCCAACTCCTGGGCTCTAGCGAGTCTCCTGCCTCTGCCTCCCAAGTAGCTGGGACCACAGTTGCCCGCCACAATGCCTGCCTTTTTTTTTTTGGTTGTAGCCATCATTGTTGTTTGGCAGGCCTGGGCTGGATTCAGACCCGCCACCTTAGGTGTATGTGGCTGGCGCCTTAGCTACTTGAGCCACAGGCACCGAGCCAATCATAGCATCCTAGAAGGCCGAGGCAGGTGGATCACCTGAACTTAGGAGTTTGAGAACAGCCTGAGCAAGAATGAGACCCCATCTCTTCTAAAAGTAGAAAAAAACTAGTCAGGTGTTGTGGTGGGCACCTATAGTCTCAGATACTTGCCAGGGTGAGGCAAGAGGATCATTTGGGCCCCTGAGGTGGAGGTTGCTAATGACCTGTTCCATGGCATTCTACCCAGGGTGACAGAGTGAGACTCTGTTTCTGAAAATAAAAAAAGAAAAAGTTGCGGGGCAGCACCTGCGGCTCAAAGGAATAGGGCACCGGCCCCATATGTCAGAGTTGGTGGGGTCAAACCCAGCCTTGGCCAACAACTGCAATAAGGAAAAAAAAAAGTTTTGGCTCAGCGCCTGTGGCTCAATTGGCTAAGGCGCCAGCCACGTACACCTAAGGTGGCGGGTTCAAATCCCCAGCCCGGGCCCGCCAAAGAACAATGATGGCTGCAACCAAAAAAATGGCCTGGCGTTGTGGCGGGCGCCTGTGGTCCCAGCTACTTGGGAGGCGGAGGCAGGAGACTCGCTTGAGCCCAGGAGTTGGAGGTTGCTGTGAGCAGTGAAGCCATAGCACTCTACCCAGGGGGACAGCTTGAGGCTCTGTCTCAAAAAAAAAGAAAAAAGTTTTTATTGAGCTGTCATGTTTAAAGTAAGTAGTCAGAGTATGGAATTATGAAAGGTTTAGGACGATGTTAGTGGGTATAGAGATAAGTGACAGATTGATGACTTTTTGGTCAAAGAATTAACTTGACTGAACTTGGTAATTGACAGTATATGGGAAATGATAAAGTGAATAGCCAAGTCATAAAGTAAATAGTACCTCTGTTAAAGGAAATTAGAAGAATGAGTTTGGTGGAGAAATCTACAGGTTCATATGGTAACATAATTTGAGGTGATAATAACCAAGTGAAATGAATCTACAATATGTTTTCAAGATACAAACGGCCTACATTTAAAATGATCAGTGCTAAGACAGATTTGCATTGGTACCTGCTTAAATAATTGTGGAAAATCTTTACAGAGTTGAATATTGAAGAAATAATGGATTGTTATATTCAAATTAAATGCTTTTCTTCTCTAGACTCTGTTACGGCATGGTGCAAATCCAGATCTGAGAGATGAAGATGGGAAAACACCGTTAGATAAGGCTCGAGAAAGAGGTCATAGTGAAGTAGTAGCTATTCTTCAGTCTCCAGGTGAGTGGTAAATTCTTTTTTTTTTTTTTTTTTTTTTTTAGACAGATCCTCAAGCTGTCCCCCTGGGTAGAATGCTGTGGCATCACAGCTCACAGCAACCTCCAACTCCTGTACTCAAGCAAGTCTCCTGCCTCAGCCTCCCAAGTAGCTGGGACCACAGGTGCCCAACACAACGCCCGACTATTTTTTGGTTGCAGCTGTTGTTGTTTGGCGGACCCAGGCTGGATGCGAACCTGCCACCTTAGGTGTATGTGGCTGGCGCTTTAGTTACTTGAGCAACAGGCGCTGAGCCGGTAAATTCTTTCCTTTTAAGCCATGTACAGTTATTCTTTAGCTTCACTTCCATAGAAGTATAGCTTTTTGTAGACACATTAACATTATATAAATGAACTATTCTTATAAGATCAAATTATTAGGTGGTACCTGTAGCTCAGTGGGTAGGATGCCGGTCACGTGCACCAGGGCTGCCAGGGCTGGTAGGTTCGAACCCAACCCAGGCCTGCTAAAACAAAAAAATACCTGGGCGTTGCGGCAGGCACCTGTAGTTCCAGCTACTTAGGAGACTGAGGCAAGAGAGTCACTTAAGCCCAAGAGTTGGAGGTTGCTGTGAGCTGTGATGCCATGCCACTCTACCAAGGACGACAAAGTGAGGCTCCGTCTAAATTAAAAAAAAAAAAAA
>NW_003852447.1:7145321-7152983 GCF_000181295.1 Otolemur garnettii
GCCACCTTAGGTGTATGTGGCTGGCGCCTTAGCCGCTTGAGCCACAGGCGCCGAGCCGTGCATTTTGTTGATAAAGTAGATTGACCAAGTTTTTAAGTTTCACAGAGTTGATGAATGCAGAGCCTCTGTGAAATAATTTTTGGAATCAAGTAGAATATCCAAAATTATCTTCTTAGTTTATTATTGAGCTCATCAAAAATAGTAAGTTCTTCAGTATTCAAACACCATTGATACAGAGTTCTAATTTCAGTTTACTTATTATTAGTTAGAGATGATTATAGTTTAAAGTTGGACATACTGTCAAGTTTTTTTTTCTTGAAAGAAAAAGTTTCCAAAAAAATATTTCTTTGAATGCTACTTGTCTGCAGGTGATTGGATGTGTCCTGTTAATAAAGGAGATGATAAGAAAAAGAAAGATACAAATAAAGATGAAGAAGAATGTAATGAGCCCAAAGGAGATCCAGAAATGGCACCTATATACTTGAAAAGGTTGTTGCCAGTGTTTGCACAGACTTTTCAACAAACGATGTTGCCTTCAATAAGGTACTTATTCATACTGTTTTGTATTAGTTTAAATTATACCAATTAGATGGATTTATTTATCTCCCTTTCTCAGAAAGATTTAAGGTTTATTTTAGTAATGAAAAGGTGTATAGTAAGAATAAAAATTAGATTTGAAGTAGAAAAGTCATACACTGGCAGTGTCCGTAGCTCAGTGGGTAGTGTGCCAGCCACATACACCCAGGCTTGTGGGTTCAAACTGGCCCAGGCCAGCTAAACAGCTGTAACAAAAAAAAAAAAAAAAATAGCTGAGCATTGTGGCGGGCCATCTATAGTCCCAACTACGTGGGAGACTGAGGCAAGAGCATGGCTTAAACTCAAGAGTTTGAGGTTGCTGTGAGCTGTGATGCCATGGCACTCTACCAAGGGTGTCATAGTGAGATTCTGTCTCAAAAAAAAAAAAGGTGGCGGCACCTGTGGCTCAGTGAGTAGGGCGCCAGCCCCATATACTCAGGGTGGCAGGTTCAAACCTGGCCCCTGCCAAACTGCAACAAAAAATAGCTGGGCGTTGTGGCTGGCATCTAAAGTCCCAGCTACTCGGGAGGCTGAGGTAAGAGAATCACCTAAGCCCAGGAGTTGGAGGTTGCTTTGAGCTGTGATGCCACAGCATTCTACCAAGGGCAATAAAGCGAGACACTTGTCTCTTAAAAAAAAAAAAAAAAACAATAAAGAAAAGTCATATCCTTTCTTCTGATGATCTGCCTAAAGAGAAAGGGTTTAGAAAATCAAGAGGGGCTCGGTGCCTGTGGCTCAAGTGGCTAAGGTGGTGGGTTCGAATCCAGCCTGGGCCCACCATATAACAATGATGCTGCAACCAAAAAATAGCCGGGCGTTGTGGCGGGCACCTGTGGTCCCAGCCACTTGGGAGGCGGAGGCAGGAGACTCGCTTGAGCCCTGGAGTTGGAGGTTGTTCTGAGCTGTGATGTCACAGCACTCTACCGGGGGGGGGGGGTGGGTGGGGGAAGAAAAGAAAGAGGAGTGGATTTCTTTCTTTCTTTCTTTTATTTATTTATTTTTTTAGCGAGACAAGTGTCTCACTTTGTTCCCCTCTTGCCTCAGCCTCCCAAGTAGCTGGGACTCCTGGTACCTGCCACAATGCCCAGCTATTTATTGTTGCAGTTTGGCTGGGACTGGGTTTGAACCTGCCACCCTCAGTATATGGGGCTGGCGCCCTACTCATTGAGCCACAGGTGCCACCCAAGAGGACTGGATTTCTAACACATTTTCTGCAGCTCCCTGAGTATTAACTCTCTAGAGAATTTTTGATAAGTATAGCAAATATTTATTGAGATTTATGGAGGCCATTTTGTAAGGTGGCCACTAGAGGAGTTATACCGATGATTTTTATTTTTTTATATATATATATATATATAATTGTTTATATGTTATTTGTGTATGTATATATAAAACATATATGTATTTTTAAAGATAGAGGCTTGCTATGTTGCCCAGGCTGGTCTCTAACTCCTGGGCTCAGTGATCCTCCCACTTCAGCCTCACAGTGCTTGAGAATTTTAAATATATATATATATATATTTATGTATTTTTTTTTTTTTTTTTTTGAGACAGAGTCTCAAGCTGTCACCCTGGGTAGAGTGCTATGGCGTCACAGCTCACAGCAACCTCCAACTCTTGGGCTTAAGCGATTCTCTTGCCTCAACCTCCCAACTAGCTGGGACTACAGGTGTCTGCCATAACACCTTGGTTGAGGTTGTTGTTGTTGTTTGGCAGGCCCCAGCTGGATTTGAACCGGCCAGCTCTGGTGTACATGGCTGTCACCCTAGCCTCTTGAGCTACAGGTGCTGAGCCTAATTGCCTTTTTTGAATCAGTTTGCTGGCATGGATATAGGATGTAGTACTCAAACACACTAAGTGTATGTAAAAGTGGTTAGGCTCTTAGATTCAAGAACCCCTCTGTGCTGATGCGATATGAAAAAAGGTTTTATAAAACATGCTATTTCTAATAGAATAGACTACAAGCTAAGTGTTCACAGTTTACTTTATGAAATAGTATTAGGAAACTTTTATGGTGTACTGAGTAAGAGATGAGTTTGAGGGTGGCGCCTGTGGCTTAAAGGTTAGGGTGCCGGCCCCCTATACCGGGGGTGGCAAATTCAAACCCGGGCCCTGCCAAAAACTGCAAAGAAAAAAAAAAAGATGAGTTTGAGTTTAGGCTTTGTTATTTTTTTAGCTCTGTGACCTTAGTAGACTGATTTAACTTTTTTTGTCTCAGTATCTTCACCTATAAATCTGAGATAGTAAAACTTACCTCATAGACATTTGTGTGAATTAAATGAGTTATAGTGTTTTATAAGTACATAAAACCATTCTTGGCTTAGGATGGCTCAGTATAAGATAGTGATAATGTGTAAATATTCTTACTACTGTTAGTTGAATTGAAATAACAGTATAACACTATTAGGCATAAATATTAATTTTTTACGATTGAAAATTAATACTCACTAAGAAAACTGGAAGTAACCAATTCTGTTAGGACAGTTTGTCCTCTCTGTCCACCTATCATTTTCTTTCATGTACTTGAATTTGTAATAGAATATAAAACCTAATTAAAGAAAATATAATGTTATGAATTCAACTAGAGGTAATACCTAGAAACTCTGCTGTAGAAATAACAGCTGTGTCAGATGCCTCTCTAGGGTGTTAGTTGCAATTTTTGCCTTTTCATTCTTCCATCCTCAAGATACTTAGATGCTTAGAAAATATTTCTTAAATGAATTGCTTTTTGGCTCTTTATAATAGACTAGTCTGGTTTTACTCTGTTACAATTTAAATGTATATGGATAAATTTTTATTTTAAAAGAACAGGGTACATGCTATAAAATTGAGGTAAGTTTGTGTGACTATCAAATGTGCCCTATTTTCTAAGCAAAGCAATAGGGAGGGAAAGGAGGCATGCCAACTTGATAACACTGGGAATACTTTGGGGCATGCGATTATTAGGATCTCTTATTTTTGTTTACATGAGAACATATTGACAAAGAACAAAAGTAATACTTTAATTCAAAATTTATTTTTCTTTTTTCTTTTCTTTTCTTTTTTTTTTTTTTTGAGACAGAGTCTCACTGTGTTGCTCTTGGTAGAGTGCTGTGGTGTCACAGCTCACAGCAGCCACCAGCTCTTGGGCTTAGGTGATTCTCTTGCCTCAGCCTCTAAAGTAGCTGGGACTACAGGTGCCTGCCACATCACCTGGCTATTTTTTTGTTGCAGTGGTGATTGTTTAGCTGGCCTGGGCCAGGTTTAACCCGCCAGCCTTGGTGTATGTGACTGGTGCAGTTGTACTATGGGCATTAAGCCCAAAATTTATTTTTCATGTGGACTAACTAGGCATTTTATATTCTTTGTATTTTGTGTTATAGGAAGTATAGTTTAGTTACAATTTATGTAACTTATTTTGCTTAGTAATCACATTACTTTTTACTTCATTTTTGAAAATTATCGTGGCATATTAACATTCATATTGGTTAATGTAAAATGGAAATACCACATTTAAGGAAATTATAAAAAGTTAGTTTTGATGAGCCCAATATATTAATAATAGAAAATAAATGAAATTACCACAAAAATGAACATAAATTATAGTGATAGTATTGAGTCTTAATTTTTTATATTTAAGTGTACATTTTTAGCAAAATGTATAAAACTTAGTGTTGGATGCTTTAGTTTTTATTAATTCATGCATTTTGGTTTATTTTGCATCTTTATTTGGCTTCATAAAATCCTTTTTTTACTTTCCAAGGAAAGCAAGTCTTGCTCTAATTCGAAAAATGATTCATTTTTGCTCTGAAGCACTGTTAAAAGAAGTTTGTGATTCTGACGTTGGTCACAATTTACCTACAGTATTGGTGGAAATCACTGCAACTGTCCTTGATCAAGAGGTCAGTTTCTTTTCTTTTTAAAACTCTTGTAGCAATTGTTTTACTCTAATTTTGGTAAATTATTTTCTCTGGAAATTATTGCAACTAAACTCACTTTGTTTTCCATTTTTTCTTCCTTGCTATTATGTACTTTCTTTTTCTTCTCCCCCAGGATGATGATGATGGCCACTTGCTGGCTTTGCAGATTATAAGAGATTTAGTAGATAAAGGTGGTGATATTTTTTTGGATCAGCTGGCCAGACTTGGTGTAATTAGCAAAGTGTCAACTTTGGCAGGTCCTTCCTCTGATGATGAGAATGAAGAGGAATCAAAACCAGAAAAAGTGAGTGGTCTTAATTATAGAAATACTAAGAACAGGGTTTCTTTTGAGGAAATTTGGTTTTAATTTATGATGATTTTTGTGAAAATAATAGCAACATGAAATAGTGCTTGTAGTTTTTTAAATTGGTCAGTTTTCTTTTACAAAATTTTATTGATACACGAGTATAACTAAAGAATGTTAGAATATCCTATCCAAATCGACTGGTTACTAACATTTTGCCCCATTTGCTTTATTATTTTTTTAGATAGTTATTTGTATGTACATTTATAAAAATATAATTTGAAGTTGGGCACAGTGGTTCATGCCTGTAATCCTAGCACTTTAGGAGACTGAGGCCAGAGAATTGCTTGAAGCCAGGATTTCAAGACCAGCCTGAGGAAAGAACAAGACCCTGACTCTACAGGAAATAGAAAAATTAGCCAGGTGTAGTGGTGTGCCCCTGTGGTCCCTTTGGCTTAGGAGGCTGAGACAGAAGGACTACTTTAGCTGAGGTGATGGGGTGGTGAACTGTGATAATGGTCCTGCACTCTAGTCCAGATGACAGAGCAAGACCTTATCTCCACAAAACAAACAAACAAATAAAAAAAAACAAACCCAAAACTCAAAAATTATTTTACAGTTAAGGTAGATATAGAGTACCCCTTTTTATACCTAAATACCTCCCCCAAAAGCCAGGACTTTTTCTTATAAGGTCCTAGTATGCAGGCAGAATGGGGACCAAAGACCTCATTCTTGGTAAGGGAAAAAAAAAACCCAGTGAAAGGGGAAAACAAAAAAGTAAGCTAAGCAAGGCACAACAAAGGAAAGTCATCTAGTTTACCTTTAAACCAGCCACTGCTAAATTTATCTGAGCAAGTTTCCCACTTTTCCTAGAAGCCTGGCCCTTAGGGGATACAGCTTAGTAACACCCCTGCTGGGTCTGTATGCACTCTAAAGGAATAATGGCCACAGAGGAAAGCTGTGTGCAAGGCCTGGCAAGAAACATTAAACTAGGTTGTCTCTTGCCCAGTTAATGGTCAAAGCAAATACCCATTGTGGAGATGAGTATTTGGCTGGGGCAGAGAGATCAAGGGAACAACAGCTCCAGCCTTGAAATATGGGTAGGAGAGCTCACATCCCTTATCCCAGAGGAAGACCTTCTGTAGTGGTGATGAGAGGAAAATTCCTCTTTCCCACCAATTCTTTAAAGGAGATTAATGCCAGTGGCATTTTACTCTTCAGTGAACTAGAGGGTATTAACAGCCCCCCCACCCCTGACCCTCCCAAGGAATCCATGTGTGACCACAGACAGGAGGCTGTCCTCACACAAGGCTCAGGTTCTGGATTTCTCAAGACTACTCAGACCCTCCAAATTAATGGTTATAGAAATAATAGGAGCTGATATGCTTACTCAGAGAAACTGCTGACATCTTTTTCCCTTCCTCAGCTTACTCTATAGGCCAAAGAGCAATTAGCTTGCAAGAAAAGCAGAGTGGAACTGACACTTGGGGCCACCCACCGGAACCCCACAAACAGGCAGTGGTCCCCTGTGCTCCCACCTTTGGAAATTCTATTCTCTGTGTCTTGTCTCTCTCTGTTGTTTCCAACTTAACGTTTCTTCGGAGGGTCACTGCCAGATCCACAGGTCTTTTTTTTTTGGGAGACAGAGCCTCAAGCCGTCATCCTGGGTAGAGTGCTGTGGCATAGCTCACAGCAACCTGCAACTCCTGGGCTTAAGTGAATCTCCTGCCTCTGCCTCCCAAGTAGCTAGGACTGCAGGCACCCACCACAGTGCCTGGCTATTTTTTTGGTTGCAGCTGTCATTGTTTGGCAGGCCAGGCTGGATTCTAACCCGCCAGCTCAGGTGTATGTGGCTGGTGCCTTAGCTGCTTGAGCCACAGGCGCCGACCCAGATCCACAGGTCTTAATGGATCCTGCCCCCGGGGTGGGACCCCAGCACTAGTACAATACCAAAATTTGGACTAATCAGAAAATGTAATATTTAGGTAAAGCTGATATGTAATCCAGAGACCATATTCCAGTTTTGCCTTTATTCTTAATAACTTTTTTTTTTTCTGGTCCAGAGTGTAATATAAGAACCCACATTATCTTAGTTATCAAAATCCTGAGAACCTACAACAGTTTGCAGTTTTCTTTTTCTTTTGTAGCCTTTGTATTGAAGATAAACCAGTTAATTTGTACAATGAGCTTCACTTGGTGTTAATGTCATGTTTCTTTGTAACTAGATTCAGGTAATGAGTTTTAGCGGGAATAATATAGAGGTGATATGTCTTTCCTTGGTGCATAATCTCCTTTCTTAGAGGTACATGCTGTCTGTTTGCCCTGTTGCCAGTGATGTTAACTTGGATCACTTGTTATGTTTATCTTTACCAGGTTTCTCTGCTATAAAGTTACTGTTTTTCCTTTTGTAATTAATAAGTAATTTGTAGGAGTATAATTTGGGACTATTTACATACTACCAAATTATATTCTTATTAAATTTTACCTACTAGTTTCAATATTCATGGATAACTAACTCTTTTCCTTAGCCTGCAAATTTAAAACATGCCTTACCCATTCTTTACTGTCATCAAGACTTATTCCTAACATTTAGTGAGTATCTCTTAGTATATATTAATGACTAAGCAGTGACATTTTTAGAAAAATGGTAGAGTATGAGTTGTAATTGTAGAATCCTGACAGGTGAAAGAGCATGTATATGTATTTTCTAAGTCTGATTGTCAGAATTACTAGGGGATTTAACAAAAAACAAAACATAATACAGTATCTTAGCTCATCTTCTGGAATTCTTTTACTGAAGAAATAGGTTACAGCAATCCCAAGCAAATCCCAGCAGTCTTTTTATAGAAATTAACAAGCAGATTCTAAAAAATTTTTTTTTTT
>NW_003852447.1:7154385-7155975 GCF_000181295.1 Otolemur garnettii
CCAAGTAGCTGGGACCACAGGCGCCCGCCACAACGCCCGGCTATTTTTTGGTTGCAGCCGTCATTGTTGCTTGGTGGGTCCGGGCTGGGGACTCGAACCCGCCACCTTAGGTGTACGTGGCTGGCGCCTTAGCCGGTTGAGCTATAGGCGCCGAGCCTTGGCAAAGGATTCTTAAATCAGAAAGCTGCACTCCATTGAAATTACAAACTTTAGGCTCAGCACCTGTAGCTTACCGGCCAGGGAGCTGGCCAGATACACCAGAGCTGGTGGGTTGCAATCTGGCCTGAGCCTGCCAAACAACAATGCCAACTACAACAACAACAACAAAAATTGCTGGGCATTGTGGTGGGTGCCTGTGGTCCCAGCTACTTGGGAGGCTGAGGCAAGAGAATGGCTTAAGCCCAAGAGTTCGAGGTTGCTGTGAGCTGTGATGCCATGGCACTCTACTGAGGATGACATAGTAAAACTCTGTTTCAAAAAAAAAAAGAAATTACAAACTTTACCTCTTCAGAAGGTAAAGGTAAACATTAACACTGTTGAAAAAGTGAAAAGGCAAGCCAAAGAATTTTCTCAGATTTTGCTGATTAAAAAAATAACTATTTTGGCTTGGCACCCATATCTCAGTGGTTAGGGTGCTGGCCACACACACCAGACCTGGTGGGTTGAGTTAGAACCCAGCTCAGCCTGCTAAACAACAATGAAATGACAACAAAAAAATAGCCGGGGCTCAGCGCCTGTGGCTCAAGTGGCTAAGGTGCCAGCCACGTACACCTAAGCTGGTGGGTTCAAATCCAGCCCGGGCCTGCCAAACCTCAATGATGGCTCCAGTGACAACAACAACAACAAAAATAGCTGGGCGTTGTGGTGGGTGCCTGTAGTCCCAGCTACTTAGGCAGAGGCAGGAGAATCTCTTGAGCCCAAGAGTTTGGGGTTGCTGTGAGCTGTGACGCAACAGCACTCTACTGTCTCAAAGAAAACTTTGTTTTTGATGAGTATTTTCAGTGGCTACCAGACTCTTGGTTTTCTAGCACTTTAATCATATTTCATTGCTGTGTGATTCTTAAAATTCCTGATGAGAAGTTATTATAAGGTATATAATATATCTTCCTGTGGGTGATTCTAAGATTTTATTACAGGCTTTCAGCATTTGACTTGGATGTTCCTTGCTATGTTTGGGGTATGTATTTGTGCGCATATGTGCGTATGTGTACCCCTACTCAGTATCCAATTTTAGTTGATCTGTCTGCTTACTGTTTTGGTCAAATTTGGAAATTTTTTTAGTTTGAACTATTTTTCTCCTTTTTGCCTGAGTATCAGATCACACTTGTTAGACTGCTTGATATAATTGCATGGGTCACTGAAATGTTTTTTTATTTTTATTTTTTAAAGTATTTTTTGTTTTGCTTCATGGTAGATGCAAAATCATGGTAGACACACATAATTCTATAGCTGTGTTTTCAGTTTTACCGATCTTTTTAATTTAATTTAATTTTATTTGTGAGACGAGTCTCACTAAGTCACCCTTGGTAGAGGGCCGTGGCATCTTAGCTCACAGCAACTGCAAACTCTTGGGCTCAAGTGATTCTCTTG
>NW_003852447.1:7157082-7162021 GCF_000181295.1 Otolemur garnettii
GTGGCTGGCGCCTTAGCCGGTTGAGCCACAGGCGCCGAGCCAACATTTTCTAAAATATTAGTAACATCATAGGAATGATCTAGTATATTTGATTTACTTGGTTAAGGTAGGGCCTTGGAATTTATTTTGATAAAAACTTCTCTTCATACTCTTTCTTGTACCACTAGGTTTGGATACCATTGATCTCATGTGAACTTCCATTTTTTATATATCAGCAATTAGGCCAAGAGGTGTAGTGAGTTTACCAAGGTTTTAGATCATTAGCTATTTGTGTGTAGTGCTCTAATCCATTGGTCTTTACCTCTACTCTGGACATGATTTGGTCATTATTTATACAATTTTTTTTTCTTGTGAAACAGTCTGATTTTATTTTGCTGCCCTGGCTAGAGTATAGTGGCATCATCATAGCTTATTGCAATCTCAAACTCCTGGGCTCAGGCAGTCCTTCTGCCTTAGCCTCCTGTCAGCTAGGACTATGGGAGTGTACCACTGCATTGGCCAGTTTTTCTGATTTTAGTAGAGATGGTGTCTCACTTTTCTCAGACTGATCTTGAACTCCTAACCTCAAGTAGTCCTCTCACCTCAGCCTTTCAGAGTGGTAAGATTATAGGTGTGAAGCACTGTGTCAGCCTATATAAATTTCTTATCCTTTTTGGGATATGTTTGCAAGATTTAGTTTTAAGTAGTTGATCTGAATACATAATAAACCACAGGCAGCTGAATATTGTGTTCACGATGTTTAATTCTAAGTTTGATTGATTATCATGTTAAAATACTTAGGAGGATGTGAAATAGAAATTGTTTTCACTGTTTTAATAAATAATTCTACACATTTAGGAAGATGAACCACAGGAAGATGCTAAAGAATTGCAGCAGGGTAAACCATATCATTGGAGAGACTGGTCAATTATTAGGGGAAGGGACTGCTTATATATTTGGAGTGATGCAGCAGCCTTGGAATTATCTAATGGCAGTAATGGATGGTTCAGATTTATCTTGGATGGAAAACTTGCCACCATGTATTCAAGTGGTAGTCCTGAAGGTGGATCGGATAGTTCAGGTAATACTTTGTTTAAATTAAGATATTTTCCCAGTTTCTATCATTTGTTTTCCTAGTCATGTTTTTCTTGCCATTGTCATGGAAATAGCCAACTTCTTTAGTATTATTAGAGAAAAATTATACCATGAATATACTTCATAGATTCCTTTTCATGAGACAAAGAACTGCACTAAAGGTACGTGTAATTCCTCCAGTCTTTTTTTTTTGTTCATTTAATTATTTAATTGTTTGCTGTGAGTAGAGTACTGTGGTATCAGCTTAGCTCATACCAACCTCAAATTCCTGGGTATAAGCAATATTCCTGCCTCAGCCTCCTAAGTACTTGGGACTACAGGCACCCTCCACAATGCCCTGCTAATTTTTCTGTTTTTTCAGTAGAGACTAGGTCTTGTTCTTGGTCAGGCTAGCCTTGAACTTTTGAGCTCAAGGGATCCATTCCAGCCTCCCACTGTGCTAAGATTAATTACAAGGCAATAGCCACTGAATCCCTCTAGTCTTTAAGATAAAACAGTCTTTTATTAGGCAGTGGTAAATTATAAGGGTTTATTACTGTCTAAGGTATATCTTTTCCCAAAGGCCTCATATTTAAAAAAATTAAGCCTATAGGATGCTCTTATGCCTGAATCTAAATACTGTATCAAAGCAGTAAGAGGATACCAAAGGAAAAAAAAAATTACTGATTTAAGTTTTATGTTACAACATTTATATTCTATTAAATAGTTTTTTTAAAGCATGGAATATTTCAAAGGAGTAGGATTTCTAAAACAAGTATTTTATCTTTATAGAAAGCAGAAGTGAATTCTTAGAGAAGTTACAAAGAGCCCGAGGCCAAGTAAAGCCATCTACTTCAAGTCAACCTATATTATCAGCACCAGGACCCACTAAACTTACTGTAGGGAATTGGTCACTAACCTGTTTAAAAGAAGGAGAAATTGCTATTCATAATTCAGATGGTCAGCAGGCTACAATATTGAAAGAAGATTTGCCTGGTTTTGTATTTGAATCTAACAGAGGAACCAAACATTCATTTACTGCAGAAACTTCTCTGGGTAAGTATGTAGATCCATAAGTTTAGCTGGTAAGAATAAATGAATATGTTAAATTACAGTAAAATGTGTTTTATGGAGTGTTTTTTTTTTTTTCTTTGTTCCCCAAGGTTCAGAATTTGTGACTGGCTGGACTGGCAAAAGAGGCAGAAAACTCAAATCTAAGTTAGAAAAAACAAAGCAAAAGGTATATTTGTGGGACATGCTTTTAGCTTGTTGTTTATTTTGCCTTGGTGAAGTTTCAATGATTGGTTATAAGCATTGAAAAAAATTGAGCCTTATAATTTAAGCTACCCTAATTTTTTTTTTAGCTTTTCATTTGTCTATATTCATTACTTTTCAGAATGTTTGTATATTGTTTTTATACATACACTAAGTACTAACATTAAAAAATGGAAATTTCTATGAGTTAAAGAATAAAACTTAAATTATTTGACTTATACACAAAAACTGAAATTATTGATAGCAATATTTTAATGATACAGTGGTATTGAAAATGATCATTATATATTACAATCTAGATTTAATACTTTATGATACAGCAACATAACTGTCTGATTTTAAATTTAGATTATTTTAATGCTTAATTTTTTTTTTTTTCTTTTGGTCAGGGCTGGGTTTGAACCCTCCTCTCCCAGTATATAGGGCTGGTGCCCTACTCCTTGAGCCACAGGCACTGCCCTTTAATTTATTATCATTTTATTATTATTATTTTTTGAGATAGAGCCTCAAGCTATCACCCTGGGTAGAGTGCTGTGGCATCACAGCTCACAGCAACCTCCAACTCCTGGGCTCACATGATTCTCTACTCTCTGCCTCCCTAGTAGCTGGCATTATAGGTGCCCACCACAACGCCTGGCTATTTTTTGGTTGCAGCCATCACTGTTGTTTGTGGACCTGGGCTGGATTAGAACCCACCAGCTCAGGTGTATGTGGCTGGCGCTTTAGCTGCTTGAGCCACAGGCCCGGAGCCAATTTATTATTTTTTTTTTGGTAACTTAGTCTCACTCTGTCACCGGAGTAAAGTGCCTGCTGTGGCATCATGGTAGCTCACACCAACCTCAAACTCCTGGGCTCAACTGATCTTCTTGCCTTAGCCTTCTAAGTAGCAGGGACTACAGATGCCCACCTCCACACTTGGCTAGTTTTTAAATTTTTTTAGTAGAGACAAAGTCTCACTCTTTTCTTGCTGTTTTTTTTTTTTTCTTTTTCTTTTTTTTTTCTCTTGCTAGACAGTTTCACTTTGTCGCCCTCAGTAGAGTGTTGTGGCGTCATAGGTTACAGCAACCTCAAGCTCTTGGGCTCTAGTGATTCTTTTGCCTCAGCCTCCCAAGTAGCTGGAACTACAGGCACCTACCACAATGCCTGGCTGTTTTTAGAGACAGCTCTGGCCCTTGCTCAGGATGATCTCAAACCTGTGGGCTCAGGCAGTCCACTGCCTCAGCCTCCCAGAGTGCTAGGATTATAGGCGTGAGCCACTGTGCCTGGCCCTGAGGTGTCACTCTTGTTCAGGGTGGTCTGAAACTCCTGAGCTCAAGTGATCCTCCCATGTCAGCTTCCCAGAATGCTAGGAATACAGGGTTGAACCACTGTGCCTGACCTTTTTTTTTTTTGGAGATAGGGTCTCAGTATGTTGAAATACAGTGGTATGATCATAGCTTACTGGAACTTTGAATTCAGGCAACTTTGAAAGCATCACTCAAGTGATGCTTTGGCCTCAGTCTCCTGAGTAACTCATATTTCAGGCGCACACCACCACACCAAGCTAATTTTTAAAATTTTTTTTTAGAGGTGGGAGTCTTTTTTTTTTTTTTTTTTTTTGTGACAGATCCTCAAGCTATCCCCCTGGGTAGAGTGCTATGGCACCCGCTAAAATGCCCCGGCTATTTTCTGGTTGCAGCCATCATTGTTGTTTTGGCGGCCGGGCTGGATTTGAACCTGCCACCTTAGGTATATGTGACTGGCGCCTTAGCCACTTGAGCCGCAGGCGCTGAGCCTAGAGCTGGAAGTCTTGACTGTATTGCCCAGGTTAGTCTTAAACTCCTGGACTCAAGCAGTCATCCTACCCGCCTTGGTTTCTCAAAGTGGTGAGATTATGAGTATGAGCTACTACCATACTCACTCTTTAAAAAAGAAGTTGAAGAATTAAATTGGCTGGGTGTGAATCCTCATGCCTGTAATCCTAGCACTATGGGAGGCCGAGGAGGGACGATCCCTTGAGATCAGATCGAGACCAGCCTGAGTAAGAGCAAGACCCTGTCTCTTCCAAAAATACAAAAAATTTAGCCAGGTTTTGTGGTAGGCTCCTGTGGTTCCAGCTACTCGAGAGCCCAAGGCAGGAGGATCTGAACTTGGAGTTTGAGGTTCCTTTGAGCTAAGCTAGCCTGGGAAGCAGAGTGAGACTGTTGGGGGTAGGGGGTAGGGGAGAAAAAAAGAATTAAATTAAGATTTGATTCAACATTTTCTGGTGAATAATGTTATTTATAATGGCAATATATAATTTGTAGTTTTTAAATACAGTATGCAAAGAAGGCTTGTAGATGTTGGCATTATTAGAGGATACTTGTGTTTCTGTGACATAGGTCATAAAAATGGTTTTTTATATGTGATATATATATGTATGTATGTATGTATGTAAAGATATTTATGTCTTTGTTATTTTGAATGTTCTGGGTTATCTCTAAGATGTTTCCAGATGTTAGACTTTGGAAAGAACATGCCTTTTAAAGAAAGGAAAAAAAAATATGAAACTATAAAATATATTGATGCTTCTAAATTTAAAAAAAAGATGGTAGAGGTACAGATTTCTTTTTTTCTTTATTTTTTTTTTTTT
>NW_003852447.1:7163366-7168223 GCF_000181295.1 Otolemur garnettii
CCCAGGGTGAAAGCTTGAGGCTCTGTCTCAAAAAAAAAAAAAAAAAAACCCATAGACATTTGAAAAATGTGACAGTAAATAGATTTTGAATAAGACATTTGGTTGTAGTGTGAAACTTGATACAGAAGTTCACCTTGTCTGAACTCAGTTAAGAACATTCCCATTAGACAACACAAATTTTTCGCTGTACTATCCATGTCTGTGAATGACTATGAAAACACTATTACTTTTGAGGTTACAAATCTATTTGTAAATGTGAAATTCTTAAATAAAGCTGACCATTCACCTACATGAGGAATTTTTTGGAATATCTAGTATTTTGTTTTAACCAACCAAATCTATACTAATTCATGAGGACTTGAAATTTCATAATATGAAAAATAAATCAATGATTTTGTCATTTTAATCTTGTATCCTCATTTTCCTAAACTTACAGTGATTCACTTTCTCATAGTAAAATTAGTAGTAACCAGGTAGCTGTCTTTTTGTATATATAGTGTATGTAGAAATGTACTAATTTGGAGTAAAAATAATTTTAACTATTAGTTTGATTTCAGTTTGTATTTATTAATACTGTTTTATAAAGGGATAGTTTCAAAGTTGTCCAGTATCTAGAACTTGATATCTTTTAATTGTGAATGGTACACCCAAACAAAATGAAAAGGTGTTATTACAAACTATAATAGCTTAGAGAGAGATTTTTTCTGTTGTGTTAGTATTATGCTTGATTAGTTTGTGATTATAATAGATTCGAGTAAGTCCTAAATTTACATTATTTAAGCATATATTTGTAAATAGTATCATGTACTATCAGACACAAACGTAGAACATGTGTAGGTTGTTGTCTCAAGTAACTTATTTCAACTTGAATAAGAAGTAATTAGTGGACAGTTGACAGTAGGGTTATTCCTTCTCATAAAATATGTCAGTATGAGTGTCATTGTATACTATGTGTGAATAATAAAAATAGAAAAAAAGACATAAAACCTAAAGTATACCCTAGAATGTTAGAGTCAGCTTTGGTTGATGGGATTTATAGGTGGTTTGATCTTCTCTCCTCTCTTCTCTCTTCTAATTGGCTCACGACAAACAGATTACTTTTATGAGAAAAAAAAGCAGAATTAATTTTTTTTATTTTTTTTGCAGTTTTTGGCCGAGGCTAGGTTTGAACCTACCACCTCTGGCATATGGGGCTGGCACCCGACTCCTTTGAGCCACAGGTGCCACCCAGCAGAATTAATTTTTTACCAATTGTGTGATTTTATTTTAAATAAACTAAGTATTTATTTAGCACATGAAGTTTTGCCAGAAATTGAAAATAATAAGATTTATTTTAGTTAACAGTGCTAGAATCTAGTAGATTTTTTCGTGTCACAGGTAACAGCAACCTCCAACTCTTGGGCTTAAGTGATTCTCTAGCCTTAGCCTCCCAAGTAGCTGGGACTGCAGGTGCTCACCACAACACCTGGCTATTTTTGTTGCAGTTGCCATTGCTGTTTTAGTTGGCCGGGGCCGGGATTGAACAGGCCATCCACAGAATACAGGGCCACTGCCCTCTAGTAGAGTACTTTTTTGACTATTTTAACTTTTGACGTTTATGAACAGTAACATTTTTTGGAAGTTCAGCTATCCCCAAATTTTATTTTGTTTTATTTTATTATTATTTTTAAGACAGAGTCTCAGTATGTTGCCCTCTGTAGAGTACTGTGGCGTCATAGCTTACAGCAACCTCAAACTCCTGGGCTTAAGAGTTTTCCTCAGGAACAGTAACATTTTTGGAAGTTGAGCTAGCTCCAAATTTTATTTTATTTTATTTATTTATTTTTGAGACAGTCTTACTATATCATCCTTTGTAGAGTACTGTAGAGACATCATAGCTCACAGCAAGCTCAAACCCTTGGGCTTAAGTGATACTTTTGCCTCAGCCTCCAAAGTAGCTAGGACTAGAGGCACCCACTGCAATGCTGGGCCATTTTCTTGTTGCTACTGTCATTGTTGTTTTAGCTGGCCTGGGCGGGACTTGAACCTGCCAGCCTCAGTGCATGTAGCTAGCTGGCCTGGGCCAGACTTGAACCTGCCAGCCTCAGTGCATGTGGCTGGCACTGTAACCACTGCGCTATGGGTGCTGAGCCCAAATTTTAAACTTATTTTATTTATTTTTGGCCGGGGCTGGGTTTGAACCCACCACCTCCAGCATATGGGGCCAGTGCCCTACTCCTTAGAGCCACAGGCGCCGCCCAAATTTTAAATTCTTAAAGCCACATACATACACATAAATGGGAAGATTTATTGTATAATTTTTAATTGTAGTGAAATTGCATATTTGTTATGTTTACTTTTATAGGTACGAACTATGGCTCGAGATTTATATGATGACCACTTTAAAGCTGTTGAAAGCATGCCTCGTGGAGTAGTGGTAACGCTCAGAAACATAGCAACTCAGTTAGAGTCATCTTGGGAACTTCATACAAATAGACAAGTATGACAGCCTCTGGATTTTATGACTCCGTGAACTTTAGTTTTCTGTTTTTTTTTTTCTGGACCAGGTTTCCCTTTGTTAACCTAGGTAGAATGCCCTTGGGATCTTAGCTCACCACAGCTTCAAATTCTTGAGCTCAAGTGATCCTCTTTCCTGTCTCAGCCTCCTGAGTAACTGGGACTACAGGCACCCGCCACCACACCTGGCTGTTTTTTACAGATTGGGTCCTGGGTCTTGCTTAGGTTGATCTCAAACTCCTGAGCTCAAGCAATCCACCCACCTCGGCTTCCCAGAGTGCTAGGATTACAGGCGTGAACCATTGCAGCTGGCCTTAGTTTTGTTTTTCTTCTTTTCTGTTCCTTACATCCTGAATATTGAGTTAAGGTTGAAACTCGACAACCAGATGGGCCAAATCTGGTCTGCTAGTTGTTTTTTTATGACTTTGTGAGATGAGAATGGTTTTGAAATTTTTAAATGATTGAAAACAAATCAAAAGAAGAATAATATTTCATGACACATGAAACTGTATAAAGATCATATTTTAGTGTTCATAAGTAAAATTATATGGCACATAGCCATGCTTATTCATTTACCCATTTTTGTCTATAACTACTCTGGTGCTACAACAGCAGGGTTGAATAGATCTGGTGGAGTCTAAAATGATGACACAAGAACCCTCCCAAAAAAGTTCTCTGACCTCTGGTTAGAGATAATTTGCTTTAATACTTTTTTTTTTTTTAAACTAAAATTCATCCTTTAATTAGGTTACTTTTGTTTTTAACTAATCCTTTTTTTCCCCCTTATTCCAAGATCCCACCCAGGATACATTACATTCTTTTCATTTTATTTTAATTGTTTTTTATTAAATCATAACTTTGTACATTGATGCTTTTATGGGGTTCAGGGTACTGCTTCAATATACAATGTGAAATGCTTACATTGAACTAAGTAACATCCATCACAGTTATATTCATACCCCACCTAATGTGCATGATGCAATGGTATATTGCTTTAATACTTTGAACTGGATTTTTTTTTTTTTTTTTTGAGACAAAACCTCAAGCTATCCCCCTGGGTAGAGTGCTGTGGCATCACAGCTCATAGCAACCTCCAACTCCTGGGCTCAAGCGAGTCTCCTGCCTCAGCCTCCTAAGTAGCTGAAACCATAGGCGCCTGCTACAACGCCTGGCTATTTTTTGGTTGCAGCCGTCATTGTTATTTTTGGCGGGCCCTGGCTGGATTCGAACCTGCAACCTTAGGTGTATGTGGCTGGCACCTTAGCCACTTGAGCCACAGGCGCTGAGCCTTGTTTGTTTTTGAGACAGTCTTACTCTGTTGTCTGCATGGAATGTTGTGGCATCATAGCTCACAGCAACTTTAAAGTCTTGGGCTCAAGCAATCCTCTTGCTTCAGCCTCCCAAGCAGCTGGGACGACTGGTGCCTGCCACAATGCCTGACTGATTTTTCTGTTTTTAGCAGAGACAGGGTCTTGCTCTTGCTCAGGCTGGTTTCGAAATCCTGAGCTCAAGCAATTCACCCACCTAAGCCTCCCAAAGTGGTAGGATTTACAGGCATGAACCACTACGCTTGGTAGTAATTTGAACTTTTAATGTTTAATATCCAATTTATTTTGTGATAATTGATGTTACTTTTAAGAGGTGTGTTACTTGGACTATCTTCATTAAAGTTTTTTTTTTCTTTTAGTGTATCGAGGGTGAGAACACTTGGAGAGATTTAATGAAGACAGCTTTAGAAAACTTAATTGTACTTTTGAAGGATGAAAACACAATTTCACCATATGAAATGTGCAGTAGTGGGTTGGTACAAGCACTTCTTACTGTTTTAAACAATGTAAGTTTGTCTAGTAGTAGAGAACAAAATATAGTTTTAAAAACTATTTGTAGCTGTGCTTTTGGTAGAGCAATTTATAGTTTTGTTAAATATTTAAAAACTGAATAAAAGTTTACATTTCTGATTTCTTTAGCCTTTTAAGTTGTATATTACTTTGGGTTAAATCAAATAAATTTATTTTGATTTCATAAATTATTTATTTATATTTTTATTGTCAAGTTACTCTTTCCTAATTAGGCAGTTCTTTTTTTTTTTTTTTTTGAGACAGAGTCTCGTTATGTTGCCCTTGGTATAGTGCCGTGGTGTCACAGCTCACAACAACCTCCAGCTCTTGGGCTTAAGTGATTCTTTTGCCTCAGTCTCCCAAGTAGCTGGGACTACAGCACCCACCACAATGTCTGGCTATTTTTTTTCTTGGAGCTATCATGTTTTTAGCAGGCCTATGCCGGGTTTGAACCTGCGGGTCCTGGTGTATGTGGCCAGAGCTCTAACACCTACAGGCACCAAGTCTTTTTTTTTTTTTTTTT
>NW_003852447.1:7168409-7170636 GCF_000181295.1 Otolemur garnettii
GGGCTGGGGATTTGAACCCGCCACCTTAGGTGTATGTGGCTGGTGCTTTAGCCACTTGAGCCACAGGCGCCGAGCCCAGGCACCAAGTCTTGATTGCTAAATTCTCCAATTAAAGTTTGTTGAAGGTTTCGTTAAAAGCACTTTTACCATTATTCACTATTTTGATTTTACCATTCACTATTCTGATTTCCTCAGAATTACATAAAATAGAATAAGTTAAAGGACTTCAAGATCTAAATTTTATGTATAAAGTTAATTTATGGAGAATGAAAGTTTAGGAAGTTTATGTGAATATTTGGCAAGTATTTGCTAATAACTATGATTTTCCTTAACTTAGTCTATCTTGAATATCTCTTTTTTTTTTTGAGATCGAGTTTCACTCTGTTGCCTTAAGTAGAGTGCTGTGGCATCACAGCTCATAGTAACCTCGAACTCATGGGCTCAAGTGATCTTCTTTCCCCAGTTTTTCAATTTTAGTAGAGGTGAGAATCTCACTGTTGCTCAGGCCCGTCTTGAACTAATGAACTTAGTTTTACAATCTGCCTGCCTTGGCTTCCCCAGAGTGTTGGTATTACAGGCATGGACCACTGTACCGCAGGTGATTATCACTTTTTTTTGATAAATATATTTTTTCTTTTATTTTAATGAAAGAAAGGATTTTTTCCATATCAGTTTTACTTGGAGTTTTAATTTCTTTTCTTTTGAGACAGAGTCCCACTTGCTCTTCCCCTTGGGTAGAGTGCCATGATGTCATAGCTCACAGCCCCCTTGGGTAGAGTGCCATGATGTCATAGCTCACAGCAACCTCAAATTCTGGAGTGTTAGCAGTCCTCTTACCTCAGTCTCCAGAGTAGGTGGGACTACAAGTGCCTGCCACTATGCCTGGCTAGCTTTTCTCTTTTTAGTAGAGAGAAAGTCTCACTCTTGCTCAGACTCAAGTGATCCACTTAGCCTAGCCACGTTTTAATTTCTTGTTCTTAATTATTGTATGTCATGATGTACTCACTTTAACTTTAGTTCATTTCCTATTTCTTCATAAATTTTATCATTTGGATTTATTTCTGTTTATTAAGTTATAGTGATATATCACTTAGTAATATCTATGACATCATGGTTTTGATGTACCAGTGGTTTATTTTGTTTTCATTTCCCAATTTTTGCCTGAGTACTCATTAAATAGCACTGTTAAAATGGAAAATGTTTATTCCATATATAGTTTAAAATCATCTTGTATAGTTGGGGAGACCTGGATTTTGCAGAATAATTGCTTATGATGTCAAACCATTAAAAAAAGAAAAGATTCTATGTTATCCATGACATATACTAGTCATACAGTAACAAGAATTCTAATTGAAAGATTAAATGATTACTGATTCAACTCAATTGTATTGATATTTTTTTCCATATCCTCCTGTCAGAGGAATGTATTTCATAATTTTTAATATATCAACATTCACATCTCCATGAAATTTTGATGAATTTTAGTAAGATCCTTCAGGATATTTCTGTACTTTCTACTTTCTACTTTTTATTTCCTTTAGAGTGTGGATTTGGATGTGAAACAAGATTGTAGTCAGCTGGTAGAAAGAATAAATGTTTTCAAAACAGCCTTTAGTGAAAATGAAGATGATGAAAGGTAAAAACCACAAATTTCTATTAATTGTGTTTGCAGTTTATATACTTCATTTAAAATAAGTCTAATATAGCATTTATACACACAAAAGGAACTCTTATTTATTTATTTATTTATTTATTGCAGTTTTTGGCCAGGGTTGGGTTTGAACCTGCCACCTCTGGTATGTGGGGCCTTTGTCCTACTCCTTGAGCCACAGGAGCCACCTGGAAGTCTTTTTTTTTGAGTCAGAGCCTCAAGCTGTTGCCCTGGGTAGGCATCACAGTTCACAGCAACCTCCAACTCCTGGGCTCAAGTGAGTCTCTTGCCTCCGCCTCCTAATGGGACTTCAGGTGCCCACCACAATGCCTGGCTATTTTTTGGCTGTAGCTGTCGTTGTTTGGTGGGCCTGGGATGGATTTGAACCTGTCAGCTCAGGTGTATGTGGCTGGCACCTTAGCCGCTTGAGCCATAGGCATCAAGCCCAGAACTCTTACTTAATAAAAAGTATGTTATAAATGTATAACAAGGGCAGCACCTGTGGCTCAGTGGGTAGGGTGTCAGCCCTGTATACTGAGGGAGGCGGGTTCCATCCTGGCCCCAGCCAAACTGCAG
>NW_003852447.1:7172172-7181789 GCF_000181295.1 Otolemur garnettii
AAAAAAAAAGAAAAAGAAAAATTAGTTGTCTTTATGAAGTTAGTTACTGCAGTTTCTGCATGAACATTTACATGGAATTCTGCAAAAGTTCTTAACAATTTTTTTTCTACAGTCGACCGGCAGTTGCATTAATTCGAAAGTTAATAGCTGTATTAGAATCTATTGAACGTCTACCTCTCCATCTGTATGATACACCAGGATCCACATATAACCTCCAGGTAACCATGAGAAGTATAGTAGCTAGTATTGCTGAAAGCATCTAGGCACAGTGTTATATTTTTATTTTAAGTTTTCTTTTTGGGTTAAAATAAAAACAATTCTGATTAATTTTCAAAGATTTTAGCTTAAATACCATTTGTGGTTTTTTTCGTTAATTATTTTTTATTAAATCATAACTTTGTACATCGATGCATTTATGGGGTTCAGGGTACTGCTTCGATATACATTGTGAAATGTTTATATTGAACCAAGTAACACATTCATCAATTATACTCATTTCTTAATAGTTTTGAAATGTACCATTGCATCATGCACATTAGGTGAGGTCCCCCAAATACCCTCTCTTCTCCCATATCCCCTCTCCCCAACCCTTTCTCTCCTCTTCCTTCTACTTTGTGGACTTTGTCACTCTGTAGAGTGACATGCTGCGAGGTTACTGAGCTTATGGTAACTTCAGACTCTTTTTTTTGAGACAGAGTCTCATGATGTTGCCCTCGGTAGAGTGCTGTGGTGTCATAGTTCACGGCAACCTCAAACTCTTGGGCTTAAGTAATTCTCTTACCTCAGCCTCCCAAGTAGCTGGGCCTACAAGCACCCGCCATACACCCAGCTATTTATTTTGTTGGAGTTACTTAGCTGACCTGGGCCGGGTTCAAACCCGCCACCCTCACTGTATGTGGCTGCCACCATAACGACTGTGCTTCAGGTGCCAAGCCACCTCACACTTTTAATCTCAAGTGATTCTGTTGCCTCACCCTCCCATGTAGCTGGGACTCCAGGCCCACCACAATGCCTGGCTGTTTTTAGAGATGGGGGTCTCACTTCTTGATCAGTCTGGGCTGGAACCTGTGAGCTCAGTGCAATCCACCCACCTTGGCCTCCGAGAGTGGTAGGATACAGGTTGAGACACCTCATTCAGCTCTCTTTTGTTATTTTTAATGACTTGACTGTATTGGTACTTTCTTTCTACCATGTTTGATCAAATCAGTGAAAATAATAAATACATTTATTTAATAAATATTTATTGCAAGTAGCAAATGATATTTGATAGATTTTTTTTGTGGAAGAAGTTACTTTATCAGTGGGAAAATCTGAGGAAAGGATTCCTCTCAGCCTACAATTACAAGTCAAGTCCTTTTTCCATTTGAGCTCCTTTAACAAAATATTCTGGGTAGATTATAAACAACAGGTATTTCATGCTTATAGTTCTGATTATTGGGGACTCCAAGATCAACGTACCAGGAGATCTGAGTCTGGTAAGAGTTAGTTCCTCAGGCTCAGCGCCTATAGCTCAACTGGCTAAGGCGCCAGCCATGTACACCTGAGGTGGCGGGGTCGAATCCCCAGCCCGGACCCGCCAAACAACAATGATGGCTGCAACCAAAAAATAGCCGGGCGTTGTGGCGGGCGCCTGTGGTCCCAGCTGCTTGGGAGGCGGAGGCAGGAGACTCGCTTGAGCCCAGGAGTTGGAGGTTGCTGTGAGCTGTAATGCCACGGCACTCTACCCAGGGGGACAGCTTGAGGCTCTGTCTCAAAAAAAAAAAAAAAAAAGAGTTAGTTCCTCATAGATGCATCCTCATTTGATGAAGGCCCAGGTGAAATGACATTGTACTCTTTGAAGCCTTCTACCACCATAACTTCTCTAATAATTGCCTCCTCATCTGTTTTCCATAAGTACCTTTATTAATACTTTCAGTATATTGTGTTTACCACTTAATTGTTAGCTGTGTTATATAATTGGATTTTCAATTCTTTGAGAATTAGGGTCCCACAGAAGAAAATGACTTAGTTTTAGAATGTTAAGTCTTCATATTCCCTATCACTTGGCAAAGAAAGCTCAACTCTACGCATTGCCTATTGCTTCTCTTGGCAAGGATGCCTACAAAAGTGGGGTGTACCCCACACCTCCCAGCACCAAGCACTCCATGCTTACCTTCTCTGGAAACTGGAACTAGAAGGGCTACCAGAAGGACTACTAGATGGACTTAGCGTGTGCACATAGAGAACTAGGCCAAAAGAACTGATGAGTTTAAGAGGCAGGGTGAGAGGGACCACAGAATGGACTGCAAGTAAAAGGATAAGAGGGATTCAGACTTCATCACATGTTATAGGTTTCTAATAACTTACTCCATATAATTCCCAAAGTACAGGCTCAGTTACTGTGTCCCAACATTTTATTTCAATAGCTAGTATGACTTTTAAGAAAAAAAAATTAATGGAAAGGAGACATTTGTTCATTGGTACTTCTATTGTGGTTATGTCTCCGGTGTTGAAATTATGTAGTGTGGGTCATTTTTGCAGTTCTGAGAAACACAAGCATTTTTTAAAGCACTTTGATGTTTTTGTGTAGATACTTACAAGAAGATTACGATTTCGATTAGAACGTGCACCTGGTGAAACTGCATTGATAGACCGGACTGGCAGAATGTTGAAGATGGAACCTTTAGCTACAGTTGAATCTCTGGAACAGTATCTCTTGAAAATGGTGAGCTGCTGGCAATGTCATAGTGAAATAAGCATTCTCAGCTATGGTTTAGCCATTTAAAACAGTAGTTTGGTAAACAGGAAAAGATTTATATGATCAGAAGATCAGAGTATAATTAAAACAATAGTTTGGAAAGAGTGTATCTAGAGATATGTTAATATAGTTTGACTCAGTAACTGCATTTTTAGAAATCTAATTTTAAGAAAATAATCTTGTATATGCCATAAATGTTTTCTACATGAAGACATTTATTACAGTTTTTTGGGGTTTTTTTGTTTGTTTAGCAGGCCCGGGCTGAGTTCAAACCCACCAGCCCCAGAGCATGTGGCTGGCACCCTAAACACTGAGCTATGGGCACCCAGCCATTTATTACAGTTTATTCACACTGAAACAAAAGCCTTAATTTCAATCAGTAAAAGAAGGTCAAATAATTACATTTAAAAATTTTTAAATTTGGGCAGCGCCCATAGCTGGCCATATACACCAAAGCTGGCAGGTTTGAACCCAGTCCTGGCCAGCTAAACAACAATGACAACTACCACAACAACAATAAAAAAAATAGCTGGGCGTTGTGGCAGGCACCTGTAGTCCTGGCTACTTGGGAGGCTAAGGCAAGAGAAGCACTTAAGCCCTAGAGTTTGAGGTTACTGTGAGCTGTGATGCCACAGCACTCTATGGAGGGCAGCATAGTGAGATTCTGTCTCAAAAAAATGAAAAAAAATTTTTAATTGACAAGTGATGATATGTGATAATTATTTCTCTGACAAGTGATGATATGTGGTAGTTCTCTTAATTTGAATCTTATATAGCTATTAAAATGTATAAAGACTAATGATAATAAGGGAAAATGTTCTTGTACACTGCGATTAACTTTGTTTTATCCTATCAGAATAATAGACTGTTGAAGTATTCTGATTAAGAGTGGGGTCCTTTAGCGGTGGGACTTTTATTTTTCTGTATTTTAAAAAATATTTTTAAATGAGCACTTGTTATAGTAAAACACTTCATATTAAAGATAGAGATAAAAGTAGATAATGTATTTGAAGATAGCATTATTAAGGTTAAATGAATGTCTTCCATATTTTCTTTGATTTAGGTGGCAAAGCAGTGGTATGATTTTGACCGATCTTCATTTGTCTTTGTTCGAAAATTAAGAGAAGGCCAAAATTTTATATTTAGGCACCAGCATGATTTTGATGAAAATGGAGTCATTTACTGGATTGGGACAAATGCAAAGTAAGTCATTCTGTTTAAGCTAGAGTGACATTATTCATCTGCAGAAAGAATTTTTGTGAAGTAGAATGAAATTATTAACCAATGTTTGATTATCCTATTGTTTAAGGAATTATGTCTTATATGCATATTAAATTTAACATTATCCAAATAACTTTATGAAGAAAAAAATCTAAATTGCTAATTCTAGATTTTAAAATAAATATTATTTTATATTTAAAAATTAATATAAGTAAATATACTTTTACATTGTTAATTTCTAAATTTTCTTTATTTTTGTGTAGAACTGCATATGAATGGGTAAATCCAGCTGCTTATGGACTTGTAGTAGTAACATCATCAGAAGGAAGAAATCTACCTTATGGCCGCTTAGAAGACATATTAAGTCGTGATAATTCAGCTCTTAACTGTCATAGCAATGATGATAAGAATGCCTGGTTTGCCATAGATCTGGGTCTCTGGGTGATACCATCAGCTTATACACTTCGTCATGCTCGTGGTTATGGAAGGTCTGCACTGAGAAATTGGGTTTTCCAGGTATCCAAAGATGGACAGAACTGGACTTCTTTGTATACCCATGTTGATGACTGCAGTCTCAATGAACCAGGGTTAGTTGAGGAGTCTTTGCAAATTGGAAAACTCAGTAAAGAGCTTTCTTTATTTTTGTAATTGTATACTTAGAGCTCTCTTCTTTGTGAGATATTGAAGCAGGATTTTCATTCTAAAGATGTAACACTTACCAGGCATGGAGAAGCCAAGGCAAGTGGATTATTTGAGTTTAGAAGTTTGAGACCAGCCTGTGGAAGGGCAAGACCCTGTGTGTAAAAGTAGCTGGATGTTGTGGTAGGCTCCTGTAGTCTCAGCTACTTTGGAGGCTGAAGTAAGAGAATCACTTGAGCCTAAGAGTTTGAGGTTGCCATGAGCTATGATGCTAGGGCACTCTACCAAAGGCAACAAAGTGAGACTCTGTCTCAAAACACACACACACACACACACATACACACAAAACAAATAACTTGATACTCCAGGCAAAAAACTTGGACTTCACCAAAACTTTGTCAAAAAGTTTAGAGTAAATATTAGTAGAAGCTGAGCTGAGTATTTATTTTGCAATTAGTCATAGTCAAAAGGCTGAGAAGTGATTAGTACTTATGTTAGAAGTTAATATACAGCTGTATATATGATATATGTGTGTATAGCATTCTAATAGACACATAAAAATGTAATTGGCTTTACATAATACATATGTATTTCAACAAATTAACTGGCTACTGCTAGAGAATTATAGTTGACTTAAAAATTTGTTATTTTTATGTATCTTAAATTTTATTTATTTTTTTTAAGATACCTGGTCAATAATTATATTTCAAAAAAATTAGCTCTTTTTTAGTAGTACATTGTAGCACATTTTAAGCAGTATTTAAATTGTTTTCTGTGTTTGATATATGATGAAAAGAACTTAATATTAATCAGCCTTTTCAAACTTAAAGTTAAGATTTTAATCCATTATTTAAAACAAGCAAGAATTTAATTTTTATTCATTCAGTTTTGTTACTGCAAAAGTGTACCTTTATTCTTTGTAAACTTTATCCTTTGTCTTTAGATTATATTAATCATAAATTATTGGCTGGGCATGGTGGCTCACATCTGTAATCCTAGCCCTCTAGGAGGCTCGGGTGGATTGCTTGAGCTTGAGCTCATGAGTTCAAAACCAGCCTGAGCAAGAGCCAGACCCCATCTATTTTTTTGGGGGGGGGGGGAGACAGAGCTTTAAGCTGTCCCCCTGGGTAGAGTGCTGTGGCATCACAGCTCACAGCAACCTCCAACTCCTGGGCTCAAGCGAGTCTCCTGCCTCAGCCTACCAAGTAGCTGGGACCACAGGTGCCGGCCACAATGCTTGGCTATTTTTTGGTTGCAGCCGTCATTGTTATTTGGCGGGCCTGGTGGGCTGGATTCGAACCTGCCACCTTAGGTGTATGTGGCTGGTGCCTTAGCCACTTGAGCCATAGGCACCAAGCCCAGACCCCATCTCTTAAGAAAAAAAACAGTAGCTGGGCATTGTGGCAGGTGCCTGTAGTTCCAGCAACTCAGGAGGCTGAGACAAGAGAATTGCTTGAGCCCAAGAGTTTGAGATGGCTGTGAGCTAGCCATGGCACTCTACTGGGGGCAAGAAAGTGAGACTCTGTGTCAGGAAAAAAAAAATCATAAATTATTTGTGAGTCAGATTAATAACATACATGTAAATATTCCATTTTAACTTGTTTTCGTTGTTTCTCCATTGATTTCTTGATTCTTAGGAACTGTTAAGTGAATATGAAAGTTTATTTTGTCTACAGTTCTGTATTCTATTAAAGATCTTTCCTATCTTGAATATCTTTTTCATTTATTTTAAGCATTACTCAGTTTTTTCTCTTAATACATCTACAGGTCAACTGCAACCTGGCCTCTTGATCCACCAAAGGATGAGAAACAAGGATGGCGACACGTGAGAATTAAACAGATGGGGAAGAATGCTAGTGGACAGACACACTACCTCTCACTGTCTGGATTTGAACTTTATGGCACTGTAAATGGAGTATGTGAGGATCAGCTAGGTAAAGAGATTAGATTTTTTTGCATAGTTATATTTATAAAAAATGATTGGGGGTTGGGCATGATGGCTTATGTATGTAATCCTAGCACTCTGGAAGGCTGAAGTGGAGGATTGCTTTGAGCTCAGACCAGCCTGAGCAAGATTCAGTCTTTGCCAAAAATAAGAAAATTAGCCAGGTGTTGTGGCCCACACCTGCAGTACCCAATCAGGAGGCTGAGGCAGCAGGGTTATTTAAGCCCAGGAGTTTGAGGTTGCAGTGAGCTATGATGACACCACTGCACTCTACCCAGGGTGACAAGAGTGAGACTCCTTCTCAAAAGAAGAAAAAAGGTTTATATATCTCTAATTTCTATCTGACAGGGAAAGCAGCTAAGGAAGCAGAAGCAAATCTTAGACGACAGAGACGTCTAGTACGTTCCCAGGTTTTGAAATACATGGTTCCTGGAGCACGTGTTATCAGAGGCCTTGACTGGAAATGGCGAGATCAGGATGGTAGCCCACAGGGAGAAGGCACTGTCACAGGAGAACTACATAATGGTGAGTAGGTGCTTAGCACTTGTAATATAGAAAGTGGGTACTTAACAGTTTTTTCTTTGGTTAGTCTATTATGATTATTTTGTAGTGCTTTTGGGGGGCATTTAAACTTTCATGTTTTGCAAGGATTATTGTGTAAATCAGGTTCTTTATTTTATTTATTTTTTTTTGAGACAGAGCCTCAAGCTGAGCCCCTGGGTAGAGTGCTCTGGCTTCACTGTTACAGCAACCTCCAACTCCTGGGCTCAAGCGAGTCTCCTGCCTCTGCCTCCCAAGTAGCTGGGATTACAGGCGCCCGCCACAATGCCTGGCTATTTTTTGGTTGCAGCCATTATTGTTGTTTGGCGGCCCGGGCTGGATTTGAACCCACCACCTTAGGTATATGTGTCTGGCGCCTTAGCCGCTTGAGCCACAGGCACCGAGCCAGGTTCTTTGATTTTAGCAAAATCTTTACCCACTTAAGAAATTTCTGTTAACTCCAAAGGAACCATAGTGGCTTTTTTTTTTTTTTAAACAACTACAAGGCTAATTTATTAGCAGATAATTTACCTAAATGGGAGGGGGTTCCTTAGTATCAATTTTACCTAGCATTAACAAAAAAAGGAAGAAAAATGTTCATTTTCTGAACTTATACCAAATATCTAAAGAGCTGTAATAAAAGTGGCAGTGCTTAAGAGAATGACTAACATTAATATCTTAATATATTTATGCTTTATGCGCTACAGGCATTTATTTAAATAAATCCTTTGATTTTATTGCTTTTAAGATTCTATTCCTTGAATTACCACACTGTCAAATGCATTTCTTTCTTTTTTAATTTTACTTTTTGTTCGTTTATTTGTTTTGAGGCTGAATATTGCTCTGTTGTTTGTCAAGATGTCATCATAGCTCACCACAACCTCAAACTTCTGGGCGCAGGTGATCTTCTTGCCTTAGTCTCCTGAGTAGCTGGGATTTAGGCATGTACCAGGGTGCCTGGCTAGCTTTTTTGTAAAGATGGTGTCTTACTCTTGCCCAGGCTGATCTTGAACTTCTTGCCTCAAACAATCCTCTCATCTCCCAAAGTGGTAGGATTATAGGTGTGCATTACTATACCTCACCCCTAAAGAACATTTCTGTAGCATCATACCCAAATTGAGCATCATTTATAATCAAAGCAGTTTTATAGTGCTCCAAGATTTATAAATACCAGTAATAGTTGAGATGACAGTAATACCATTAGGAGTTCCATATGTTCTTATTTTTAGGCATCTGTATGATACTTACTAATAAGTTAATGTTCTGTCTTGTATAATTATCTGGCCTTGAAGTATATGACTTGGTGAGAGGAGCCTACTTAGGGACAAGTGAAGATAAATTTGTTTTATTTATTTATTATTTATTTTTTGATATAGAGTTTTATTTTGTCCCTCTCGGTAGAGTGCTACGGTATCATAGCTCACAGCAACCTCAAACTTTTTTTTTAATTCAACACTAACATTTTGTTTTCTGAAGTTCATCATTTTTACAAAACAAAACAGAACAAAAAGCAGATATCAAAAACAGCAAAGAGTTTACAGAATTTCTGCAACAGTTTTCACATAAGTCAGTGATTATGAAACTGATGTCCAGTGAAAATACTAAACACAGGCTGATATCCCTGTTGGTCAGGTCAACCTCAAACTCTTGGGCTCAAGCAGTTCTCTTGCCTCAGACTCCCAAGTAGCTGGACCACAGGCGCCTGCCACACCTGGCTATTTGTAGAGATGATATTTTGCTCTGGCTCAGGCTGGTTTTGAACCTGTGAGCTCAGACAGTCCACCCACCTCAGCCTCCCAGAGTGCTAGAATTACAGGCGTGAGCCCCCATGCCTCGCAAATTTGTTTTTTTCTGGATGGAGTCAACTGAAGCAACTACATAGGAAAATTAATATTTTTAAAATTTAGCATTCAGAAAGGGCCACAATTTTTGCTGATCTGATAAATGTACAGATTGAGTTGTGGCTGACCAAAATGGCCATTGTCATGCCTTAAAAACCTTTATTTTGGAGAGTGTCCTTAGCTTTTAAATACTTAAGCCAACCGTTTTTCATAAGGCCTCGTCATTATCTTTCAGGTCTAGGGGTATATACATACTGTATACATATGTATATGTATGTAGGTATGTACTCCTATATATACATGCATATTATGTATGTACTCCTTTTTAGTTCTTCCAGAAGGTTTTATATGACAGTTTAAACACATTCTGAAGCCTAATATAAATGGTTTATGTTTTTAGTATTTTTCCACATTATATCTATTATATCTGTTTCCCTTCCAAAGAGTCTGTGTATCAGTAGGAATATCCATTCATTCTACAAATACTGAGTGTCTACTATGTAAGACTACTTTATTAGACTTGTCATGTTCAATGTTCAACAAAACGTAAGATCCCCTGCCTTCTAGGTGAAACATATAAACATACATTACAGATTTTGGTAAGTGCTATGAAATAAATTATCGGTATGTTTTTGGGACCACTAATAAACACAGAAGTCGTTTTTATTTGAGATTGGGATATGTTTTTGAACCT
>NW_003852447.1:7181864-7190999 GCF_000181295.1 Otolemur garnettii
GCCTCCCAAGTAGCTGGGACCACAGGCGCCCGCCACAACGCCTGGCCAGTTTTGGTTGCAGCCATCACTGTTGTGTGGTGGCCCGGGCTGGGGATTCGAACCCGCCGCCTTAGGTGTACGTGGCTGGCGCCTTAGCCGCTTGAGCCACAGGCGCCGAGCCTGAACCTTTCCTTTCTGACACATTTCTGTGTAGCAGAAGTGATAGTTAAATGTTGGTTCTTCAGAGATTATTTCAGCATACAGAAAAAATAAAGGCAGTTGAAATCTCATCTAAGCTACTTAATGTAGATTTGGGGCAGCCACTTTTCCTTTCAAAGAAGTCATGCAGATAATCCCCACAGGTAATTCAATATTATTTATACCCCTCTGAGCTTTGTTATAAACTTACATGAACTTGAAGTATTTACATGAACTTGAAGTCTATGCGTATGGGGATGTGTATGCCAGAGCTTGTGCCCTTTTCGTGTGTGGATTAGGAACTTTTTAAAGTCCATAAAGGCTTGTTGTGCACTTAAAAAAAGGAAATTTTTTTATGTGTTGTGTTTTTCCCTGAAGTTGAGATGACAGTAATACCATTAGGAGTTCCATATGTTCTTATTTTTAGGCATCTGTATGATACTTACTAATAAGTTAATGTTCTGTCTTGTATAATTATCTGGCCTTGAAGTATATGACTTGGTGAGAGGAGCCTACTTAGGGACAAGTGAAGATAAATTTGTTTTATTTATTTATTATTTATTTTTTGATATAGAGTTTTATTTTGAGTATGACACTAAAATAAGACTATAAACTTTCTATTAATTTCCTTTCTAATAGGCAATTTGTTTTTTTGCTTTTGGAAGTTAATGGTGGTTTATACAAAAAGAATGAATATCGTTTTCTGAGTATACGTAAATATATGGATTTAATATCATTATGCTCATTAATTCTTTGTTATTAGCTTTAGCAAATAGGTTCTAATAAAAGAATTTAGCTTGTGCTTTATATTTTATTAGATTTTTTTGTGCTTATTTATATTTATTCAATTTAATCATAAGAAAACCAAAGAACCAAACCACTGAACTTTGAGAACACAACCGAAATGCTAATAACTTAGTGTTTATTTGAGCTAGTGACCTAAAATTTTTGTAGTAATACATGAATATTTTGTCTGTCATTAGAAGGTTTAGCCTTATCTTGGAAGTTAATGGTAAGCTGGCACTTTTTTCTAGAAAGAACATTTGCATACATAATTATATTTATCAATTAAAAGACTTTTTCTTAGATTTTATTAACTTGCTGAAGTTAATAAAGTTTGCCATTTGCATCAGTCGTTTTAATTTTTTAAAATAGTTCTTCCTTCTAAAAAATAACCCAATAGATATAAACAAGACCTGTATGTTGATTTTAGGTATCACTAGATAGATAGTTCAGTAATAAGGGAAGTAAAAGGAATTTTAAACATTTCCCAGAAACTATGGATATAGTATACATTTCTTTCCCTTAATTTCATCATGGGAGTTAAATAATACAAGCTTTCAGACAGCTAGCAAAATATATAGTCAAATGATGTTTCAGTTGATTAAACTCCAAAAATTTACATTTTAGTTGTCAGACCTTAAATCACTAGAAATTCAGAGAAGTACAGCACTGATGAAAAGCTGATCCGGTATTGTGGAGCTACTGTCTGACACGCTCCTATCTGCTTTCTGCTGGGTCTCACAAACTCCTGTCCCTTTCCAGGCTGGATTGATGTCACCTGGGATGCTGGTGGCTCAAACTCTTACCGTATGGGCGCAGAAGGAAAATTTGACCTCAAGCTTGCACCAGGGTACGACCCTGATACAGTGGCATCACCCAAACCTGTTTCATCCACTGTTTCAGGCACAACGCAATCATGGAGCAGCCTGGTGAAAAACAACTGTCCAGACAAGACATCTGCTGCTGCAGGCTCCTCAAGTAGAAAAGGAAGCAGCAGTTCTGTGTGTAGCGTGGCCAGTAGCAGCGACATCAGCTTGGGTTCGACCAAAACGGAACGGAAATCAGAAATTGTAATGGAACACAGTATAGTTTCAGGAGCTGATGTCCATGAGCCAATTGTTGTTCTTTCATCTGCTGAAAACATCCCTCAAACAGAAGTAGGGTCATCTTCCAGTGCGAGCACCAGCACCTTAACGGCGGAAATGGGAAGTGAAAATACTGAAAGGAAGTTAGGCCCTGATAGTTCTGTTCGTACTCCTGGGGAGTCTAGTGCAATATCAATGGGAATTGTTAGTGTTAGCTCTCCTGATGTTAGTTCAGTATCTGAATTAACCAATAAAGAAGCTGCTTCACAACGACCCCTTAGTTCTTCGGCAAGTAACAGACTGTCAGTGAGTTCTTTGTTGGCTGCGGGGGCCCCAATGAGCTCTAGTGCAAGTGTGCCTAACTTGTCCTCAAGAGAAACATCTAGCTTGGAGAGTTTTGTAAGGAGAGTGGCAAACATAGCACGGACTAATGCCACGAACAACATGAATCTAAGCCGAAGCAGCAGTGATAACAACACTAATACTTTGGGGAGGAATGTGATGAGCACAGCAAGTAAGTGAGCTTTTCCTTATGGAACCCAATGCTTTTTCCATTCTGAGAGATGCAAAGTAGGGTCTCATTCAGTGTGGTCTTGCTGCAGTCTTTAACTAGATCATTAACCAAATCTAGACACAGATACATCAAATTTAGCACTTCAACAATACGACGTTCTATGGAATCATAATATTTTAAGAATTCAGATCAGCTGTAATAAAGAACCTTTCATTCTAAAAGGATAAAATAGTAATGCTTTTATATTTTTCACTCCTTTATGATAAATTATTAAGCAAAGTTGTGTGAGGAAATAGATGATTATTAAATATTATCATAGTCCATTCAAACCAAAACTGTTAGTTTTTACTTAGGCTCTACACTGATTTTAGCTTCTGAAAGTTCTAATTTAAGTGACTAACAAGTTGAAGTAATTCCCTTGGAAAATACATTGGGAATTATTGCATTGCTTGTTTGACATTTTTAAAAGGATAGGCTTAATATTTTGAAAAATAATACTATGAAAACCAAGAATTTTTAGTTGGATTTCAGTTGGGTTCCCAAAGTTGTTGCTTTTTATCTTTTCCATTATTAGTGTTTATGACCTCATTCTTAAAAGATACAAATCTTGTTTTGTTTTTTTTTTTTAAATCTTGTTATTTTAAGGTTGCTACAATCCCACCTATTTGTACTGATTTGCTTCATTTTTAATCTTTAGCTTCTCCTCTTATGGGTGCTCAGAGTTTCCCTAATTTGACTACACCCGGTACGACATCAACAGTGACTATGTCAACCTCCAGTGTTACTAGCAGCAGCAATGTAGCTACAGCAACAACAGTTTTATCAGTTGGTCAGTCATTGAGTAATACTTTAACCACCAGCCTTACATCAACTTCTAGTGAGAGTGACACAGGTCAGGAAGCAGAATATTCTTTATATGGTAAGTTATACTTTAAATTACTTAGTTACTTAATGATGCTTTTATTATATTTTCTCCTGGGCTATTTCTAATTTTTGTTTAAAAAAGGATTATTTTCTCTTTTTAGAAATGTAGAAATCTTCACATAAGATGAAAAACTTGAATGCTGTGAGATGCTGTGAAAAATTATCTGAATATAAACAAAAACATAGAACTTTTATGTGTCTTTTTTTTTGCCTTTTGTCACTAATGACATTTTAATGAAACTATGATAACAGGTTTTCGACAGTATTTATCAATAAGAGAAGAAATATAAATTAATAAACTTTGTAATGAGAAATTCTTTGGATACTATATCAAGGTCTTTTGGAAGTAATTTCTTAATTAGGTACCATTTGAATTTTGCAAATTAAATTGTGCTTAGAAAATACAGTAGTTAAATAATCGTGGCCTCCATACTGTAGTCAGAGGGAAGAAAACATTTGATTCTATTGCAGTACAGCATGTTTCTATTTCTTTTATTTTACCCTATTAGAAAAGTGGTTCCTTAGGGGCTGGCGGTGGTGGCTTAGGCTGCCACCTGAGACTGAGGCCAGTGGAATACCTGAGCTCACAGATTCAAGACCAGCCTGAGCCAGAGTGAGACCTTGCCTCTAAAAAAATAGCCGGGCATTGTGGTGGGTGCCTGTAGGCCCAGCTCCTCGGGAGGTCTAAACAAGTGAAGTGCTTGGGCCCTAGAGTTTTATGTTGCTATGAGCTATGACACCATGGCATTCTACTGAGAACGACAGAGTGAGAATCTGTCTCAAAAAGGAAAAAAAAAAAAAGAAAAGTTCTTTTTATAGACATTAAGAAAATTAAAATCATCCAAATTTCTACCAACAGATTATTTGATGTATTCTTTTTTTTTTTATCTTTTTAATTTTTTTAGCTAGGGTCTTATTCTGTCACTCAGACTAGAGTGCAGTGGCATCATCATAGCTCACTGCAACCTCACACTCCTGCCTGGGCTCAAGTGATCCTCCTTCCCTAGCCTCCTAAGTAGCAGGAACTGTAGGCATGTGCCTCTTTAGTTTATAGTGATCCACTGTCTCTTGTTTTCTGTCATGTTTACGACTATTTCCCATTGTTGCTTATCCTGTTCTTGTGGTGGTGGAGGAAGGGTGATACTGATAAGTGTGGTCTTTATACTTGTTCCCCCTCCCTCCCTTTTTGTTTGGAGAAGAGGCTCAGAAATTTATTTACTGTGTATTTTAGGGGAGAATCACAAAGTAACTGCCTCTATACCTATCTTTTTTGAATTTTACCTTTGTTTTGTAAAACCCAAAATGCACAGCTACTTTGCTGTGTTTCAATTGTGTTGACAAGGTTGTTTTTGTTCTATAGATTTCCTTGATAGCTGCCGTGCCAGTACTCTGTTGGCGGAACTAGATGATGATGAGGACTTACCTGAGCCAGATGAGGAAGATGATGAAAATGAAGATGACAATCAGGAGGACCAAGAATACGAGGAGGTTATGGTAGAGAGAGGCCCCCATTCTCTTCACTAAGATAGAATGTTAATAATTGAGTTGAAGAAAGGGAAAGCTAAGTCATAATTAAACATCAAAGCAAGGAAAATAGCACGAGTATGAAAAATGTAGTTAATTAAGAAAAGCACTTTTTAGCCAGGCATGGTGGCTTATAACTGTAATCCTAGCACTCTGGGTGGCCGAGGTGGGTGGATTGCTTGAGCTCACAAATTTGAGACGAATTTGAGCAAAAGCAAGACCCTGTCTCTATTAAAAATAGAAAAACTGAGGCAAGAGGATTGCTTGAGCTCGAGTTGGAGATTGCTGTGAGAGCTGTGATGTCATAACACTCTACACAGGTTAATAGCTTGAGACTCCGTCTCAAAAACCCTCAAAAACCAGGAGTTTGAAACCAGCCTGAGCAAGAACAAGACCCCATCTCTTCTAAAAGTAGAAAAACTAGCCAGATATAATGATGAGCGCCTGTAATCCCAGCACCATGAAATGCTGAGGCAAGAGGATTGTTCAAACCAAGAGTTTGAAGTTGTATCTGTGACACCACGGCACTCTTCTCAAAGAAAAAGAAAAGAAACCACTTTTAATCTAAGCAATTACGATTCTCAATTAATAGGAAATAAAGTGGTTATATTAGAAAATTCTACAATGTCACGTGCTGATATTTTAATAGGTTATAAAGTGTGTAAAATTAGAGACAATTGCACTATCTTAAAAAATATAATTGTCATTGGCTGGGGATGGGGGCTCATGTCATAATACTCTGAGACACCAAGGTCAGGATTTTGAGACTAGTCAGTGCAAGAGTGAGATCCGATCTTTATAAAATTAGAAAAATTAGCCAAGTGTGGTGGCTTACACCTGTGTTCCTAGCTACTTGGGAGGATCACTTGAGCCCAACCAAGAATGTGTGGTTGCAATGAATGACTATAATGTGGTTGCACTCTAGCTGGGGTGAGACAAAGTGAGACTTTGTCTCAAAAATTTTTTTTCTTTTTCTTTTTTTTTTTTGAGACAGAGCCTCAAGCTGTCCCCCTGGGTAGAGTGCTGTGGCATCACAGCTCACAACAACCTCCAACTCCTGGGCTCAAGCGAGTCTCCTGCCTCAGCCTCCCAAGTAGTTGGGACCACAGGCGCCTGCCACAACACCCGGCCATTTTTTGGTTGCAGCTGTCACTGTTGTTTGACGGGCCGGGCTGGATTCGAACCCGCCACCTTGGGTGTACATGGCTGGCGCCTTAGCCACTTGAGCCACAGGGGCTGAGCCAATTTTTTTTCTTTTTTTGCATGATTCTTTGACAATACACTTAACATGTTTTGGTACATACAGTTTTACAAACAGTGTCCATCTATTTTTTTTTTTTTTTTTTGAGACAATCTTACTTTGTCATCCTCCATAGAGTCTTATGCCATCACAGCTCACCAGCAACCTCCAGCTCTTGGGTTTAGGCAATTCTCTTGCCTCAGCCTCCCAAGTAGATGGGACTACAGGCACCTGCCACAAAGCTTAGCTAATTTTTGTTGCAGTTTGGCAGGGGCTGGGTTTGAACCTGCCACCCTCAGTATATGGAGCTGGTGCCCTACTCACTGAGCCACAGGCGCCGCCCTGATCTTGAAATCTTTAGTGTAGTTGATCCACCTGCCTGCGCCTCACAAAGTATCCATCTATTTTCTCAGTAGTTGTCACATGAAGGAATGAGGTGGAGGTGTAAAAGAATAATCTGCCCTAACCTTCAGATTTAACCTAAAAAAGGAATAACCAAGTCTGGGTAGGGTGGTTAAAAAAAAAAAAAATTGAGGCTCTGTGCCTGTAGCTCAGTGAGTAGGGTGCTAGCCACATAATGCTGAGGCTGGTGGGTTTGAGCCTGGCTAAACAATAATAACAACTGCAACCAAAAAAATATCCAGGCGTTGTGGCGAGCATCTGTAGTCCCAGCCACTTAGGAGGCTGAGGCAAGAGAATAGCTTAAGCCCAAGAGTTTGAGGTTGCTGTGAACTGTGACATGACAGTACTCTACCAAGTGATACTCTGTCTCAGAAAAAAAAAAAAAGTTGAATTTTAAGGGGTGAATATATTTTAAAATGCTTTTCGTACATGTATATGTTGCTAAGAAGATAAAATAGTACATTAAAATATTTCTTATGAAGGTAATTGCATGGTGAATTTAAAACAATTTATAACTTTTCTATAGATGGTTAATGAAGATAAAGTTTTTTCAGGGTAAGGCTGAATAGAAATATGTATGGGTCAAATAATTAGATATGTATCTCTTGCCATTTTTACATTTCAGATTCTGAGACGTCCATCACTGCAGCGTCGAGCTGGTTCCCGCTCTGATGTAACACACCATGCTGTCACCTCGCAGCTACCACAGGTCCCTGCTGGAGCAGGGAGCCGACCTATTGGGGAGCAGGTAACATCTTCATGTTTATCTTTCCTACAGTATATATATTTTTCTTCTGTGTAAAGCATTGACAAAATGCCTAAATGCCAGTAAGAGGGCAGGAAGGGAAGAGAGCGTCCAAAGAGAGAAAGAAAACTACTTTTGCTTGGTTCCATATTCCAGATAAAATCCATGACTGTTCTGATATAATGCATACAGGAGTTTCATACTTCCATCCCTTTCATCTTGGCCTTTGAGTAATAGCGTATATTAAAATGATTAATAGATACTTTCTAATATTTATAGTTGTGGTAATAGTAATCTTATAGCTAACACTGATCACTTAAGTGCAAGGCACAGTTCTTAATATTTTGCATGTATTAATTTTTTCAACAACACTTTGAGCATTAATAGCCCCAGTATTCAGATGAAGTGACTGCTAAAAGTCACACATAGGGTCCAAACCCAGCCATTCTTGCTCCAGATCTGTCAACTGTCAATTTGATCTGTTTTGAAAGTTAATTTTAGTGGAGTAAGTGTAGGTACTGTCTGTCCCATTTTATTTTGTATGTAAGTAATGCATTAGGAAATAAAAACTACATTTTTATAAATCTTATTTCAAAATAACATAGGTTGATTAGGAAGTTGCAAAAATACTACAGAGATCTTATGTGCCCTCCACCTAATTTATCCCAATGAATAGTTAATTTCACATTGCCTGATAGTGCAATAACATCAAAGGTAGGAAATAGACATTGGCACAATATGTGTGAGTAGTTCTTTGTCATTTTACCACCACTGATCCAACTCACTTGTGATGAAGTGAAATCACTAACAAGTTATGTACCGGTACCTGTTTCTAATAGCCTATTTTGTGATTAAGAAGCATGGCTGTGTAAAGAAGTACATCAGCTATAAAGAGCTACTTAGTAGATAGCACATTACTTTTGCAATAATGAAAATTTTCTTCTTGTAAACTTGCGTGTGGAATTTTATTTTAATAGGAAGAAGAAGAGTATGAAACTAAAGGAGGACGCCGGAGAACATGGGATGATGATTATGTGCTAAAGAGACAATTTTCTGCTTTGGTTCCTGCTTTTGATCCTAGACCTGGTCGTACTAATGTACAACAAACAACTGATCTAGAAATTCCTCCCCCAGGTACATTATGTTTTGTGTTTTATTTATTCATTATTATAACTTTTTTTATTAAATCATAGCTGTGTATATTAATGCAGTCATGTGGTACAATGTGCTGGTCTTATATACAATTTGAAATATTTTCATCAAACTGCTTTTTGTGATTTTAATAAATATTAAATAAGATATGTATAGCTTGAAAAGTAAGGTGCTACTTGTATATACAGGGTAGAACTAAACATTTTTAGGAAAAGCAATCTGTCAGCCTCAAGACCTTTAAAAATTACAGATTTTGAGGCCAGGTGTGGTTCTCACCTATAGTCCTAACACTTTGGGAGGTCAAGGTGGGATTGCTTGAGGCCAAGAGTGTAAGACCAGTGTGAACTCCTGGCCTCTATAAAAAGATCTTACCTCTGGCTGGCACCTATAAGCTCAGTGAGTAGGGCGCTGGCCCCATATACCAAGGGTGGTGGGTACAAACCTGGCTCCGGCCAAACTGCAGCAAAAAAAATAGCTGGGTGTTGTGGCAGGTGTCTGTGGTCCCAGCTACTCGGGAGACTGAGGCAAGAAAATTGCCTAAGCCCGAGAGCTGGAGGTTGCTGTGAGCTGTGATGCCATGGCACTCCAC
>NW_003852447.1:7191251-7194970 GCF_000181295.1 Otolemur garnettii
CCTTAGCTACTTGAGCCACAGGCGCCAAGCTGAGACTCTGTCTCTTAAAAAAAAAAAAAAAAGATCTTACCTCTATAAAAAAGTAGAATAATTTTTCATGTAACAAGGTGTAGTTACATATGCATGTAGTCCCAGCTGCTTAGGACTCTGAGGTAGACAAGGATCACTGGACTCGAGCAGTTTGAGGTTGCACTACATTCTAGCCCAGAGACCCTGTCTTTCCCCCATACCCCTCCCCCGCCAAAAAAACCTAGATTTAAAAAAAAATGAACAAATTACAAATTTTTAAAAATTAAATAAACACTGTGTGTTTTGTATTTGTGCAACTTTTAAAGCAAAGCCCCATTTAAAAGGCGGGAAATTTATTTTTACTCTTGTTTCTACTGTATCAAAATTGCAAAAGATATATTCCTATAGCAAAACTTGATTAGTTTTTACATTTATTGAAATATTTATATTGTTGGCTCTGCGCCTGTGGCTCAAGTGGCTAAGGCGCCAGCTACATATACCTAAGGTGGCGGGTTTGAATCCAGCCGGGGCCCACCAAACAACAATGATGGCTGCAGCCAAAACAATAGCCAGGCGTTGTGGCAGGCACCTGTGGTCCCAGCTACTTGGGAGGCAGAGGCAAGAGACTCACTTGGCCCAGGAGTTGGAGGTTGCGGTGAGTGGTGATTCTACGGCACTCTACCCAGGGGGACATCTTGAGGCTCTGTCTCAAAAAAAAAAAAAAATTATATTGTCAAGAAATTAGAAAAACTTGATTAGTTTTGCTATAGGAATATATAGCAAGTGGTTTCAGTCATGTTCTCTAGAGTCAGTTGGCCTGAGTGCAACCTCATCCCTTAAAACTTTTTGATAGTGTGTAATAGGCATCCTCGTGGCTGCCCAAAAATGTTCAGATTCTAACCTCTGGCTTCTGTGGTTGTACCCTAATCATGACAAAAGAAAGAAACATTGCAGATGTAATTAAGAATTTTTTTTTTTTTTTTTTTGGCCGGGGCCGGGTTTGAACTCACCATCTCCGGTATATGAGGCCAGTGCCCCTACTCCTTTGAGCCACAGGCGCCGCCCCATAATTAAGGATTTTAAGGTGGAAAGATTATCCTGGATTAGCAAGATGGGCCCAGTATAATCACAAGAGTCCTTATAAACAGAAGGCGGGGACTCAAAGAAGGACATCTGATAAAGGAAGGGGACTGAAGTGATGAGGACTCATGAGCCACGGAATGTGGGCAGCCCCTAGAAGTTATCAAAGGCAAGGAAACAGACTCTTTACGAGAGCCTGTTTAGAAGAAATGAAATCCTGCAAATCCATTTCAGATTTTTGACCTTCAAGGTAATAAATTTGTGTCATTTTAAAATACCCAGCTTGTGAAAATATAGCAACAGGAAGCTGACACATGGGCAAATCACCTAAATTGTGTAAGCCTGAAGGTGTGCCTCAATAGATATCAACTGCTATAATCAGTATGTTGTCCTTAAAGAAGACTTAAATTGTTGATTAATATACTTTTTAACTGATAAAATGATACTTGTGTTACATGGCAATGTGAAATAAGAAAATGGGTGTATTTTCATATTGTTCTATGGTAAAAGGGATATAACCTCTAGAGAGTATAAGTAGGACAGACTTTGCGTAGAGTTGTTTGGTATTATATTTCATACCTTCTAATTAAGTAATTTTGCAATTAGTAATTTATACTAAAGAAATATTAGCCCTGTACCATTTTGTATATATGGATGACTGCAAAATAATTAGATTGTCAAGAACTTAGAAATGACCTTAACTATGTCCAGTAACAGGGACATGGCTCTATTAATGTATAGTGGGATGTCATGCAGTATATAAAATAAAGTTTTAGAAAACTATCATGATATGAAGAAAAGATTCATGAGCTAATAAAAAGGAGTTCACCACCAAATACATTATAAACCTAATTATATTTGTATGTGTTTACCTCACAATTCACTCATTCAGTATTAGTGAAAGGCTGATAAGTCACTGGCCCAGAGTGTGGTTTTTTCCCGTGGATATAGAATTATGGATAATTTCATTTTTCTCATGTACAAAATTAAAATGTTTCCTAAGTATTCATACATTTAGTATGTATTTTCAGATAAAAATGAGAGATCTTCATGCATCTATATTATATTCTAGCAGCCTGTCTTTCAGTAACTTGGGCATTATTATTCCCATTAACAAAATCAAAAATGTTGAGCCCATGACAGTTTTAAGTTGCTGACATCTTTTAGCGAATGCATGGCAGAAGTGTTTGGATTTCACGTGGCCTTGTCATCTAGTGCAGTGTTCTTTCTGGACTGCTTATTTAGTATAATTGTTTTCACATGTCTTCAAAATTATTAGGGACACCTCATTCAGAGCTCTTGGAAGAAGTTGAATGTACTCCATCACCTCGATTAGCCCTGACTTTGAAAGTAACGGGTCTTGGAACAACTCGAGAAGTTGAATTACCACTCACCAATTTCAGATCAACCATCTTTTATTATGTACAAAAATTGCTTCAGTTATCCTGTAATGGCAATGTGAAATCAGATAAACTTAGGCGTATTTGGGAGCCCACATACACGTAAGAGATTTTAACTTAATGTTTTAGTAAATTTTGTTACAGTATATGAGCCAAGAAGCTTTGTGTTTTCATAATTTGGATTAAAGGAAAAGATTTGGTTTTTCTGTTGCTTTACTTTTATAAAAAGGGGAAAAGATTTGGTTTTTCTGTTGTTTTACTTCTATAAAAAGGGGAAAAGATTTGGTTTTTCTGTTGCTTTACTTCTATAAAAAGGGGTAAACTCTGTACTACTGAACAGGTAAGTGTTTCTGATTTCCTATGGTTAAATTTTAGAACTGGAAGGACCTTTGGAAATAATCTAGTCTGGCTTCTTACGTAATTGTTGAAAAAAGTATCATTTGAACTCTTTGATTAGGGTCGTGTATGAAATACTAAATATTTCTTTTTGGGGGCCAGGCACAGTGGCTCACACCTGTAATCCCAGCAGTTTGAGAGGCCAAGGCAGGGGAGGATTGCTTGTGCTCAGGACATTGAGGCTGCCATGAGCTATGATCATGCTGCTGCACTCTATCCTAGGTGACAGAGTGAGACCTAGTCTCAAACAAATAAATAACAAATAATGAATGAATAAATTTTTTTTTGTTTGTTTTTCTTTGTTCATTCAACAAAGAATTACCAGTGACCTTGGGGAGATTTATTTAACTTTTTTTTTTTTTTTTTTTTTTTTATGGAGATAGAGCCTCAAGCTATCCCCCTGGGTAGAGTGCTATGGCATCACAGCTCACAGCAACCTCAAACTTCTGGGGTTAAGCGATTCTCTTGCCTGAGCTTACCAAGTAGCTGGGACTATAGGTGTCCACCACAACACCCAGCTATTTTTTGGTTGTAGTTATCATTGTTTGGCAGGCCCAGGCCAGATTCGAACCTGCCAGCTTTAGTGTGTGTGGCTAGTGCCTTAGCCGCTTGAGCTACAGGCGCCATTCTTATTTAACATTTTTATTCATCAGTTTCCTTATTTGTAAAATGAGAATGGTTGTCAGAATGGTTGCAGTCAGTGAATTTTTTTTTTTTTTGAGACAGAGCCTCAAGCTATTCCCCTGGGCAGAGTGCCGTGGCACCACAGCTCATAGCAACCTCCAACTCCTGGGCTCAAGTGAGTCTCCTGCCTCCGCCTCCCAAGTAGCTGGG
>NW_003852447.1:7196334-7202603 GCF_000181295.1 Otolemur garnettii
TTTTACAACGGTATAGTCATGAGATACATAATGATATTTTGGTCAACAGTGGACTGCACGTATGACATTAGTACCATAAGATGATACCATATTTTTACTTTACCTTTTCTATATTTAGATATGTAAATATTTTCCACTGTGTTACAGTTGCCTGCAGTATTCAATAGAGTAACATTCTATAGAGGTTTGTAGCCTGGGCACAGTAGGCTACGCCATGTAGCCTAGGTATGTAGTAAGCAGGCAATACTGTCTAGGTTTATGTCTGGACATTCTGTGACATGATTTGATGAAAATGCTTAACTGTATTTCCCTGAATGTATCTCTATCATTAAGCAACACCTGACTGTATATCAGTAATCTTAACACTTCATTATCTTTAAGAGTTCTAGTTAATGTATGCTTTTTTGAAATAATGCTAAATTTATAAATCATTTTTTTGTTTGTTTTTGTTTTTTTGAGACAGAGCCTCAAGCTGTCACCCTGGGTAGGGTGCTATGGCATCACAGCTCACAGCAGCCTCCAACTCCTGGGCTCAAGAGATTCTCTTGTCTCAGCCTCCCAAGTAGCTGGGACTATAGGCACCCACCACAATGCCCAGCTATTTTTTGGTTCCAGCTGTCATTGTTGTTTGGTGGGCCCAGGCTGGATTTGAACCCGCCAGCTCAGGTGTATGTGGCTGGCACCTTAGCCGCTTGAGCCACAGGCACCGAGCCTAAATCATTACTTTTAGGTGTATGGTTTTCACTACTTTTCCTTTTGTTTAACAAATTAATATTTTTTTAAAAAATTTCTTGAGTTCAGGCTTGGTGCCCAGTGGTTAGGGCTCTGGCCACATATGCCCAGGGCTGGTGGATTTGAACCCAGCCTGGGCCTGCTAAACAACAAAGACACCTGCAACCAAAAAATAACTGGGTGTTGTGGCAGGCGCCTGTAGTCCTAGCTACTTGGGAGGCTGAGGCAAGAGAATTGCTTAAGCCTAAGCGTTTGAGGTTGCTGTGAGCTATGACGTTACAGCACTCTACTGAGGGTGACATAGCAAGACTCTGTCACACACACAAAAAAAATTTTGAGTTCAGTGTTTAATGCAGGCATGTTGAATGAATGAAATCATTTATATATTGAATCCTCATAGGAAATAATCACAAGTAATTTGATTTATGGATTAACTTAAGTAATATTTCGTGTTTAGAATCATGTACAGAGAAATGAAGGATTCTGACAAAGAAAAGGAAAATGGAAAAATGGTAAGTTATTTTTAGAAAATCAATCTTGGTTATTTAGTAAAAGAATAATAAAAAAAAGAAAAAGAAAGTAAAACTAACACTTTTGCAGTTGAACCTTTGATGGAAAAATGACTAACATGGATTTCTTTAGTTTAAGAGCATGATTTTAAACTGCCCCATGTAATGCATGTAAAATATCATAGACTTTATAATTAGGAAAGGCCAACAATTGGTTTTTCCTATTGTAGGGTTGCTGGTCTGTAGAGCATGTGGAACAGTACCTTGGCACTGATGAATTACCAAAGAATGACTTAATAACCTACCTGCAGAAGAATGCAGATGCCGCTTTCCTGCGCCACTGGAAATTAACTGGCACTAATAAAAGTATTAGGAAAAACAGAAATTGTTCTCAGCTCATTGCTGCATATAAGGTACATGTTGGCATTAAAAACACTATTTTCATTAGGAATGGCTTTTGTGCTTTATTTTGCAGCTTTAAAAGCTTTTTAGGGAAGAGGGGCTCATTGGGACATAATTAAAAAATGAGGTTGAATTAACATTGTAAATGTAGCAATGCTAAAATTTCAAATACGACTGCAGCATTGGATCTGAGTACAGACTTGGAACTGTAGATTATAGTGGTTATATTTTATTTAATGGATTGGAATATATTTATTTTCATTATATGTAGTACTTTTTTATTTAAAAATATGGTGATTCTTTGAAAACATCTAGCCTTTTCAAAGTAATGTTAATATTGAATGATGCGTTACTTTTTCTGAAAATCTGATTAATAGCCAGTTTTGCTCATTGTTTCTACAGGATTTCTGTGAGCATGGAACAAAGTCTGGGTTAAATCAGGGGGCCATTTCTACTCTTCAAAGCAGTGATATTCTTAATTTAGCAAAAGAACAACCTCAGGCCAAAGCAGGCAATGGACAGAATTCTTGTGGAGTAGAAGATGTCCTTCAGCTCCTGCGTATTCTATATATAGTTGCAAGTGACCCTTATTCAAGAATATCCCAAGAAGGTCTGTAAGAAGCCTTGTTTCATTTCTGTAGCATTTTCAAAGCAAGTCAGTTTAAATTTTCATTAATGTTGTCATTTAATTTTACAGACAGTGATGAGCAGCCTCAGTTTACCTTTCCGCCAGATGAATTCACTAGCAAAAAAATTACAACAAAAATTTTACAGCAGATTGAGGTAATAAAATCAGATAGTTGAGATCCTCTGCATCCTTTAACTGTTGGATTTTTTGTGGGATTCCCTTTTCTTCCTTTTGCCTTGTACTATCTCAACCTACCCTCTGGTTCTGTAATTTGGGCAATGTGGTCCTTTGCATATATTTCTTAATTAGATTTAGAAATTTACTTTCTTTTGGGGGTCATTTTTATTAATTACTTTATAGCACTAAGCCACTGTTACTTGTTAATTCCCAGGAACCATTGGCATTGGCAAGTGGAGCTCTGCCAGACTGGTGTGAACAACTAACCAGCAAGTGTCCTTTTCTAATACCATTTGAAACTAGACAACTTTATTTCACATGTACAGCATTTGGTGCATCAAGGTAGGAAGTTATTTATTTAAAGTGAAGTCTCACCTATGTTACCTAGGCTGGTCATGAATTCCTGGGCTTTAGGGATCCTCCTACCTTCCCTCTGAAGTAATTGGGACTATAGGTGTGTACTTCCATGCTCATGCTAAGGATGTGTATCTTTCTGTGTTTTTAGAATCTTTTTTTTTTTTTTTTTTTTTTAAAGACGGAGCCTCAAGCTATCCCCCTGGGTAGAGTGCCATGGCATCACAGCTCACACCTCCAACTCCTGGGCTCAAGCGAGTCTCCTGCCTCAGCCTCCCAAGTAGCTGGGACCACAGGCGCCCGCCACAACGCCCGGCCATTTTTTGGTTGCAGCCATCATTGTTGTTTGGCAGGCCTGGGCTGGGGATTCGAACCCGCCACCTTAGGTGTATGTGGCTGGCGCCTTAGCCGCTTGAGCCATAGGCACTGAGCCAGAATCTATATTTTTTGGGTATACAAGTTGAAAATGTATAAATATACTATAAAGATGTATGGAGAAAATATCTTATTTTGTGTTTTTGTAAAAAGTAGTCAACATTTAAAAATTTTCTTCTGGGCTGAGAGTAATGGCTCACTCCTATAATCCCAGCATTTGGGAGGCCAGGGCTTGTGCTTAGAGGTTCAAGACCAACCTAAGCAAGAGTGAGACCCTGTATCCAAAAATATCTGGGTGTTGTAGTGGGCACCTATAGTCCTGAGGCTGAGGCAAGAGAATCACTTGAGCTGAAGAGTTTGAGCTATAACGCCACTGAACTCTACAGAGGGCAACAAAGTGAAACTGTCTCAAAAAAAAAAAAAATTTTTTTTTTTGTTTTCAGTTGGATGTATGCTTTGTTAGAGTAGTATGGATGGTATCAAATGTTTCTATCAGCTAACATGTACTATATATAGTACTTTAGTAGTTGAATTTATTGAACATAGTAGTTTAGTAGTTGTAAATTGTTAGTTGCTCAGATTCCCAGCAATACCAAACTGCAAATAGCTTTGATAATATTTAAATATATGTTCCTTTTGATCATGTTTCTCTTATCACCATCTATCTTACTACGTATTTTACTCTTAGATTGTTTTTCTGTCTCCTTCCACTAAATCAAAGGGCAGGAATTTCTGGCTGTTTTATTTTCTGCTCTAGTTCAAATACCATGTTGAATGAGTGTATACTTTAAGTGTTCTTTCAAAATAGGTATAGCTATTTCTTCCCTGATAAATGACATTTTTGTACAATTTCATACTATTTACAAAGCATTTGTATACATGGAACTATAGATCTATTGTAGTAAATGGCATTGATAGTGATTTCTGTTTTATAGATGAGGAAAATGATTCTCAAATTACTTAGCTGATTTACTTGAGATTACCAGAATATAGTTGTACACATAAAAGTAGAACCTTCATCTTTTTATTCATAGTGATAGATTCTTTCTCCCACCCTGCATGGATTAGCTGTGTTGTTAAAGAGAAAATGTTTTAAAATTGCAACAACCATTTTGATGGTGGCTTTCAGTTTGAGAGCTTAACCATTTTTTAGGTTTTCTGATAGGAAATGTTTGTCTATATCTTATGTGATCTGTGGCTTGGACCACAGGCCTTTATTTTTATGTAATTGCTAAAATAAGGAGGATAATATTCTCAATTTGTTTAAGGAAGATTATGGTAAAAGTAGTTTTATATATTTTTCTTATGAAAGAAAGCAATTTAGGTAAAATTTAAAAAAAATTAAAAATCACCTTACAAGATACTATTTTTTAAATTTCTTAAATCTTTGAATTCTATTGCTGGTTCACTAGTATATTCAGTTCTCAGTGTATGCTACATAGATACTTTTCCATTTCAGAGCAATAGTATGGTTACAAAACCGACGTGAAGCCACAGTGGAACGAACAAGGACCACAAGCAGTGTAAGGAGAGATGATCCTGGAGAGTTTCGAGTTGGTCGTCTCAAGCACGAAAGAGTGAAAGTTCCCCGTGGTGAATCACTGATGGAATGGGCTGAGAATGTCATGCAAATACATGCAGATCGGAAATCAGTTCTTGAGGTGACTTAATATAAAATAAGATTTTTATTTATTTTTATGTTTTATTTGTTTATTTATTTATTTATTTATTTTAGGGAGCTGTAATGACATACAAGAAACCAACCAGTTTCTGTCTTCCACTGTATAAAAACTGTTAGAGGAGCATGAAGGGGGATTTCTCTGTCAGAACATCTATCATAGATGCTCTAGCCCACCTTCTCATGGTTTAGGATCTTGTGCAGTTAGTGAGGAACAATGAAAGTCTTCATTTCTTAACAAAGTTGAATTAAATTAGTACTCACAAGGGATCCTTTTTGTTACTCTAAATTTTATTCCTCTTAAACTGTTGTTAGGTGAGTATCTGCATTTTTGAAGTTTACTGTTTTGTTTCACTTAAATTGTGCTTAGTATTATATCATTGGTCTGTATTGAGAGATGTACAAATGGCAGTGTGAAATTCAGTATAGTTATTGTAGAGGTGTTATCTTGAACACTGCTGATTATATTCCCACTACACAGTATTCCTTATTTGAGGAACAGTGAAAAATACCTTTCTCACCACAGATGTGAACCAGGTGGTTTGTTTGGATCTTCTTCTTCTTCTTTATTTATTTATTTTTTTTAATATGAGACAAGATCTTGCTTTGTTGTCGGGGCTGGAGTATGCTAGCATGATCGTAGCTCACTGCAAACTCAAACCTCTGGGATCAAGTGATCCTCTTGGCTCAGCTTCCCAAGTAGTGGGGACTATAATGAATAAGCCACTATGCCTTTCCTATTTTTATCTTTTGGATCACAAACTGATCATGACAAATTTGGCACATCTTTAAAAGAAATACAAGGCTTTATCTTTCAATTCATATATTATCTTTGTCTAATTTTTCTCCTACCCATATATTCTTCTAACCTAGATAATCCTTTTTTGGAGGGGAGGGACAGAGTCTCAAAATCATCCTTGGTAAAGTGCTGTGGTGTCACAGCTCACAGCAACCTCAAACTCTTGGGCTTAAGCAATTCTCTTACCTTGGCCTTCCAAGTAGCTGGGACTGCAGGTGCCCCCCACAACCTAGCCTGGCTTTTTTTTTTTTTTTTGTAGTTGTCATTATTTAGCAGGTCTGGGCCAGATTTGAACCTGCCAGCCCTGTGGTATGTGGTGGATGCCCTAATGACTGAGCTACAGGCACTGAGTCTCCCCCACCCTCCACCTTTTTTTTTAAACCATGTGTTTTACATTTTTGTAAGATAACCTCAAATCATTTTTGGAACAGGTAGAGTATGGACAAAACCCTTTAAAATTAATTGCTTACAGTCAAAAATATTACAAGTGGGAGATTTTAGGCTTTGGTGTCACGTAAAAATCTATACAATTGGCTCGGGGTCTATAGCCCAACCGGCTAAGGCGCCAGCCACGTACACCTAAGGTGGCGGGTTCGAATCCCCAGCCCGGACCCG
>NW_003852447.1:7203178-7205222 GCF_000181295.1 Otolemur garnettii
CTCTACCCAGGGGGACAGCTTGAGGCTTTGTCTCCAAAAAAAAAAAAAAAAAAAATCTAAAATATAACTCTTGTATTGCTTATACTATACTATATACTGTTGTGAAAAAAAAGTTCATTACTTGATCAGATGTCACATATTTTCTAAGAATTGTATCCTTTTTAAAAAACCCAAAACTTTTAGATTCACTCACCCCCATAATTTGTTCATATTTCAGGTTGAATTTTTAGGAGAAGAAGGGACTGGCTTGGGACCCACATTAGAGTTTTATGCTCTGGTGGCAGCAGAATTCCAGAGAACTGACTTGGGAGCTTGGCTTTGTGATGATAACTTTCCAGATGATGAATCTCGTCATGTAAGATTTATTTCTTTCTTCATAATTTGAGTTGTGACTTTGGATTTGGCAAGTATTAAAAAATAGGTTATGCTGAGTACAATGTACACTATTCAGGTGATGGGTATACTAAAAGCCCAGACTTCATTGCTGTACAATATATCCATCTAACAGAATTGCCCTCGAACCCCCTAAATATATTGAAATTTTAAAAAATAGGCTGTGCTTCCAGAATATAGGCCAGGTTCTTTATTATGGAATTATCTTGACACTGTTAAAATATTTCTAAGGATAAAATTTAGTCACTGAAAGCTACAGTAGAACCTCCATAGTTGAACACCTCTCTACATTGACTACCTCCTTAAGTTGACCTAATTTTCATAGACTGGATATGCACGATATGTACATATCAGGCCTAGGTCCTTATGTTGACCACCTCTTTATGTTGATCAGTTTGTGATAGTCCTTTGGGTGGTCAACTTACTGACGTTATACTATATTTATAAAATGTAAACATACATTTAGATAGCTAAGATGAGGGTATTCACTATTTGTGGATTTTTTTCTTAGAAAACACAATGATGATAGGCTTATTGTTACCTTTTAATTTTATTTGCATTTTCCCCTTTAAAACATTAGGTCGATCTTGGAGGTGGATTGAAACCTCCTGGATACTATGTGCAAAGGTCATGCGGACTGTTCACAGCACCATTTCCACAAGATAGTGATGAGCTTGAAAGAATCACAAAACTCTTTCATTTCCTTGGGATTTTCTTGGCCAAATGCATTCAAGACAATAGACTTGTGGACTTACCTATTTCTAAACCCTTTTTTAAACTTATGTGTATGGGTGACATTAAAAGCAACATGAGTAAACTCATTTATGAGTCACGAGGTGATAGAGACTTACACTGTACTGAAAGTCAATCTGAGGCTTCTACAGAAGAAGGTCATGATTCACTCTCAGTAGGAAGCTTTGAAGAGGATTCAAAATCGGAATTTATTCTTGATCCCCCTAAACCAAAACCGCCAGCTTGGTTTAATGGAATTTTAACATGGGAAGACTTTGAACTAGTAAACCCACACAGAGCCAGATTTTTAAAAGAAATTAAAGACCTTGCTATCAAGAGGCGCCAGATTTTAAGCAACAAAGGTCTTTCTGAAGATGAGAAGAACACAAAATTACAGGAACTAGTGCTGAAGAATCCATCAGGTTCTGGGCCTCCACTTAGCATAGAAGATTTAGGGTAAGCTTTATATATACGTTCTCCAAACTAATAGACGAGTAAGTTCTAAAGCTTTGTTTCTTTGTTCTCACTGATTTGCATATATTACTCAGAAACAGTAATATGCTATGGGAAATACTGATTATTTGAACTTTTGATTTTTTTTTTTCTCTTGAGACAAGAGTCTCATTTTGTCACCCTTGGTAAAGTGTGGTGTCACAGCGCACAGCAACCTCAAACTCTTGGGCTTAAGCAATTCTCTTGCCTCAGCATCCTGAGTTACTGGGCCTACAGGCAACTGCCACAACACCCGGCTATTTATAGAGACAAGATCTTGCTCTGGCTCAGGCTGGTCTCGAACCTGTGCACTCAGACAATCCACCTGCCTCCGTGAACTTTTGATTTGTCAGTAGTATAAAGAACTCAGGGCTCGGCGCCTATAGCTCAACTGGCTAAGGCGCCAGCCACGTACACCTAAGGTGGC
>NW_003852447.1:7205442-7207302 GCF_000181295.1 Otolemur garnettii
AACTCAGGGCCAGGTACACTGCGACATGCTTGTAATCCCAGCATTCTGGGAGTCTGAGGCACGAGAATCACTTGAAGTCAGGAGTTCACAACCAGCCCAGGCAGTCATGATACCCCCATCTCTATAAAAATCTTGACAAATAATTGGGTGTGTTGCTGTGTTCCTGTCTTCTTAGCCTCTGAGAAGGCTGAAACAGGAGGATCGCTTGAGCCCAGGAATTGGAGGAGGCTACAGTGAGCTATGATCATGCCACTGCAGTAGCTCAGGCAACAAAGGGAGACTCTGTCTTTTCTTTTTTTTTTTTTTGTTTTGAAACAGTCTCACTCTGTTGCCTAGGCTTTAGGGTGCTGTGGCCTCAGTCTAGCTTACAGCAACTTCAAACACATGTATTCAGGTGATCCTCCTGCTTCAGCCTCCTGAGTAACTGGGATTACTGGTGCCTGCCATGACACTGAGCTAAGTTTTCTATTTCTAGCAGAGACCCGGGGGGTAGGGGTGGGGGTAGGGGATGGGTCTTACTCTTGCTCAGGTTGGTTTCAAACTCCTGAGCCCAAGGGATCCTCCTACTTCCACCTCCCAGAGTGCTAGGATTACAGGAGTAAGTCACTGTGCCTGGCCAAGACCCTGTCTTAAAAAAAAGAAAACACTCAAAATACCAGAATATAGTTTATTAATCATCAAACCTTTAGAAGATTATATGATTTATCAAATGTAATAAATTTTTATGTTTTGTGTAAAGTCTAAGCCAACAGTATTTTGACAAATTTGGTCAAAAAATTGGTTAGTATGTAAGCATTATCTCCAATGGCTGCATCAGCTAAATGAGGTATCAAATGTAATAAATTTTTATGTTTTGTGTAAAGTCTAAGCCAACAGTATTTTGACAAATTTGGTCAGAAATTGGTTAGTATGTAAGCATTATCTCCAATGGCTGCATCAGCTAAATGAGGTACTGCAGATCTTTTGATAGAACTCTGTTAATATATACATGTAATTATCTTAACCTTCATACATTCTCCTATTATTTTAGTTAACTACAAGGCTTACTTTTTTTATTTTTAACATTTGCTGGTAATATTAGAAGTTGTGTTTGATAAATGGTTATTCTATATGATTCAAAGATTGATATTTAATTTATACATGGCATGAGTAACTTTAGTGAAGTAATAGCTTTGTCCTGAAAAAAAAGTCTTTTATTTTTTCTTTTGAGACATTTTTTGTTGCCCTGGGTAGAATGCCATGGCATCATACCTCACAGCAACCTCAAACTCTTGGGCTTGAACATTGCACTTGGCTCACCCTCCTGAGTAGTTGGGACTGTAGGCACTCGCCACTATGCCCAGCTAGTTTTTCTATTCGATAACTCTTGCTCAGGCTAGTCTTGAACTCCTGAGCTCTCTTGAACTCCATCCACCTCTGCTTTCCAGAGTGCTAGGGTTACAGGCATGAGCCACCACTCTCATCCTGGAAAAAAAGTCTTATAAACATGTTGCTGTCATAACATTGCAGTAACACTTGGCCTAATATTTTTGCACAGGGCTTTCATTTTAAAAGGCCTCATACTGGTTTAAGCTGATGTGAATGATTTTTTGGGGGGTGGGGTGGGGGTCTAGTGTTTTTGACAGCAATGTTATACAAAGTAAATACCAATAGTAGCTGAGTATGAGTTAATCTAATCTTTATCTCTCAGTTTAAATTTCCAGTTTTGCCCTTCCTCAAGAATATATGGTTTCACGGCTGTGGATCTCAAACCAAGTGGTGAAGATGAGGTAAAAATTTTGCTTAAAAATATTTGTAGGCTCGGCGCCTGTGGCTCAAGCAGCTAAGGCGCCAGCCACATACACCTAAGGTGGCGGGTTC
>NW_003852447.1:7210162-7219734 GCF_000181295.1 Otolemur garnettii
TTTGGTGGGCCCGGGCTGGATTCGAACCCGCCACCTTAGGTGTATGTGGCTGGCGCCTTAGCCATTTGAGCCACAGGTGCCGAGCCCAGTTTTGTGATTTTGAAATTCACATTGTGACATTAGTTCATTTTATTGATATATAGTATTTTAGAACATCAATTTATCACAATGTGATCGTTTCACTGGAACAAAAATGAATTATTTCAGGTCTCTTTTGGTACATTCAGCTATATTTAGATTAATTACGAAAATGTGTCTTGTGGTTTTTCTGATTTGCCAACTTTGTTTAGTAATCCAAATGATCTTTATACTCTACTGATTCTTACACTTCATCAGCGTTTCAGTTCTTGATATTTATAAGTGCAAGACAGTCTCAGAGGAATATTTTTAATGTAGCTATTTCATACTTTGTTATCCAAGAGTCTCTCTAGTCCAGTGTTTATGTTGATCAAAAAAAAAAAAGAGTGAATATACTTACTGTGCTCTGAACTTCTTTCAAAGATAATTTAATTAATGATTTTTAACATTTTTGCAGCACACCGGTTGAAAATCACTGCTCTAGACAATGCTACTGTTCTTGTGACATATGAATAATGGTTTTTATACGGGCGTTACTGCTGGTTACAAAGCAGTGGTGGTAATATTCATTTAAATCATCTGTCAACTCAAAATACCATATCTTTGTTCTTGCAGCCCTGGTTTCCTGAGGTTTGTGAGGGTATTATGCGGCATGTCTTCAGATGAAAGGAAAGCCTTCTTGCAGTTCACCACTGGGTGTTCCACTTTACCCCCAGGGGGACTGGCTAACCTGCATCCCAGGCTCACAGTTGTACGAAAGGTAAAACTCTAGCTAATGGGGAATCCACATGGAATTTAGTTACTTTAGGAATGAAAGAAAAAAAGAGATGTTTAGACTCATTGGTGGTTGTATTTGCTTTGTTTCTGTAGGTTGACGCTACTGATGCAAGCTATCCATCTGTCAATACGTGTGTGCATTATCTTAAGTTGCCTGAATATTCTTCTGAGGAGATTATGAGAGAGCGCTTGCTGGCTGCAACCATGGAGAAAGGCTTTCACCTCAACTGAGCTTCAACACCCAGTGGGAGACATCAGAGACTAGTGAAGCCTCCTGTGTTTGTGTGCAGAGAAGTATATGATCCTCCACGCTAATGACACTTGCCTTTTTTCCCATCATTGAGGCTTTAAGAACATGTGGAGTAAGTTCGTTAGCTGCTAATGAGAAAACAAATTCTTTAACTACCCAGCCAGCAAGTATATAGCACAGAACACTGTGTTGCTTTACAAGGGCTTATGTGACTGGAATAAGGTGGTCCTACCTTGACTGTTCCAAAGAGCAGCTTCTCAGATCTTCAGTGTTCACTGGTAAATTTCTAACAGTGTGTTTGTGTAAAGTTTGTCATTTCATACTCCATACACTACAGTTGCCATCACGGATCCCCTGTTTTGCTGGCTTTTAAGCTATTTGGTCAAAAATCCTGCTTCCTTAAAACAGAGAGTTAATGAGCATCTCAAGTTTTTTCTTTTCCTTTTTAATGATGCCTGCACTATCAGAGTATTCTAGTGTTCTCTCTTTTGTTTGGCATATAATCATGCACAACCTTTTTATTTCTTTGAGGTGGGAGTATATTTTTATTTCCTAAATGCCATACTATAAAGATCAAATTCTTAAGTGTGTTTGTGCAGCTCAAAAATAAAGATATATTAAGGGGGGGGGGAAACACTGGTCTAGGTGCAAGGCACACTTAAAGCAAGTTTTACTTTTGGTTGTATTTTCTTTGTATATTATAAACATTTATTTAACTTGTTGCAGTTTGAAGTAAAAAAATTTCCTAAATGTATGCTCAACAATAATCATTAAAATGTTTGCAGCGTACAAGCCTGTGTTATGTGACTATTTCACTGTAGTCATCAGACCTAAGAGCTTAACCAGATACTTTTCATTTTGAATTATCCAGATTTATGTTTTCTGAGATTATTACATAGACATATGATTTTCTACAGTAAATGCATTTATTGAAATTGGAGGGCCAGAAAAAATACATAAATTCACACACTGTGAACCAACTGTTGTGTTCAGTTTTAAAGTATTGTTCAGCTGGAAAAATGGCCAGTTGTTTGTGTTAATTTTTTAAAGACCAGATCCACTACTTACCATTATTTTTGGAGTGATGTGTAAGTAAGGAAGTGACTATGATCCAAGAATGATTTTTGAATGTTGTGTTAGTGTAAAGTAACCTCCAGGATACGGCTGTTTCCTGGTTGTGAAGAAGGGCCTGTATTTCCTTTTTCCAAACTCCCTATCATTACCATATCTGTGCATAGGTGAAAGAAATGTCATTAGGTCTGATTTAGCCAAAGGGCTTAAGAAACTAAAAGCATGCTTGAAATTGCCCGGTATTTACCTGTTTAAAAGGTACATTCCCTTTCTATATTAGAAGACACCTCCCCCACTAAAGTTAATGATTTGGGTACTGTTTTTATTTGCTGCATGAGAATGTTGTGATTGTGTAATCAGAGGCAGCATTTAAATATTTCACCTTATTGTCAGCTTCACAGTTCTCTATGAGAATTAAAGTTAAAATAAAGTATAATTATAATAACAATATTTAAATCTATGACCTATTTAAATCTATGACCTGTGTTGTGATCCAAAAAATTATTGTGGTGTTGCAATAAAGTCATGAATGCATGACTCAAACTATAAACTAGTGTTAGAATTAAAATCCAGTTTATCTGTATAGTGTTGCCATTATTATACTCTCTAAAATGTCTGTTGATAGTTTTACCAAGATTAGCCTATTACTGAGGTCAGCAGTCTATGGCCTACTGCCTGTTTTTGTATGTCCCCTGAGCTAAGCATTGTTTTGTTTTTTAGATGGTTGAAAAAAATAATATGTGAGAAGTATATAAAATTTAAATTTTAGCACCCATAAGTAAAGTTTTATTAGAACACAACCATGTTCATTCATTTATATACTACTGATGGTTGCTTTTGTACATTACTGGCAACAGTGACCCTATGGCCCACAAAGCAAAAAATATTTCCTATCTGACCATTTACAAAAGTCTGTTGAGCCATGGTCTAGGCAAGTTGTTATAGTAGGTAAATTGATGAGTGAGTTTTATGAAATCAATAACTTTTTTGAAATGTCAGAGGAGTCTTTCAGAACAAGGCCAAGAACAAAGTATGCTGACCATGAGACATACATTTTATAAATATGAAAACTCACATAAAGACACAGACACAGCCTGTAAGTACAGATCGTCCTATCACAGTTTACTTTGAGTCAAGTGTTAGGATATATCTATCAGGGTATCTATCTACATGTACTGTTAAGTTCTTAAGTATTTTCTCCCATAATATCTACCTACTGTTTTTTGAACTGTTATTCTCTCAAGATACTAAAATCTGTGCCAAGATGTAATTCAACTACTATTTTGGTGTGACCCAAAAATTAATTTTGTTCACTCCCTAGCTACTTCTGGTGTACCAGTTTCAGCAGTTACCTCAATGTGCTACTGATTAAGTGCCTACCAACTAGGACAGTGTTTCCCAACTAGTGTGTCTCAGAAAGACCTCCAGTGCACTTTGTTCTGGACTGGGCTTTCCCCAGATGGTGGCTACTTAATACAAAGGTGGATCTATACACACATACCACTCACTGTTCCTACAGGTCAGAAGCCTTCCCTCTGCCTCATTAATGAATTGAGTCCCAAACAGCTAAGGTTTGCTCTTGGAGTCCACTATTTACTGATTATCTCAGTCATTATAGATACAGACTTTGAAATATGCAAGTAGATTTTTACAAATGATAAAGAACTTAAAAAAGCCTCCATTCCCTTCACATACAGGAAAGAAAAAACAGCAAAGTTCTGAATGGTCCCTCAAACATCCATTTATGTCCTCTTTTGGGAGACTAATGGTAGAGATGAAAAGATTCTTGACACATTGCATAGAATAGCACAATATTTAACATACCAAAAATATATTTGTTTACTCCCTTGCATCTGACCCCCCTCCCCCCCGCATGCACATATACAGTAGATCCCCTTATCCGCGGGGGGGTGGGGGGGATATGACCTAAGACTGACAGTAGATGGCTGAAACCAAGGGTAGTACCCAGTCTTACATACATGTTTCTTCCTACACATACACATCTATGGTATTAATTAATTTATAAATTAGGTACAGTGAAATTAACAATAAATGATAAGAGAGCAATTATACCAATATGCTATATAATAAAGGTTTGAAATCTGGGTGTGATGGTGCACGCCTATAGTCCCAGCTACTTGAGGGGAGGGGCTGAGGTGGGAGTATTGAGTCAGCCTAGATAACCAGCCTGAGCAAGAGTATGACTTCTAAGCTCAGGCAGTCCTCCTGCCTGGGACTCCCAGAGTAGCTAGGGTTATAGGCGTGAGCCACCGCACCCAGCCTTACATTCCAATTTTACACTTTGAACTAAATTTCATTAACATTAGGATTAGTAAGACAAACCCTTTAAAACAGCCATGAAGGATAGTTGTCAGTGTTGTCTTTTAATGTCTAACCATTATTTTATAACAGCATTCGCCATAGACTTAATTACACGATGGTATTGTAATTGCTAAGTATCCTTAAAATGGATATTAAAGGCTTTTGGAAACTATCAAATAACATAAAATTGAATTCTGCAATCTTTCGTAGGTACACATTAGAGAAGTTTTTTAAAGCTGGGTGTGGTAATGCACGCATGTGGTGCCAGCTAGTTGGGAAGCTGAGGTGGGAGGACTGTTTGAGCTCAGGAGTTTGAGGCTGCGGTGAGCTGTGATCATGCCTGCAGGTATCCACTACATCCAAGCCTGGGCAATGTATCAAGACCCCTGTCTTTAAAAAGTAATTTTTAAAAAACTAAAAAAGAAAAGCAAATTTTACTAAAACTTGATAAGGAAAAGGACATCATTTAGAAAATAATGTTAATCAAAATGCCATGTTTAATTTTGAGATTTTATTAGCTGACAGAGAACTTTTTTCTCACCACCATCCTGCTATTCTTGAATTTAATGTGCAAAAGGAATCAGATCAAAAAAGGTTCCTTAGGTACCGAAAATTTGAAGTGGGAAAAATACAGCTAGAAAATATAACTTGTCTCTCAGAGAAGAATTTTCTTTGTACATATTTTTAAATGCAGTTTTACTTTCCATCTAGGAACTATAGAACACATATTTATAATGTCTTTGGAAGGACACCCCATTTTGCAGTTGTGGTCTTCCAGATTCCTTTGAGTGACAGATTTTTAGATGGATTCCACGCTGTTTGAAATCTGTCTGGCAGAGCCTTCTTTTCAGCTTTCTGACATCTTATCAAGAATTAGTAGAGGAGCAAGAATTCTAGCCCGGTTAGTTTCCACAATGCAGCCGTTTAACACCATCTCATCCAAAATTATGTGTACTTTATCTAAATTAAACATTATCTAGGGTCATATTAAGGAAATTAGTTTGAGAATTACTAAAAAAATGTTAATTCAGTGAATAACTTAGAGCTGAATATGGAATTTTCCCAGTGTAAATTAGGTTAAGCATGAGGTTTTCTATACAGAATTCCTGAAATTAAATTTAAAATTGGTGTCCACATTAGAAATTAGTACCTTTATGTACTTATACACTCCTAGTTCCATCTTGGTTAAGCTAACAGGATAAGTAGGCATAGAAATGAAACAGCTACATTTTTTAGCCAAAGAGAAAAGGAGTCTACTAAGAGCTGAAGAACATAGTAAGTGACATCTGGGAAGAGAATGACCTAAACTCAAGAACAAGGCGGTCTTGCCAGACAGTAATGATTTGTTGAGTGCTTTACATACATTGTTTATACCTCTCTACAACTCTTCTGCTATACAAGTTATCCTCATTTTACCCAGGATCAGATGGGCTCAAAGCCATTGTCCAAGCTCATGTGGCTAATAAATGTCAGAGCTACAGTTTAAACCCAAAGCTTGAGCTTTACTCCTCTGCTTCCAGGCTTCTCAGCCCCCAAACCTCTGCCCCCCAAAAATCCTTTACAGCCTTGTACTTTCAATTGTCTCTTCTCTGTCAAACAGACTAAGTGAAAGTCACTATGAGAAATGGAGAAAACAGGTCTGACAAAAGTTTGGAATTTCAAGAGAGTATCTGTTATAAATGGGTAGTTCTAAGAAGTCATTTGAGAATTATGGAGCCATGTTAGCTTACTGGTGTTCTTACTGGAAAGGTAGCATGGGGAAAGAAGAAAATATTGTTAGCATGATGTTTAGCAAATTAGAAGAACTAAATACTTCTAGGAGAACTAGAATCAGATCACAACAGTAGTTGAGATGTTTCTGAATTCTGAAGAATAATCTGTAGTTTCCAAGTCTATTTAAAGAGCATTCTCCTATCACCTGAGCTTACGAGTTCAAGATCAGCCTGAGCTAGAGGGAGACCCCACCTCTAAAAATAGCTGGGTTTTGTGGCCAGCACCTGTAGTCCCAGTTACTTGGGAGACTGAGGCAAGAGAATCACTTGAGCCTAGGAGTCTGAGGTTGCTGTGAGCTATGATACTATGGCACTCTACCAGTGGTGACAAAGTGAGACTGTCATTCATAAATAAATAGCATGATCCTAGTATGGTTTAAAAAAAAAAGGCAACTGACATTGTTTCAAATAGATAAACTTAACTGAACAAATAAATGACTAAAATGTACTAGGGGAGTTCAAAATTAAATCTTTGTAAAACGTATCATTACCACCTGATTTTTTTCAGTAATTCCAGATGTTCATAGTCTATATTGTACTTACTTAGTGAAGTACAGCTACAGAGAATGGGACAATCTGTGAATGACTTTAGGTTTTTATTAGACTCTCCTGTTAATATCTCATTAAGCTCTGTGCCAGTAGTTCTCCAGCAGGATAAACTGTTTTCCCGGGGCCCATGAGAACTGTCCTTAAGTGACCCAGAAAAAAAAACAAGCTTTACTCTGATATACCTATTAATAATGTCTTCCAATTATATAGATGATTGCTTTGTCCCATGGCCAAACTGGGACTAGAATGTTAGTCCCTTGTCTTAAATCTGTTCACCAGACCCAGAAGCCAAGACAAAGGGGGAAGGATAGCCATGTACACAGCAAGGCAGATCTGAGAGGCACAACTAGAAGATGGCCTACAGGGCCCCACCTCCCACACCCATTGTATTCACTAAGGCAATGAAAGCCTTGGTGCCTTTGAAAATGTCAACTTCTCTGAGATGATTTTCTTTGAGATAGAAGGAAATCTAATTTTAATCTATTTAAATTGGTTCAGAGATCAAGCTGCTCTGAGGACTGCTTTGCCTTTGGCAAGTAGATGATCTACAGTTCAGATGTTCCTTGAGCAACTGCCTAGTTGTTTTGAAATTCAGAATTTACTGCTGAATCATATCAACCACTGACACCCCCACTTTGCAAGGACAAAGTCCTCTGGCAAGTCTGAATTTCCCAACATCCTGGAAACATGAGTTACTCGGTGAGGTCATTCTGTACTGTGGGCATGTGACAGCCTGTCTGGCTATCTGGCTCAAACTCTATCAGGCAGCTTTCTGGCACTATATGGGGAAATCACACACCAAATCCAACATGAGGCAAAGGCCTGAAAGCTGATTTCCCCTCAGAATCATGTGACTCTTTCAAGAATCTAGCTGTTACTCACATGTTGGTTTGGTTTGTGCATGCTGGTGTATGCATACTGGTGAAATGAAGAGTAATGGCATTTGGGCCATATTCCAGGTAAGCAGGGACCAAAATTGCCCTATAAATTAAGCTTCATGGCAAAAAACACTGTAAAACATATTTCAACCCTGACATTAGAATATGAGGAAGCAAGAAAGGCCCAGACTGCTGGCATATTAATGTAGTGAGCTGAGGCTTGACGCCCATAGTTCAGTGGTTAGGGCATCAGCCACATACACCGGGGCTGGTGAGTTTGAACCCAGCCCAGGACAGCTAAACAAAAGTGACAACAACAAAAAAATAGTTGGGTGTAGTAGCGGGTGTCTGTAGCTACTTGGCAGGCTGAGGCAAGAGAATAGCTTAAGCCCAAGAGTTGGAGGTTGCTGTGAGCTGTGACACCATGGCATTTTACTGAGGGCAACACAGTAAAACTCCGTCCCAAACAAAAACAAATGTGAGCTGAGAATGACCATAGAAAGAGGGTCTTCCCCTTCAGGTGAACCTGAACTTGGCTCTACAGATCCTAAGACAACTTGAACTAGAAGACATGAATTAGATAATGACCTCCCAAAGAGTAGAGTCACTGAAGTCCCACTTTGTCCTCTTCTTGAAACCTAGGAGCCTTTGTAAATTTCTGTGCAATATGAATTGAACAACATAGAGCCCCATAAGATTAGTGCCACTTGAAATCAAGTTTTTTTCTTTTTTTGAGATAGAGTTTTATTTTGTCACCCTCTGTAAAGTACTATAATATCACAGCTCACAGCAACCTCTAGCTCTTGGGCTTAGGCGATTCTCTTGCCACAGCCTCCCCAGTAGCTAGGACTACAAGTGCCTGCCACAATGCCCAGCTATTTTTATGTTGCAGTTTGGCTGGGGCCGGGTTTGAACCCACCACCCTCGGCATATGGGGTCCCACTCACCAAGCCACAGGTGCTGCCCTGAAATCAAGTTTTTAATTAAAGTGACTAAAATATACAACATGGGAATTTTGAGCTTTGGATTATAAAAACACTTTTTCAACATGGTATCTTAACACTAGATATCTTAACTGCTGGTCCAGTTATCCTTTAGTAAGTGAGAAAAGAGCAGCACAGATTCAAATGGAAGCTCAAAAGGAATTCCAGGACAGAGCCCAGATAAGAAACCAAATTTCTAGGCCAGAACTGGCGGTTCACCTCTGTAATCTTAGCACTCTAGTAGGCCAAGGCAGGTGGTTTTGCTGAGCTCACAAGTTCGAGATCAGCCTGAGCAAAATCAAGACCCCCCATCTCTACTAAAAATAGAAAAACTGAGGCAAGAGGATCACTTGAGCCCAAGAGTTGGAGGTTGCTGTGAGCTATGATGACACCATGGCACTCTACCCAGGGTGACAGGTTGAGACTCTTGTCTTAATTCAAAACAAAACAAAATAAACAACTAAAATTCCTAACTCTAGACTTTGTTCTTAGATCCCTTGGCTTCTGGCTGCTTAAAAGAAAAAAATGGTAGCTAAGCAAAGTTCTTCAATACAGTAAGTAGGGTAGGAAAATCTGCTCTCTTATTATTTATAATTTAATTCAGTGTCCCATTGAAATTAGATAAGCTGCCAAGGGCCACTTATCTCCTACAGCAAATCAAGGACTATTGTACAGAAGATTCTGCATAGTTCTGCAGGCATTCTCCTGATAGTGCAGTCTTCTGTTCCTGTTCTGTCTACTGCTAATTAGGCCACTGAAAAGGAGTGTATTTTTTTGTTTGTTTGTTTTGAGACAGAGCCTCAAGCTATCCCCCTGGGTAGAGTGCTGTAGCATCACAGCTCACAGCAACCTCCAACTCCTGGGCTCAAGCGAGTCTCCTGCCTCAGCCTCC
>NW_003852447.1:7219754-7221458 GCF_000181295.1 Otolemur garnettii
CCCGCCACAACACATGGCTGTTATTTGGTTGCAGCCGTCATTGTTTTGGCAGGCCCGGGCTGGATTTGAACCCACCACCTTAGGTATGTGTGGCTGGCCATTGTGCCACTGGCTAGCCACTTGAGCCATAGGCACCAAGCCAGTGTATTTTCTTTTAAAGCATATTTTCCTTAAAGGCCCATTCATATTCTGAGAACAAGGTACTAAAGTACGATTCTGCTTAAAGTTTATGTAGACTTACATAAATTAAAGATGAAAGCCTATGTTGGGTCAAATAAGCCTGTCATTTGTCCCTTTTTTACCTTACCTTCTATTACTTCTCATAATTTGCTGTTACTACTCTGACTAAAATAGAACGCACAGGCCAGGTGTAGAGGCTCACACTTTTAATCCTTAGAAGCCAAGGCCTGAGCTCAGGAGTTGGAGACTAGCCAGAGCAAGAGCAAGATCCTGTCTACTAAAAATAGAAAGAAAGTAGCTGAGCATTGTGACAAGTATCTGTAGTGCCAGCTACTTGGGAGGCTAAGGCCAAGAGTTTGAGTTTACTGTGAGCTATGATGTCACAGCACTCTACCAAGTGTAACAAAGTGAGACTGTCTAAAAAAAAAAAAAAAAAAGAAAAGAAAAGAAACAAAAAACTCCCAAAAGCAAACAAAAAAATTTCTAGTTTCTAGGCCTACCTTGTGTTTGTGGAGGACATAGGCACAAGAGTATAAATAGGGACTCCACCCTAGCCTGCTCCCTCCTTCTCCCCCATACATGTATATGGGACAACCCAGCCACCAGGATCCTAGCCTGTCTGTCATTCCTGTTCCCAGATCTGGGGTGAAGAGGTGAAGGAAAAGCCTGCACAAGACCTAGCAGTAGGTTCTGAGATCCCTGTAAATTTGAGGGCCTGGGAAGGCAGAAGGTGGTCAAGAAGTAGAGAGGAGGCTTGGCGCCTGTGGCTCAAGCGGCTAAGGCACCAGCCACACTAAGGTGGCGGGTTCGAATCCAGCCCGGGCCCACCAAATAACAATGATGCTGCAACCAAAAAATAGCGGGGCATTGTGGTGGGCGCCTGTGGTCCCAGCTACTTGGGAGGCTGAGGCAAGAGTCTTACTTGAGCCCAAGAGTTGGAGGTTGCTGTGAGCTGTGATGCCACAGCACTCTACCCAGAGGGACAGCTTGAGGCTCTGTCTCAAAAAAAAAAAAAAAGTAGAGAGGAAAGGCCTGTGGACATCGTAGGCCCCTGGATTGGGGCACTGCTGAGCGAGCCAGAGTGGAGCCCTCTAAAGCACAGGGCCCAAGAAGAAGAGTTTGGTAGCCAGGTCTAAAAGCAGTCTTGTTGCATTCCATTCTAGCTGAAATGAACTGAGCCCAGCAAGTGAGACAGCAAGTACCAAAAAGGCTGATAAGGGGTGGCACCTGTGGCTCAGTGAGTAGGGGGAGCTGGCCCCATATACTGAGGGTGGTCGGTTCAATCCAGGCCCAGCCAAACTGCAACAACAACAACAACAACAACAACAACAAAATAGCTGGTGGGCGGGGCCAGTGGCTCAAATAAGTAAGGCACTGGTCCCATATGCCGGAGGTGGCTGGCCAAAAACCGCAAAAAAAAAGCTCAAATTTAAAAAGCTGGGGGATGTGGTGGGTGTGTGTAGTCGCAGCTACTCAGGAGGCTGAGGCAAGAGAATCACCTAAGCCCAAGAGCTGGAGGTTGCT
>NW_003852447.1:7221626-7227607 GCF_000181295.1 Otolemur garnettii
AAAAAAAAAAAAAGGCTGGTAAGGTTTTCTGTACCTTCATGCATATAGCAGGTGTACAATGCATTGAAGAGGAGTTGGTACAACTCCCACACTGCTCTGTTCATTGGTGCCATCCTCTGACTATTTAGCAGATGAGGATGAAGACTGCTCCTCTGAATTATAAATCATCTGGAAAACAGCAAGCCCCTCAGGGCTCCAAGGTGAGCACATTCTGGGAAGCTCATCAACTGGTTCCTAAAACATCATCTCAATTCACAGGATTTGAAGTCTTAAATACGTCTACCAAGATACACGACGCGGCAAAGTCTCCTTACAGAAATGGGCCTCAGGAGTCCTCAGCCCAGTGGGTGGAGTGGAGTGTGCAGAGTTTACAGGAGCTTATTCACAGGAAATGAATGATTTGGGTCACCAAGGAACTCGGTTCAAGGAGGTAGTCTGCCCCACCTGACACCACCATACCAGAGGGTTTCTAATTACTGGAAGGGTTTCAACAAGCCAAAATTTCTGTCCTGATTTCTTGTGCTTAGATAATTTCTTTTTACAATCCCATCTGTCTTGCTCTGTGCTATCAGTCTTCCTAGAAGTAGAACAAGCCCATACTAGGGAGAAATGTGAATGGTGTGCTTCATTTCTCAAAGTCTCACTGTGCAGCCTCTGGGAACTTCCCAGTCCTTAAAAGGCAGGGTGGAAAAACTTTTGGAAAAAATGGAACTTCTTGGGAATTTCATGAGGTTCTGACTTCCTTCTCTTGCTGCTGTACCACAGCCAAGCTTTAAATCATATCTGTTCCATGTGGCTGACAAGAAACACTTTCTTAAGCGTGAGCAAATATGAGGAAGATGTGCTGTGAATGTTCCAAGAACCACCTTCCAGTTGCAATCATGGTAGTTGCTTGTATTCAACCTTCCAAGACCCAGGGCAGCTTTCCCAGCAAAGCAGACCTGAGCAGAGCTAGCTACTCCAGCAGGTTCCTGGCTCCATGCTACCGGAATGGTGACGTGGAATGTCAACACATCACATAGAGTTTCACGTTCTACATACGTGACTCATGTCACCCTGTACACAGGCTCTAGAGCCCTGCCCAGCCAGAGCAGGAAACTGCAGCGAAGCTTCCGCAAGACTCCCTTGTCTTTCTGCTAGGTATGAATCGATAGTTTGCAGAGGTCCTCCCTGGACATGGGACAGGTAAAAAGAACTATGTATAAAGCAGAGGGGAGTCAGGGGTTTTAATTTGATTTTTTTCAGATGGCTGAGGATAGTGACCTTTTAAGAATGTCCAACAGAAGAGAGGTGCCCTAAGTTTGGTCTTGCAGCATGCTCCACTTTTAGACCACTAGAAGTACGAGAGTAATTATGCCCAGAGCAAAGACAAACTTCCAGGTCTGGAGAGATTTAGCTCCTTTCTCCAAATTCCAACCTGATGGATGGATTGTGCCTAAGTAATTCTTAAGGACAGTAAATGTGTAACTTGGTCAGAGGGGAAGGGAGGGCAAAAATGAAACTAGGTAAAATCAGGGGGAAATTGTGTGTCTTGGTGTGAAAATAACTTTCAAACAAGAAAGCTGGAGTTCACCAGACAGACCTATGCTATATACCAGAGGGATACAAAGACAAGTGTACCCAAATGTACTTCTAATAAATCTTCTAGTCAACATAGGAACATCAACACAGCAAATCCAACTATAGTACACAACCTGTTGCATCTGATTCACTTTAGTTCTCTGGATATCCAGACTTAGAAGCCTCTCTTCCTGTTTTAGGTGTAAGGTAACTCAATTTAGTTTCCTAGACTCATGGCAACATCAAATATTAAGGCTGAGGGGGAATTAAAGCTGTTCCACTCTAATTCTCTTATTATAAGATGAGGGGACTGTATGGCTTGTCCAACATACACAGCTAGTCTGTGGCAAGACCAAAAGTGGAACTTGAGTTTTGTTACTCCTAACAAAGTGTCTTCTAGCCTTTGCTATATTTCTGATGTCTTTTTTTTTTTTCTTTTAAGACAGAGTCTCACTTTATTGCCCTTGGTAGAGTGCCATGGTGTCACAGCTCGCAGCAACCTCCAACTCCTGGGCTAAGGCAATCCTCTTGCCTGAGCCTCCCAAGTAGCTGGGACTACAGGCACCCACCACAACTCCCGGCTATTTTTTGTTGCAGTTTGGCCAGAGCTAGGTTTGAACCCTGTACCCTCAGTATATGGGGCCAGTGTCCTACCCATTGAGCCATAGGCGCTGCCCATTCCTGATGTCTTTTGAAGTAAAAAATAATATTATTGAAGTAAAAAAATAATCTTTCCAGTGTTAGAGATTACAGTGAGCTATGTTGATGCCATTCTATTCCAGCCTGGGGACAGAGAGAGCGATCATCTCTAAAAAAAATGAATAAAAAATAAAATTTAAAAAATAGAAGAAAAATATACTTGATATGCAGCCTGGTCTCAGGTCTTTTAGGGCAAAGGTTTAACATATTTAGGTTATTCACCACTAGAGGGCACTCAGATTTCCCCAGTTAATTTACAGAGACATTTAAATACCGCCTGCAAATGATTTCTACCAAGAGACTGAGCTTTCTTACCATTTAAGATGTAAATGACCATTTCTCCAGAATATTAAGCTGATGTAACATATGTACCTACACATACATGTAGGTATACACTTAAAATTTTGTTACAATTTATATATATTTGTCATATTCTAAGCATTATATGTATGCATATATATATAAATAAACATGCCTTGTAATTAATGTCACTATTTTATATTCAAGGCTGATGTGTCCTCAAAAGACTCCCTTATTTATTGCTATCAAGCAGTAGGCAAATTTTTTTTCTTTTTTTGAGACAGTCTCAATCTGTTGCCCAGCTTAGTTGCCATAGCCTCAGCCTAGCTCATAGCAACCTCAGACTCTAGACTAAAGCTATCCTCCTGCCTCAGCCTCCTGAGTAGCTGGGACTACAGGCACCAGTCACTATAACGCTGAGGCAGGCTTTTGAAGTAAAAAATTAACTTAAAAGTGAACTTTCCTCTTGCACAGTCACACAAAGCCTTGAGGGCTCTGACTAAAAACCTCTAGAGCTGCAGTATTCTAAGTAAATCATGCTTGTTTGAGTGGTTGCAGATACAGTGTTTTAAAAGAGAGAAAGAAAAGAAAAGGAGGGCTTGCTCCCCTGCGAAAGGAAATGAATACAAACCAAGCCATTTTTCTTGCCCTCCAGCTTAGCAAGCCCAAAGGCCCTGCTCTGGTCCTGTGGAAGTCCCACAGATTTCCCTGGAGCCCTGCTGATCCAGTCTCTCTGAGAGGACCAAGCACTTTTTGGCTGTGTCATTTAAATTTTAGAAAAAGCCTATTCCATATCCTTAAAAGAAGTTAAATTATTAATAATATAATAGTTATTATTAACTTATGGTCATAGCATTCATTGTTACGTCTGGGGAAAAAAAAAGACTTTTAAGAATTGTCTTTAAAAAAGTGTAGCAGGGAAGAAAGAGGGGTCTGTAAAACACCAGCACCTCTGGCTGTCTTGTCGTACTTGGTGACTGACATTCGGATGTGCTGAAAAGTTTTCCTGCCCCATGGCACTTACCTGGCTAGGACTACACTGTGTTCTGCTGTGTACTGTGGAAAACAGTATTGGAAAAGGATACATCTAATTCACTCTGGAAAAGAGAAGAAGAGTACAGGGTGAGAACGAGACACCGGGACATGATGCTTTCAGCTGAGTCAATGACTGCTCTGGCCTCCGCGTGGAAGCAGGTAGGGGAGGCTGAGCTATGGGTGTGGACGCCTGAGAGGTGGAAGGCCTGCAGTTTGGGATTGTTAAGTTTTTAAAAAGTAGGCTACAGTTCAGAGGAATTTTATAGGCCAGAACAATCATCTTTAGAAAGCAGAGGGAAAAACTAGCTTAACCTTCACAGATGGTAGGAAACTGGTTACATACACCAGGAACCTTAACAGTGTGCCACACCCTTTGAATCTGTGTATTTTACTTCACAAGTTTATCCTGAGGAAATAAGTAGACAATGGCACAATGACGTCGTGGGACAGGGTGTTCAAGGTAATGTGTATAATAGCATTGTTATTATTTTATTATTATTATTTTGAGACAAGAGTCTTGCTCCATTGCCCTGAGTTAGTGCCGTGGCATCATAGCTCACAGCAACCTCAGACTCCTGGCCTCAAGTGATCCTCTTGCCTCAGCCTCCCAAGTAGCTGGGACTACAGGTGCCTGCCACAATGCCCAGCTAGTTTTGCAATTTTTAGCAGAGATGGGGGTCTAACTCTTCCTTAGACTAGTCTTAAACTTCTGAGCTCAGGGGATCCTCCTGCCTCAGCCTCCCAGAGTGGTAGGAATTTAGGTGTGAGCCATCGCACTTGGCCTATGATAGCAAATTATTGATAAAAATCTAAGCCTCGGCTCGGCACCTGTGGCTCAAGCGGCTAAGGCGCCAGCCACATACACCTAAGGTGGCGGGTTCGAATCCCCAGCCCAGGCCCACCAAACAACAATGATGGCTGCAACCAAAAAATGGCCAGGCATTGTGGCGGGCGCCTGTGGTCCCAGCTGCTTGGGAGGCTGAGGCAGGAGACTCGCTTGAGCCCAGGAGTTGGAGGTTGCTGTGGAGCGTGATGCCATGGCACTCTACCCAGGGGGATAGCTTGAGGCTCTGTCTAAAAAAAAAAAAAAAATCTAAGCCTCTATCATGGGGAGAATTAGGTAAGTAAACTGTAGCATATCCACAAATAATGATGTGGACATGTAGATACTGACATACTATTAAGTAGAAAAGCAGATTATAAAATGATATAGAGAGTATTATCCTATGTGCATATACATGATATATACATATGTATAGTTATATAGATATAGACACATATATAAAGTTTGAAAGGAAATCTACTTAACAGCAGTTATCAATAAATGATAGGCCTCCTCTTTCCTCCCTCTCCCCCCTCCTTCTCTTTCTCCTCTTCGCTCTCTCCTCCTTATGGCTGGTCTGCAGCCTCCCTCCCCCACCAATAAAGAAAGACCTTTCGTATAAGCCTTGGTGGTCTGTGAGATCTCTGCCGGTCGAGTGCTGCCCTTTCATCTGGTGTCAGAAGTGGGATTTAATTAGGGACCGCTCCTAAGGGTCGCTTCCACCCCTTCCATGGGGTTTTAGCTCCTGGGGGCTCCCTATCATCTTTTCTCATTTCCAGCACTAACCACCACATTGGCTTGTGTCCATCCGCGAAGGTGTCTATCCAGCACTCAGCACTGGCCTCATCCAGACTCACTGTCTCAACAGCTAACTACTCAACTGGTGCTTCAAACCTACACCCCAAATACAATTCCCAGCCTACAGAAAGAAGAAACTGTTCTTTGTGAATGGACTGCACTCTACTCCAGGCCACAAGACCTTCCTAAACACCACTTCTAAACTGCCACCACTAAAAGGGCAATCTGAGAGCAAAACTTACATACTCCCAGCAAAAAGTCATAATTGTCCTCTAGTTGGCCAGTTAAAACTACATGCCCCTCCCAGCAGGAAGAAGCTACAGAAGAGAGAACTCAAGTCCCCTATCCCAAGGCCAGCCCCCTATTTTTAACATACGAAGAAGGGAGGAATGTTGGGTAATTGCCTCAGAAAAGCCCCTTCCTGCTTTAAACAGACCAACACTAGCAGTCTCACTCTCAAAGTTACAGCTCCTTTCCAAGCACAGGGAGTTGCCCTCTAAACAACAGGGAGTGGCCCACTTATCTCATCTCCCTGTCCCAATTACCCATTGAAAATTTCAAACTTATGGCCTGCCCCTAACGGCTCTTCCTGCCAGAGCAGTAACTCCTTATTGGCTATCCCTAGCATCCCATCATCATTTTAAGACTTCCCTAACCAAACCTATATTCGGGTACACTTCTCTTTTGATCTTCTCTCTTCTCTCCTTTCTCTTCCTCTCTCCTCTCTGCTCTCTCTTCCCTCTCTCCTCCCTCTCCTTCTCTCTCT
>NW_003852447.1:7227691-7232612 GCF_000181295.1 Otolemur garnettii
CTCTCTCTGCCTCTCTCTCCTCTCTGCTCTCTCTTCCCTCTCTCCTCCTTCTCCTTCTCTCTCTGCCTCTCTCTCCTCTCTGCTCTCTCCTCTTTTCTTTCCTCCTTAGTGCTGCTCTACAGCATCTCTCCCCCGCCAATAAAGACCTTTCGTACAAGCAAAACAAAAAAATAATAATAATACATAAATAAATGATAGGTCTACCAATGATCTTCTCTTCATTAAGAAAATACTGTATTCTTTTATTTTTCTTTTCTTTCATTTTATTTTTGAGATAGAGTCTTATAATGTTGCCCTCGGTAGAGTTCCGTGGCATCACAGCTCACAACCTCAAACTCTTAGGCTTAAACAATTCTCTTGTCTCAGCCTCTCAAGCAGCTGGGACTATAGCTGCCCACCACAACACCCAGCTATTTTTTTGTTGTAGTTGTCATTGTTGTTTAGCAGGCCCAGGCCAGGTTCAAACCCTCCAGCCCTGGTGTATGTGGCCAGGGCCCTAACCACTGTGGATGGTGAGCCTATATTCTGTTTTAGAGCAGTCTTAGATTTACAGCAAAATTGAAAAGAAGGTCCACAGATTTCCCACATGCCCACTGCCCCTCTATATGTACATACTCCTCCCTTTTCAACTGTACCATGGGGATACATTTGTTACAGTGGGTGAACCTACACTAACACGTTGGTATCACTCAAGTCCGTGTTAGGGTCTGGTGTTGCACATTCTGTGGGTTTGGACAAATGGATAATGACATGCATCCATTCTCCCCTTTTGTTTTGCCTGTATGTTTTAAAAATTCTTTTATTTTCTTTAACTATTATTTTTTGAGATAGAGTCTGTCACCCTGGGATTGAGTGCCATGGCGTCATCATCGCTCACAGCAACCTCAAACTCTTGGGCTCAAATGATCCTTTTGCCTCAGCTTCCCAAGTATCTGGGACTCCAGGCACTAGCCACAATGAGTGGCTTATTTTTCTATTTTTAGTAGAGACAGAGGTCTCACTCTGGCTCAGGCTGGTTTCAAACTCCTGAGCTTAAGCAATCCACCTGCCTTGGCCTCCCAGAGTGCTAGGATTACAGGCATGAGACACCCCGTCCGGCCTAAAATTCTTTTTTTCTTTTTTTGCAGTTTTTCGCCTGGGCCAGGTTTTGAACCCACCACCTCTGGTATATGGGGCCAGTGCCTTACTCCTTTGAGCCACAGGCACCACCCCTAAAATTCTTTTTAATGAAAAGAGTTATATAATGAAAAAGTCAGAAAAGGAGAAAAAGGTAAACAGAATTAAGCTCAAATACAAAAGCACTTAAACTGCAGCGGTTCTCAGCCCCTTTGTAATAATGAAAATACATCACAGCATTAGGAAGGTTGAGAACCACTGGCTTCAAGTTTGTCAAACGCAGTACGACAAAAACCCTGACACCTCCTTTGAGCTAACTGGGTTTGCTTCTTGTTTTAAAAATATGATGCTGTGATGCTTCTCCCAGTCCAGACAGTATGTGACTGATCTCCAAATTTAAGATTTGGAAACTCTCTAAGAATAAAAATAGTCACAGAAAAAAATGTTTGAAACTCACAAACCTAAAAATAAACCTTGGATGACTCAGAGGCATTGCCTCTGAGTGGGGCCGATCCTGTCTCCGTGCCCATGGCACTTTTCTCTCTTCCTCTCCCTTCTCTTGTTGCTTTGACTTGATTCTAATCTGAGTCATCCCTTAGGACTGCCCAAGTCCTGCACAATCACCTGGCTTAAATTAAATTCTAATCTTTACTTGTGTGGTTTATGTGGTCACTGACTCTCTCTCTAAAATTACTGCTATAATTCATCAACATGCTGTTTATTATCAGTCACTAAATATAATAATAATAATTTAAAAAATCTTAGCAATGGGCTTGGCACCCGTAGCTCAGTGGTTAGGGTGCCGGCCACATATACCAAGGCTGGCAGGTTCGAACTGGCCCAGGCCTGCTAAACAATGATGACAACTACAACAAAAAATAGCTGAGCATTGTGGCAGGGCACCTGTAGTCCTAGCTATTTGGGAGGCTGAGACAAGAGAATCTAACTTAAGCCCAAGAGTTTGAAGTTGCTGTGAGCAGTGACATCACCGTACTCTACTGAGGGTGACATAGTGAGACTTTGTCTCAAAAAAAATCTTAGCAATTGGGCAGTGCCTGTGGCTCAAGGGAGTAGGGCGCTGGCCCCATATGCTAGAGGTGGCTGGTTCAAACCCAGCTCTGGCCAAAAAAAAAAAACCCTGCAAACCCCTCCCCCCCAAACTTAGCAATGATAGTCTTGTACCCACTTTTTATTCTCCCAAGTTTAAAACATTGAAAAAAATTGTTGTTTGGGAAAATTATATTCTTTTGGGTGGGTGTCACCTTAAAGTGGCTGTGATCAGCCAGCTCTGAATCACAGACCCTGACTTGCAACCAGTCTGTCTTAACAGGGGAGTGGTCACCATGAGAAACGCAGGAACTGGAGTATGGTTTGTCCAGTATGGCAAACCAGCCTCAGGTGGTGATTTAAATTAAAATTAATCAAAATTAAATAAAATTAAAATTTCATTTCTTTAGTTACACTGGCCACATTTCAAGTGCTGTAAAACCACATGTGGCCAGTGCTCACCATACTGGGCAGCACAGGTACAGAACATTCCTATCCCCACAAAAAGTTTTATTGGACAGGGCTGGTATATGGCGCTTTCTTCAAGCAATCAACACAGAGATAGATTGTTAAAGCCAATCTCAATGCTCTCTGTCCCCTTAAGACCAGTCTCTAAAATGACCTGACCTCTTGACATTTTCCAGCTCTGGAAGGGACCAACCCCTTCCTGGTTAGATGTATCACCACATCCCAGGCCACTTGGCGTCTTCCAGCACCAGCCCGTGAATTAGGAAAAGGCTGACAGCAAGTCTCATGCACTAAGGCAGTAGTTCCCAAACTTAAACATGTATCAGGATCCCCTGGAAGTCTTGTTAAAACATAGATTTCTGGGTCTCACTCCAGAGTTTCTGATTCAATGGTCTGGAGGGGGGCCCATTTTTTCTTTTTATCATTATTTGCATTTATTTTATGTTGCATCCATCCCTGTGTCTTAAGTTTTTGTTTCTAGTTTCCTCTGAGCTATCTTTTTCTTCTGTGCCTCTTCCTCTTCTGGTTTGGGAACAATCTGTTCCCTGTCAGCAAGGATGTTCTTGATGTGGCAGGGGGAGCTCACGTATGGGTTAATGTGACCATGAGCTCTCTAACGTTGGCGCTGCATCTTGGGTGCTTTGTTCACCTGGATGTGCTCGATAACCAGAGAATCTACATCCAAAGCCTTAAGTTCAGCATTACTCTCTGCCTTTTTAAGCATGTGCAACAAAAATTCAGCACTCTTTTTGGGCCACCGACCCTGGGTTCAGCCCCACTGTTTGGCCTGGGCACACCTACCGGCGCCACCATTGTAACGTCAGAATGGTACGCACTGTTTCTTTAAGGTGACATCCTTCCAGTAGTTGGTGGCTTTTTGTCTATGCATACCCTTGATCAGGCATCCTCAAACTACGGCCCATGGGCCACATGCAGCCTGCCTAGGACATTTATCTGTCCCGCCGGGTGTTTTTGCTGCCACTCCCTGTTCTGCTTAGCAGCTGACTAGTCCCGGGGCCCACAATCCAGCCCTCCAATGGTCTGAGGGACAGTGAACTGGCCCCCTGTTTAAAAAGTTTGAGGACCCCTGCCCTTGATGGCCTTCAAGTGTTTCAAGTGTGTTCTTAAAGTGAACACGAAGATTGGAACCTCTTGACTTACATGACTTTGAGAGGTTTTCTGGGTCAAGTGAATAGTAAACCATTTTCACTGATCACCTTAGGCCGCTTAGGGCAAGAGGGTACTTGTATTTTTAACAAGTTCCCGCTTATGCTGTTGGTCCAGGAACCAGACTCTCAGAACCACTGTCCTAAGACAATGAAGACAGGCCGCTGGTCCCGTGATGGAGGAGCTTGTCAAACTTCCTCGGCATTAGGAGTTGGGCTGAAAATATAACTTCCGGAGTTTTGCTTTTAGCAGGTTTTGGTGTACTCTAATCACTTTGTTGTTCTATGAAATACTGTTCATTCTCACTATCTAATTATTTTATCTTTCTAGGTACAATACACACTTTTTTATTTGAGACAGAGTCTCACTATGTCACCCTTGGTAGAGTGCTGTGGTGTCACAGCTCACAGCAACCTTAAACTTTTGGGCTTAAGTGATTCTTTTGCCTCAGCCTCCCAAATAGCTGGGACTACAGGTGCCCTGCCACAACACTCGGCTATTCTTTGTTGTAGTTGTCATTGTTGTTTAGCAAGCCCAGGCTGGGTTTGAACCTGCCAGCCCTGGTGTTATGTGGCCAGCGCCGTAACCACTGAACTACAGGTGATGAGTGAATACACATATTTTTACCCAAATTTTTAAGGGAAAAATAAGGATGCACATTATTCCTAGGTAGTACTAATTCTGTATGTATATAAATTTTTTAATTCTTTCACTTATGCTTAAGTATAAGCATACTTATAAAAGTATAACTCTAGATAGCACTAATATCTGTATGCAAAATAAGATATATGGTACCTGCAATATGGTAACCAGTTTTATCGAACTTATGACAAACTTGCAATAAAAGCATTTCAGCCAACAAAGAGTGATGTATTTCTCTTTGTATACTTCAGGCAGGGGCTAGCAATCTAGCTGATATTTTTGCAAAATTCCTTTATAATATAAAAAAGTACCTAAATATAAACAAGTAAAAATTTGAATTAAAAAATTAAAACGATATACTTTTGCCTAAAAATTTGGGCCATAAACGTGGATACACATTATATACAGGAACATGTTATTATTATTATTATTATTTTTTTTTTTTTAGAGACAGAGTCTCACTCTGTCACCCTTGGTAGAG
>NW_003852447.1:7233643-7237088 GCF_000181295.1 Otolemur garnettii
AAAAAAAAAAAAAAAAATCTCATATTTGAGAGAAAAGAAATAAGAGATTCTTAGTCTATTAGAGGTGATTCTTTATAAAGATTTAAGTTCTTTAGAAAGATACACTGGTTTGTAACACTTTGGATGAGCCAGAAGGAAAAGCAAAGAAAATTCAGCATCATTTGTATTTCAACTTTTCCTTCTTAAAACTCTCTAAGAACACACTTTCTTTCCTTCTTTCCTTTCTTTCCTTCCTTTCTCTTTCCTCTCTCTCTCTCTCTCTCTCTCTCTTTCTTTCTTTCTTTCTTTCTTTCTTGACAGAGTCTCACTACATTGCCCTTGGTACTCATAGCAACCTCAAACTCTTGGGCTCAAGCAATTGTCTTGCCTCAGCCTCCCAAGTAGCTGAGACTACAGGTGCCCACCACAACGCCTGGCTACTTTTTGTTATTGTAGTTGTCATTGTTGTTTAGCAGGCCCAGGCTGGGCTCGAACCTGCCAGCCTCAGTGTATGTGGCCGGATCCCTATCCACTGAGTAAGAGGCGTCACCAGAATACATTTTCTTGATAAGATCCAAAGAGTCCCAATTTCTAGGACACTGGCTTGAGGAAGAAAACCATTAGCCATTAATTTTTAGCCATTAGACTTACCACTCGGCTGAAGTATTCATCTAAAACTTCCACAAAGTTATGAATGAATTCATAAATAGCCATCTCATTCTGAAATAAAAGAGGAAGGGTGCAGTTAATTTACTGTGGTCCTCATGTAAATCAGACATAGAACTCCCCCTCAGCTTCCAGATTTGAGAGCATGTGGTTTAGTGAACAGATAATGTCAGCAAAGTAGCTTCCTACTGACAAATATTCAGAACAGTTCTATGACTTACTTATTTAAAAGACATTTATCAATAAGTGAAATGTTAAAAATCTTAATCTCTTAAGAAACTTTTTTCACGAGTCTAGGATGAATCTAACCGATTGAAACCTTACAGTCTAGTGTTTTGAGTTCTCAGCTCTACTTCCTGATATTATCACCAACTCAGCCATCATTTTTTTATCTGTGAAGATGAGGAAACCACTTCAAAAGTCTTGGTTCGTGGATTAAAAAAATAATCAACCAAGATTTCAAAGTATTTTAGATCTGAAACACCTTTGGGGAATTCTGTAGCCTGATGTGCTATTGCCCTGGGACAGATATTTCTGAAGAAGGGAACTAAATCCGAGGAGATGTAATCACAATGTAATAATATTTATAGTTTTCTCTGATTTTTGATATCTCAGCACATGTTCAGTGCTGAAATCGACTGGCCTCTATACTTGCGTGAGCTGTTTCAGTGTGTCACAGAGCAAGGGCAGGCACTGGTGTTCTTAGGACAGTGAAGGGCATTCTGGGGTTTGGGGCTTGTCCCCTTTGTAAGCTGCTCATCTAATTCATGAAACATTCTAAGGTATTTTTCTTCCACACAGCTTTCCCCAGCCCTGACAGAAACCAAGCCCCTTCAAAACAGTCCATAATTCTTAGGTAGGCAAGTAGAAAGAAAAGGAGGAATAGGGGCGGGAGTGGTGGCTCACGTCTATAATCCCAATACTCTGGGAGGCTGAGGTGGGTGGATCACTTGAGCTCATGAGTTTGAGACCAGCCTGAGCAAGAGCAAGACCCTGGTCTCTAAAGAATAGCTGGGCACTGTGGTGGGCACCTGTAGTCTCAGCTACTGAGACTACTAGGAGGCTGAGGCAAGAGACTCAATTACTTGAGCCCAAGAGTTTGAGGTTGCTGTGAGCTAAGATGCCATGGTATTCTACCGAGGGTGACAAAATGAGACTCTGTCTCAATAATAATAATAATAATAAATTTAAAGAGAAATAAAAATCAGAGTGTTACCCCCATTTTCTTGCATTTTTCCATGATCTCCTCTGTTATCTTACCTCAGTGTCATTAACTCCAACCACAATGAAGAGAGCTGCATACTGCCGATATATCAGCTTAAAATCCTTATACTCAACGAAAGAGCACTAAACAAAACATAATGAGATATTAATCCCTGTGGTTGACTGACAGCGCTTTCTTCAAAATGGCATGCATAATTTCTAGCTGCCAATTTGAGTATCTGACAATCCACTCTTGGAAATACAGAACATTCAAATGTCACACAGTTGTCGCCAGCTTTCTCACCACACTTGGGGGACTATTTGGAAGCATCTCTAGTGGGAGATGCTGGAGAAGAAGACTTGAACAAATTTCTGAGTGTTCACACGGGTTCCCACTCGTACTCCTCATTCCCCTGCTTAGCTCGTGTGGAACTCAGCAGGCAAAGCGAATGAATAATCAGCATTTCAAACTGCCTCCAATGTGAAAATCAGTGACATGATAAAAAAGATTTTCTTCTTCCCACCAATCATGACTTTTTGGAAAGCAATGAGAAAGCCTCAGTTTTGTAGTATTGATGTAATAATAGTCACCGAGTAGCCGAATACAAAGAGCATACCAAAACAAATATTGGTTGCTTTTTCCTAGAGTCCCATGAAAAGTATTAGTGCAGATTCTCTTATAAATTATTTAGAGGTGGCCTTTGTGTGGCAGACGCTAGACACAATCTCCCATTGTAAACACTGCTTCACAGGAATTGATAACTAGCCTACTGTCACTGACACGTGGATAAGACAACTCCCTTGTCATTCCTCTCTCCCCTAAAGTGACTTTCCATTTACGGGAAGGGGAGGGGTGGACAGGAAATTCACAGCAGGTGGAAGGCACAGTGTCACTCCTCCTCTGGAGTTTAGGGTATGACTGATCAGACGCAACTGAGCATGAACTTATGGCTTTTTGTACTGGGATATGTTGCTCTTGGGTGCCCAGAGGTATCCGGGAATGAAGCTGCAAGTTTTGATCATGGATATTCTCCATGGGAAAGCCATTTGACAGCTATAAGAGGGAGAGATTTGAGGCTTTTATTTAAAAATAGCAGAAAGGTAATGAGTATGGAACCACTCTGCAGCTTTTGGCTCATTGCAGAGCCAGTGTGATTTCTGCTCAGCTGGATCTTTCAAAGAAACACAACTTTTTAAAAAGAACTGAGGAACATTTTTTAAAGCCTATCAGGAGTTTCTGACATTAAAACACACACACACACACACACACACACACACACATATCATCAAAGCTTCTTTGTGAATAAAATAAAAACTAAGCTGATATTATGGTACCTTGGTTCCTGATTATGCCAAAAGCCCGGTGGGTTCCTTTTAAAATCTAAAACAATTTAGAATGTATCAAAAATACACATATCCAGGCTTGGTGCCTGTAGCTCAAGCGGCTAGGGTGATAGCCACATACACTGAAGGTGGCAGGTTCGAGACCAGGGCCAGCCTGCCAAACCAGGCATCGGTAGTCCCAACTACTTGGGAGGCTGAGGCAAGAGAATTGCTTAAGCCCAAGAGTTGGAGGTTGCTGTGAGCTGTAATGCCA
>NW_003852447.1:7237852-7245650 GCF_000181295.1 Otolemur garnettii
TGGTGTCTTAGCCACTTGAGCCACAGGCACCGAGCCATGGATTAAGTAAATCTCAATAAAAATCTTTGTAAAAAGAGACTCTTTTTTTGCAGTTTTTGGCCAGGGCCAAGTTTAAACCCAACACCTCTGGTATACGGGGCTGGCACCCTACTCCTTGAGCCACAGGTGCCACCCCAAAAAGAGATGTTTTTAAAAGTCCTTATTTATTATTATTTTAATGATTTTATTTAACTTCCAATCTAACAGAATGGATAGATTTGTTGTTCTATATGAGTTTCTTTTTTTGAGACAGAGACTTAAGCTGTTGCACTAGGTAGAGTGCTGTGGCATCACAGATCACAGCAACCTCCAACTCCTGGGCCCAAGTGATTTTCTTGCCTCAGCCGCCCAAGTAGCTGGGACTACAGGTGCCCGCCACAACACTCAGCTACTTTTTGGCCCGGGCTGGATTCGAACCTGCCAGCTCTGGTGTATGTGACTGGCGCCCTAGCCGCCTAAGCTACAGGAGCTGAGCCTCATATGAATTTTGAACTTCCATAATAAAATAAGTTCAAATCAAGTTCATTTTGTTTTTAAGTCAATATTCCAATATTACATCAGTGGTATATTTACAAAAATAATAAACTATATTATTCTGTATTACAGAATTATTCTATATTACAGAAAAAACTATACCCCATATGAGAACCATACTATTCACTGGCACAAAATGAATCTTGAGTATTCACCTCTATGCCAAGCATGCAACCTTTATTTCTTGGTTTACAGAAAGCCACCCGCTACAAACATTTGTGAGAGTAACAAGGGCTAAATTCACAGGAACAAAAAAAATAACAAGATATGCCTATTAGTGGGAATAAATTTAGCTGCTACTTCCATGGTTCACTAACAAAGAGATTTTATTTAGGAAGAACAAAGACAATGTTTAGAGCACTTCCAAGGAGAGTTGCAAGTGGGTCCTTCTCATGAAGGAGAGAAGGTGAGAGAGACCTGTGTTTTTCTTATAGAGATGTGAAGAAGAAGGTTATGCTTCCTTCTGTCTTTACTTCATATCACTCCTTATTTACCCTAATAGCTGTTGAAGGAGTAGAGTGCAAAGAAAATGACAGTCATGGAGACTCGGACCCACCAAGGCTGAGTTGAATGCAGAGATAAAAGGCGGTGCAGCAGAAACTTACTTGTTCACTGGATCGGGAGAGACAGCTCTTTATGACCTCTGTTTCCAGAAGTGTACGCTTATTAATATCCACATGTTCGTAGTACTTAGAAAGTCGGGTCTGCCCTTGTTTATTCACCATGAGGAAAAATTTTATCATTTTTTCTCTTGGCCAGTATCTTCTCAAATACTGTCCAAAAGTTATGGCAAGGGAGGGCCGTAACTGGAAACTGGAAGATAAAAGAACAGCAAGGCAAGGTCAAATTTCTCAGAGAATCATATTACACGTGTTTCACAGATGAACAGTAAACAAAGTGGTAGTAAGGAGAAGATCTTCTGTTAACACGAGTTTTCACTTTTACAAACTAAAGGAGGTTTCAACAAATAAAAATCAAATAGGTTTTCATTACTTATCCTCCAAAACGGTTTTGAACAACCATAGTTCTTCTACTTATATGCAATTTATTTATCAGTTTTGCTGGGCACCAATAATGTGTCAAGCACCAGAAGAACACAGCAATGAAGAAGGAAAGATTTCTTATTTTTTAAACAGGTTTGTTTTTTTTTTTTTTGCAGTTTTTAGCTAGAGCTGGGTTTGAACCCACCACCTCTGGTGTATGGGGCTGGTGCCCTACTCCTTTGAGCCATAGGTGTTGCCCTTATTTTTACACTATACAGGCAAACTACACAGGTAAACAAAGACAGCGGCACTAGGTGATGAGTTTTAATTGAGACAGGTCCAAGTCCATGGGTGACAGAAGAAGGGGACACAGACCACCACAGGAGAGTGAGGAATGGCCTCCGAGAGAAGAGGCACTGGTACAAGGTCTTTTTCTTTTCTTTTATTTTTTTTTTTTGAGACAGAGTCTCAAGCTGTTGCCCTGGGTAGAGCGCCATGGCATCACTGTTCACAGCAACCTCCGACTCTTGGGCTTAAGCGATCCTCTTGCTTCAGTCTCCCAAGTAGCTGGGACAACAGGTGCCAACCACAATGCTCGGTTATTTTTGGTTATAGTTGTTGTTTGACAGGCCAGGGCTGGATTTGAACCCTCCAGCTCCTGTCTATGTGGCTGGTGCCTTAGCCGCTTGAGCTATAGGCACTGCCACAAGGTCTTGATGAATGATCTAGAAGAGAAGACTCTGAGGCAAAGAGACTGGCCTGGAAGTCTGGAAAGTTCTGGAAAGTTCACCATGGTTGCAGTTCAAGGGGCAAGAAAAATAGTTGAAAGAAATTAAGCTATGGGCTGGGTGCAGTGGCTTACATTTGTAATCCCAGCACTCTGGGAGGCCAGCACAGTGGTGGTGGATTGCTTGGGCTCAGGAGTTTGAGACCAGCCTAAGGAAGAGAGAGACCCCATCTCTACTAAAAATAGAAAAACTAGCTGGGTGTTGTGGCAGGTGCCTGTAGTCCCAGTTACTTGGAAAGCCAAGGCAAGAGAATCACAGGAGCCTAAGAGTCTGAGGTTGCTGTGAGCTATGACACACTCCTCTACCCAGGGTGACAAAGTAAGACTCTATCTCAGAAAACAAAACAAGGGCTCGGTGCCTATAGCTCAACCGGCTAAGGCGCCAGCCACGTACACCTAAGGTGGCGGGTTCGAATCCCCAGCCTGGACCCGCCAAACAACAATGATGGCTGCAACCAAAAAATAGCCGGGCGTTGTGGCAGGCGCCTGTGGTCCCAGCTACTTGGGAGGCGGAGGCAGGAGACTCGCTTGAGCCCAGGAGTTGGAGGTTGCTGTGAGCTGTAATGCCACAGCACTCTACCCAGGGGGACAGCTTGAGGCGCTGTCTTAAAAAAAAAAAAAAAAAAAAAAAAAAAAAAAAAAAAAAAAAAAAAAAATAACCTAAAAAACCTCCTAAAACTACCAATAGTTATTAAATGAAGTTTTAATATTTTGGCCCTATACAGTGGCTCATGCCTTTAATCTCAGGACTTTGAGAGGCTGAGGCAGAAGGACCACTTGAACCTAGGAGTTCAAGACCAGCCTTGGCAACATAATGAGACCCCCATCTCTACACAAACATGCAAAATTATATATAAATATAAAATAAAAATTATATAATATATATTTATGTTACATAATATCTACTTATATAAAAATATATAATGTGGCTTGGTGCCCATAGCTCAGTGAGTAGGGTGCAGGCCATATGCACTGAGGCTGGCAGGTTCAAGCCCACTTGGCCCTGCTAAACAATAATGACAACTGCAACCAAAAAATAGCTGGGCTTTGTGGAGGGCACCTATAGACCCAGCTATTTGGGAGGCTATGGCAAGAGAATCACTTAAGCCCAAGAGTTGGAGGTTGCTGTGAGCTGTGACACCATAGCACTCTACCGAGGGCAACATAGTGAGACTGTCTGGAAAAAAAAATCTGATTTGAACATATACTTACTAATCATTCACAAATAGCTGTCACCTTTAGCAGCTGCCATTACAGGGATCAGTTTCTCAAACTGCTGCCTAGGAAACTGAAACAGGGAGCTCCTTGCAAGGTGATAGGTCACCCCAGGTAAGCATTTGCAGCTATCTTAGTAACAGCTGGTGGGAAGGTAGGTGTCTGCTAAGACTCCCCTGTCAGAACATCAGGCAGAGGCTGACTTACACAGTTTGATCTACTTTACAGCCTCTTTGAGTGCAAACATCTGTTGGATGAGGTATCCACGGCTGTTCAAAAGTGGAGTTAAAACTCTCCTTTATCCAGGTGTCATGAATTGATAAAGGACATTTGTGTGTCTACTGAAATAAGCAGACTGCATAGAAGAGTTTGTTTGTTTGTTTGTTTGCTTGTTGAGACAGAGTCTTCACCTTGTCACCCTTGTTACAGCTAGAGTGCTGCAACATCATAGCTCACAGCAACCTTAAACTCTTGGGCTCAAGTGGTCCGCTTGCCTCAGCCTCCCAAGTAGCTGGGACTTCAGGTACCAGCCTCAACACCTAGTTATTTTTAGAGACAGGGTCTCACTCTTGATGGTCATGAACTCCTGATCTCAAGCAATCTACCCACCTTGGCCTCCCAGAGTGCTAGGACTATAGATATAAGCCATCACGCCCAGCTGAAGAGTTGGTCTTTCGACAAATGAGCGGTTCTGGGGCTAATGAGAATTCCAGTAAAGTACGAAGGGTGCACTTTGTGAGTGAGAGAGACAGGGTCTCACAGCTGGGATAAGTAGCTATATCAAACTGAAAATCAGCAAGTATTGTCCTTTGGGAATTTTGGCTGCTTGAGCAGACAGAAGAATATGCTGCATAAAAGCTCAGGCTTGGGCTGGGTGCTTATAGCTCAGTGGTTATGGCTCCTGCCACATGCTCTGGGGCTGGTGAGTTCAAACTCAGCCCAGGCCTGCTAACCCAAAAAAATACCCGGGCGTTGGCGCAGGTGTCTGTAGTCCCAGCTACCCAGGAAGCTGAAGTAAGAGAACCGCTTGAGCCCAAGAGTTTGAGGTTGCTGTGAGCTATGACTCCATAGCACTCTACTAAGGGCAACATAGTGAAACTCTGTTTCAATTAAAAAAAAAGCTCAGCCTTGACTGGGATAGTTCTGGTTCAAATCTAGCCACATACTTACCATAGGATTCTAAATTGCCTGGGCTTTCTGAACCCTAGTTGGATGGCTACCTCTGAGGTATGACAGTTAGATAAGGTAATGTACAAATAGCACTTTGCAAAGGGTCTGGTGACAAGTTTGTATTACAGCTCAGCAGTTATCACTATAGTCATTGGTTGGTACACGGGGCATAGGTTCAGGACCACCCTTCGTCCGTGTATAACTAAATCTGTGCAAACCCAATTGCCACAGTGTGCCCTGGGGCACATTCTTATACTTGGTTTCCTATCTTGTGAATACTGTATCTTCCATCTGCCTTTCCTTCGAAAAAAAAGCCAGTTCAAACCTGGGTTGTTCAAGGGTCAACTGTATTATTTCCATGCTGGAATAAGAAACAACATTATGGGATAATTCTTGGACTAGATTTTATATTGTTTTTTGTCCTCCCAGCTCATCTCTTATTTCCTAAGCTCTGTAAGACAGGTGGTTATCTCACTACAATTCCAAACCCTGAGCTACCGAGAGCCAGACCCAGTGCGGCCAAGCCTGGGGTTGCTCCATTCATTCACCGTGCAGAACAGGATGTGATCTGGACCAGCTGAACCAGGAACATGACAGCTGTGCCAGGGGAGAGCCCTGTGGCCATTCACTCCCTTCTCCAGGAGGATTAACTCACTGCTGCGGGCCAGATTGGGACATTCAGTGATGTTTACTCATTTGGTATTAAATGTTGCTTTTATTCCCCTGACAAATTGTTACCAACATATCATGGCAGGTGACAAGGAAGTTAAGATTATTTTCTTTTACTCCCTTTCAGCAAAGTTTTGTTTGTTGGTTTTTAGACAGAGTCTTACTCTGTTGCTCAACAATCCCAAATTCCTGGGCTCAAGCAATCTTCCTGCCCCAGGCTCCCAAGTAGCTGGGACTCCAGCTGCCTGCCTGCCTACAGTTATCCTGCCTATCCTAGGCTGGGATAACTTTTCTATTTTTAGCAGAGATAGGGTCTTGCTGTTGCTCAGGCTGGTCTTGAACTCCTGAGCTCAGGTGATTCTCCCACTTTGGCCTCCCAGAGTGCAGGATTACCCATGTGAACCACTGAGCCTGGTGTCAGCAAAATTATTTTATGTTTTTGGTTTTGGTTTTTGTTTTTGAGAGAGTGTCTCAGTATGTCGCCCTCGGTAGAGTGCCATGGCATCACAGATCACAGCAACCTCAAACTCTTGGGCTTAAGTGATTCTCTTACCTCAGCCTCCCGAGTAGCTGGGACTACAGGCTATTTTTTGTTGCAGTTGTTTAGCTGGCCCAGGTTGGTTTTGAACCTGCCACCCTCAATGTATGTGGCTGGTGCTGTAACCACTGTGCTACAGGTGCCGAGCCTCAGTAAAGTTATTTTAAAGCCCCCTTTAGGATAGTTAAAAATTACAATTTTATACTTTGGATTTCAACTGCCAGGTAAAAGGGAATAAAAATTATCTCAAAGGTGCCCATGGCCAGACCTTTGCCTTTAAAGGTCCTGATTGCATTAAGGGGTAAAACGAGATGTAAAAAGATCTTCCAGAGATGTTCCATCAAGGGATCACACGAGTTTCCACCTCACACAAGCACAGCATTCCTTCCCGCTGACTTCAAGAACATCAGTGACAAATAAGGACAAGGAGAATCCAGACTCATTAGCATACTCATCGAAAAGAGTAGCTGAAGGCATCTGAAGGCATAAAGACTTTTTTGCATGCTTATAAATAATTACACGATCCATAAGTGCAAGATGACACCCTGTTGATAAAGAAGCATAACTTTAAACTCTTTACTATAAAGCATACGGTGCCAAAATACACAACGCGGAAACTCAAGAGACAATGACATGTGTGAGAACGGAAGAGGAATGGTGTCCTGGATATTAATCATCAGGGAGATAAAGTGATTATGAAACTGAGGTGGGGCGACGAGGAGGAATACGCTCAGACAAGTGCTGGGAGTGGTCAGGGAGCAGGTATGAACTTCCTCTGTAAAAAGTCTTTGTGGTCAACAACACACAAGGCGAGGGAAGATGTTTTGATGACCAGGAAGTGAGGAGATTCCACACCCGAGACTTGTGTGAATGCGTATTAAAAAAAAATCAAGAAAGAAAAAGGAAAGGAAATATCTACAGGGAAAGCATTGCAAAAAGGGTGTAAGGATGTGCCAGCAGGGACGCGAGGAAACCCACAAGGAAAAGAAGAGAGAGGCGACTTAGAGCAGGAACCAAACAAAAATTGTCCTTGGATTACACGGACGTGCTTTCAAGGCCAAGACTAGGGAGGTGGGTAGATGAGTCACAGTAGAACACGAACGGATTCACATCCTAGGACCCTACAGGACTTAACTCGATGCCCAGAAAGAAGAGAGACCAAAAACACTGAAGTGCATATAGAAGTGAGCGGTTACCATAGTTCTGGGAGTCAGAACTTTACAGACTGTCAGACCCAGAGATGGCAAAAAGGTTGCAACTAGGTCCCTACTGTGACTCACTGTAATAGCTGTTTTGGATTCTAAAGCTGCTTCCAGGTTCAAAACAAAGGATGCCATCAATGATTACTGATGTCATTTGTTGGTTAGGAAGCAGAGAGTGGCAACATACGCATCTTATGTTTGTCAACCCCGATGTGTACTCCCTTCATTTTGCAAAGAGGAAAACTGATAATCAGAGATATGGAATAAAGCCCTGAATTCTGGTCTCCTAACTCATACTATCATGTTCTTTGTAATTTATCTCATTGTCTCATTCAGCATATAGTGTCATTACATGTTCATCTGAGGTTACGAAACATCAACTTCAGGCAGCTTTGCCAGTGATCAAGTCAATGTTCTCTTTTGTAATGCTGCTGCACAATTAATCTGGAAAATAACAAACAAATCAGTACATGAAAAAGTAGAGTATGTGGCTGGGAGTGGGTGGCACCTGCCTATAGTTACAGCTTCTTGGGAGGCTGAGTAGGAGGATGACTTAAACCCAGAAGTTTGAGGTTGCAATGAGCTAGGATCATGCCTCTGTACTCCAGTCTGGGTGACAGAGGAAAGCCTCGTCTTCTTAAAAAAAAAAAAAAAAAAACGG
>NW_003852447.1:7246030-7248905 GCF_000181295.1 Otolemur garnettii
TGTGGTATATGTATACCATAGACTACTACTCAGCCATTAAAAAAAATGGAGACTTTATATCCTTTGTATTAACCTGGATGGAAGTGGAACACATTATTCTTAGTAAAGCATCACAAGAATGGAGAAGCCAGAATCCTATGTACTCAATTCTTATATGAGGACAGTTGATGACCTAGTACTCAGTGGGGGGAAGGGAAGAACTCAGAGAGGGAAAGAGGGAGGGAGGTGGGGAAGGGGAAAGCAGAGAGAGGGAAGGAGGGAGGGGGTTGGAGGGGCCAAGGTGTAGGAGCAGGACACATATATAAGAAGGCTTCACGTAACAATTGTAATGAATGTAGCCTGGTTCTTTGTACCCTCAATGAACCCCCAACAATAAGGAAGGAAAAAAAAAAAAGAAAATATGTAGCTTCTAGAAATGAAAGTGATATTTGATGATAGTTAACATCTTTACTAGCTCTAAACACTTTCTATGTATCCCCAAATTGTGATACTATAACAGATACACACAAACATTAAGGTAATATGAGATAAAAAATGTTTTTGCTGAAAAGTACTTTAAATAAAATTCCCAAAGATAAACAGCAAAATTTTCACCCAGAAAGCGTATAGTATTAGTAGAGTACTGTGTATAGTCAAGAGCACGAACTGAAGCTTGACTGTTCGGTTTTACTATTTAATAGCTTTGTGACCTTTGGGCAAGATACTTAAGGGTTTTGAAATCAAGTCTTCTGTACAGTGGGCATGATAATAGTACTTACCTCCTAGGTTGTTGTGAGGATTAAAGGAGTTTAGTATATGTAACGTTCTCAAGACAGAGCTTGCCAGTTACCACACAGTGAGTGCTATGTGAGTGCTATGTAAGTTTCAGCCACTGTCATCATGATAATATTGCCACTTTTTCTTCAGTAAAGTCTTTCCTGCCACTCTCATTCCCCTCTTTCCAACTCCAAAGAGCTGGTTATCCCATCTACCCCTATATAACCATTATTTAATTACATGTTGAGGTCTCCTACCAGAATAGTGATTTAGACAGGTCATTGTAAGTCAGGGGTCCTCAAACTTTTTAAACAGGGGGCCAGTTCACTGTCCCTCAGACCGCTGGAGGGCCGAACTGTGGGCCCGGGATGAGCCGGCTGCTAAGCAGGACAGGCAGCGGCAGCAAAAACACCTGGCGGGCTGGATAAATGTCCTAGGCGGGCTGCATGTGGCCCGCGGGCCGTAGTTTGAGGACACCTGCTGTAAGTGTAAGAAAAAGATTTTACATTGTGACCTAGTATTTAAGTACATACATAGCTGAAAAAGAAGTTCACAAAACAATGCCTAGCCATACTATGTGTGTTGAACTCTGTTTTGTTTTATTTATTTATTTATTTATTTTTGAGATGGTATTTCACTCACTCTATTGCCCTGGGTAGAGTGCCATGGCATCATAGCTCACAGCAACCTCAAACTCTGGGTTTGAGCAATCCTCTTTCCTTAGCCTCCTAACTAGCTGGGACTATAGGTGCCTGCCACAACGCCATACTAGTTTTTCTATTTTCTTAGTAGAGGCAGGGTCTTGCTCTTGCTCAGGCTGGTCTCCAACTCCTGAGCTCAAGCAATCTACAGGCGTGACCTACCATGCCTGGCTATAATTTACTTTAAAATAACACTAAAAAATTAAGGCAAATTAATGGATGGACAGAGAGATTAACAGATGAGTAGACAAATGATAAAAGCAAGTATAGTAAAGTATTAATGGTAGCATCTAGGTAGTGAGTATATATAAATTAATTGTGAAATTCTTTCAACTTTTATATTTGAAAATTATCACAATAAAATGTGGGGAAAAATATTAGTTGTGGCCCACTTCCTTTTTTTAAATTAATAGACTTTTTTTTTTAGAAGAGATTTAGAATTAGAGAAAAATTACAAAGATAGTATAAAGAAAGAGTTCCCATATACCCCATATCCAGTTTCCCTGTTATTATTTATATTATCATTCTTCTATTAATGATTTATATTATCATTCTTCCATTATTATCATGTTACATTAGTATGATACATTTGTTACAATTTTTTTATTTTTTTTAAGACATAGTCTTGCTTTGTTGCCCAGGATAGATTGCAGTGGAATCATTGTAGCTCACCACAGCCTCAAAATCCTGGCCTGGAATGACACTCCTGCTTCAGCTTCCTAAAGTGTTAGGATTATGAACATGAGCCACCATTCCTAGCCCTGATTTTTAATTTCAGAACCCACTAAAGGACCATGACCCAAAGCCTGAACAACACAATATTAGCAACTGAACTTCGGGTACACCTTGCTTCAGATCTTTGCACAGTACCTAGTATATAATGAGCATCCAGTAAATGGTCATTGACTGAATGAAGGAATAAATGAAAGCTTTTTCTAGCAACAGTATTTCCTTAAAAAAAAAATCATGTAAGGACTCAGGTCAGGTGGGGTGGCTCACACCTGTAATCCTAGCACTGTGAGAGGCCAAGATGGGAGGATCACATGAAGTCAGGAGTTCGAGACCAGCTTGAACAAGAGTGAGACCTCCCCACCTCTACTATCTGGGAGTGGTAGTGCACGCATGTAGTCCAGCTACTCTGGAGGCTGAGGTGGAAGGATTCTTCGAGCCCAGGGGTTGAGGTTGCAATGAGCTATAAGGATGCCCCTGGACTCTAATTAGGCAACAGAGTGAGACTCTGTCTCAAAGCAATCAATCAGTCAATCAATCAACCATGTAGGGTGGTGCCCGTGGCCTAGTGGGTAAGGCGCCGGCTCCATATGCCAAGGGTGGCAGGTTCGAACCTGGCCCCAGCCAAACTGTAACAACAACAAAAAAATAGCCGGGCATTGTGGCAGACAACTGTAGTCCCAGCTACT
>NW_003852447.1:7250030-7250315 GCF_000181295.1 Otolemur garnettii
AATGTGTTCATCCTACTCCTTGGAGCACTTGTGAGCTTCAGTCCAGAAGCCCGATCTCCAGAAAGTCCAGAGCTATGAAATAATAAGCAGAAAAGGAAGGATTATAGCAAAGCACAATTTGGGATGGGATAATTTTTTATTCTTTACTGTTACTTTGCCTTAAATTTCTCCCCTCCTTTTTTTTTTTTATTAAATCATGGCTGTGTGCAACAATGCAATCATGGGGTACAGTGTGGTGTTTTGATATACAATTTGAGATATTTTCTTTTTTTTTTTTTTTTTTTT
>NW_003852447.1:7251158-7257298 GCF_000181295.1 Otolemur garnettii
TCATTGTTGTTTGGCGGGTCCGGGCTGGGGATTCGAACCTGCCACCTTAGGTGTACGTGGCTGGCGCCTTAGCCGGTTGAGCTATAGGCGCCGAGCCTGCAAGAATTCTAAATGTCATACTTCTTTCAAATACAAACAGCTTTTCAAAATGGATGTGCTGAGATCATCTAATGAGCGCAGCCCAAACACAGGAAACAGGGACACAGCAACTGCTAGACTCTATTTGCCACATCATATTGATTCATCCCATCAGCTTCCAAATAAACTGTTTTCTGAATTTCTCCAAACTTGAATGGGAGGAAATAATAATGGTGGATTTTCATCTAATTTGGAGCACCTCCCTCAGAATTTGTACTGTCTATTTTTTATACGCCAAAATAGTTGTTTTTCTGTCTCAGAATTTACTTAAATTCTACAATGATCCAGTTTTCTCATCTGTCAGCTGGGAATTACCCTAACTTCCTCAGAGTTACTGCCAAGACTAAATGATAGAAGGAAAGTGTGAAGCACCCAAGAGAACCCCTTCCCTCCTCATCCTCCTTTCCTGGAAGGTCAGATTCTCCTCCTAACAGATTCCTCCACGACAGTCCTAAGATTACTAAAATTTGACTTCAAGAAACCTGGCACCCATTATGCCTTTTTTTTTTGCAGTTTTTGGCCGGGGCTGGGTTTGAACCCGCCACCTCTAGCATATGGGGCCGACGCCCTACTCCTTTGAGCCACGGGTGCTGCCCCCATTATGACTTTTTTTCCCATTTATGATATTCCTCTCAATCTCTCGTTCTCCAAATCTCTCCTTTCTAACTTAGAGTACTTTCCTATTTTTTAAACACAGACTTGACTATTCTACTGAGTACATTTTAATCAGTTTCTGCGGGGACTTTTACTTTCCTGTTAAATCCCTGGGTCACTCTACAAATATTTTAGCCACATTTGATTTGGGATTAAACACTACAGTATGTGTGTTGATTTTTTTACTTTGACAGTTTAAAGTAAATAGCTTTAAAAAAAATAGTTAAAAAGCTTTAAAATGTTAAATTCCAATCAAATTCAGGATTAGTGGAAATCCTGAAGCTACCAGTTCTATAGAAACATTAAGAAAATACTTTGAGAATAGTCTGGTCTACTATTTTTCTCTCAGTTTATCTGAAAACTTTCCAAAGTTTTGAGTTACTCTCAGATCCTGATATAAAGCTATTTTGGCAAGCTGACTAAAAAGTCTGATCAAATTCTGGTCCAAGATATAGTATAACTCCAAATAAGTACAGTTATTTGTAACTGTAAAGTTCACATTAGTAAAGCAGAGAGAAGCCAGAGTTTTACGGAAAAGTGGTACATACTGTACATACGAAGAAGTTCAAGTATCAGACTTTCTTTCGTAAGTTAGGGGAGTGAACTTAGCAACATGATTCAGGCTGGGTAGAAAAACTGATGATGAGGAATTTATACACTATAAATAGACCATTACATTGTCTGATTGAAAGTACTTGTTTTATTTTTATTCCTTAGTCATCTCTGTGCATGGGGAGTGAGGGATGGAGAGATTCAGCCAGAGAGGAACTGACTTAGCAGAACCAGGTGATGGTCTGATAAGGTATGAACATACCTGGTTCTGCGGTATGAACAGTGGAAAGGTACAAACCGGTAATGGCCAGAGTGTGTGTGAGCCTGTGTGTATGCGTCTTTGTGTGTGTTGTGTTAGTATCTCTTCCCTACACTTAAAGTTAAAAGTAACTCACACAGTTGTTATTCTTCTACTCTCCAGATAGAAAAGCGCCTTCAAGCACACTCAAGCTTATATAATGAAAATAATAATATCTTTCAAAATCAAAATCAAATTTTTTCTTTCAAAATTGCCTTCCTTCCTCTTTTTTATGTCACCTTTGGTAGAGTACTGTAGTGTCACAGCTCACAGCAACCTCAAACTCTTGGGCTTAAGTGATTCTCTTGCCTCAGCCTCCCGAGTAGCTGGGACCACAGGAGCCCACTACAACGCCCGCCTATTGTTTTGTTGCTGCTGTTGTTTTTAGCAGGCCTGGGCCAGGTTCAAACCTACCAGCCCTGGTACATGTGACCAGTGCCCTAACCACTGAGCTATGGACACCAAGACAAAATTGCCTTTCTTCCATTTGGTTTTAGTACCAAGGATAATTTATTTTGAAATTTAAAATAATGTTAAAAAAGGTTTAAATTGGGTGGCACCTGTGGCTCAGTGAGTAGGGTGCTGGCCCCATATACCAAGGGTGGCGGGTTTGAACCCCACTCCAGCCAAACTACAACAAAAAAATAGCTGGCATTGTGGCGGGCGCCTGCAGTCCCAGCTACTCGGGAGGCTGAGGCAAGAGAATCACCCAAGCCCAGGAGCTGGAGGTTATTGTGAACTGTGACGCAACAGCACTCTACTGAGGGCGACAAAGTGAGACTCTGTCTCAAAAAAAAAAAAAAAAGGGTTAAATTACATATTTCTTTTTTTGAGACCAAGTCTCATTATGTTGCCCTCAGTAGAGTGCCGTGGCATCTCAACTCACAGCAACCCCAAACTCTTGGGCTCAAGAGATTCTCTTGTCTGAGCCTCCCAAGTAGCTGGGACCAGGTGCCTGCCACAATGCCTGGCTATTTTTTTGTTATGGTTGTCATTGTTGTTTAGCAGGCCCAGGTCAGGTTTGAACCTGCCTGCCTCGGTGTATATGGCTGATGCCTTAACCTCTGAGCTACAGGTGCCAAACTTAATTAAAATTTCACTTTGACAAAATGTGGCCAGGTTAGAAATAGCAAAGAATAACCCTTGTGTGGGGAATCTTATTCTAAATAAGCCATACAAATGAAATATTGTGATGAAATAGTGATGAAAACTCTTAGTCATGAATTTTTTTTTTTTTTATTTTTGAGACAGAGCCTCACTTAGTCACCCTGGAGTTGAATGCCCTGGTGTCATAACTAACACCCACATTGAACTCTTGAGCTGAAGTGATCCTCTTGCCTCTGCCTCCCAAGTAGCTGGGACTATAGGCACTTGCTATAATGCCTGGCAATTTTTCTATTTTTTTTAGTAGAGCCAAGGTCTCACTCTTGCTCAAGCTGATCTTGAACTTCTGAGCTCAGATGATCTGCTTGCATTGACCTCCCAGAGTGTTAGTATTATAGGCTTGAGCCACCGTGCCCAGCCTAAACAATTTTTTTGAGATGGAGTCTCACTCTGTTGCCCTGGCTAGAGTGCAGTGGAAGTATCGTAGCTCATTGCAATGTTCTGGATTCTCATATATTTAACCTCTGTATCTCTAAGTTGTTTTGAGCTGGGTTCTTGCTATGTTGCCCAGGCTCATCTGGAACTCCTGAACCTAATCTATCCTCTATCCTCAGCTTCCTGAGTAGCTAGAATTACAGGTGCATACCTGGCTTAATTTTGTTTAATTTTTATTGGATATCTGACTTACTGAAAACCATGAAATACATACAGTGTATATTTTTCTTCTGAAGGGAAGTGATTGTCTAACAGCATACATCAGGATTCAAATGACAAGTCTATGAATGCTCTTATAAGGTCAAGTGCAATGGTACAGATTTTAGGTTTAAATCAAACTAAAAGAATTTAGAATTAAAAGTTGGTTCAGGGACCACACCTATGGTCCATCTTACAAGGGAACATGTGAATTTTTCTAAATGCAGAATGTAAATGTAAAAATCTTTCTAAATGCAGAATGTAAATATCTTAATACAATACCTAAGAAAATGCCATGAAGGCTATGTTAACCAGTTTGATGAAAATATTTCAGATTGTATATAAAACCAGCACACTCTACCCCATGACTGCATTAATATACACAGCTATGATTTAATAAATTAAAAAAAAGTTGGTTCATTATGGCTCTTAAAGTTTTGTGTTAAACAAAAAAGAAACCAAACCTCACGGAGATGAAGAGGAATTTCACTTTACACAAAATATTATCTCTGACAAGTTAACTGTAAATAAATTTAGGTACAATCCTAGAATTATGAAGACATTCTATAAAATAATCACTCCATAATTTATATGCAATTAACTCGTTTTGCCATCACCAAGTCTTTCACTATAATGTTCACATTACATGGGAAAAATTAATTACCATGTGAATGTTTTCCTAACAGTATACAAGAAAATAATACTATGAAACTACAGTTATTGTGTATTTAAGATCTTTCTAATTAAATAAAGTGTTTCCTCAATTAAAATCAAGTACTATTAAAAGCTCATTAATATTTTCAGGCCTGAGGATATCACTTAGAAAATTGGGGCTCCAAGGCTGGGTGCCTGTAGCTCAGTGGTTAAGGCGCTGGCCACATACTATGGGGCTGGTGAGTTCAAACCTGGCCAGGGCCTGCTAAAAAAACAAAAAAATATGGCTCGGCGCCTGTGGCTCAAGTGGCTAAGGTGCCAGCCACATACACCTAAGGTGGTGGGTTTGAATCCAGCCTGGGCCCGCCAAACAACAATGACGGCTGCAACCAAAAAATAGCCGGGTGTTGTGGCGGGCGCCTGTGGTCCCAGCTGCTTGGGAGGCTGAGGCAGGAGACTCGCTTGAGCCCAGGAGTTGGAGGTTGCTGTGAGCTGTGATGCCATAGCACTCTACCCAGGGAGACAGCTTGAGGCTCTGTCTCAAAAAAAAAAAAAAAAAGCTGGGCATTGTGGCGGGTGCCTATAGTCCCAGCTACTTAGGAGGCTGAGGCTTAAGCTCAAGAGTTTGAGGTTGCTATGAGCTGTGATACCACAACACTCCATGCAGGGTGACATAGTGAGACTCTGTCTCATTAAAAAAAAAAGAAAGAAAGAAAACTGGGGATCCAATAACAATGTGTTTCTTCAACTTATAGTTTTATAAGAAGAAAACAAAGACTAAAATGACCTGTGTTAAACTTCAGTTTGGGGATTGGTTTAGTTACACAACAGTATTTTTTTTTGTGTGAGTGACATGGCCACAACTAACTTAAATGAGTAATTAATGTTCCCAGTGTTTGATGTTTGCTGTGAAAGACCTCCACTGCACTGCTACAACTTGAAAGGTATTAGTCACTCTTTATAACACCATGTGTTAATAGGACCCCACTCAACAACTCAGGAAAAGAGGATAATAACAGTAGAAAACACTTACATGGTGCTTATTAGGTGCCTGGCATTGTGTTAAACACTTCACCTCCATTCATTAATCCTCTTAATAGCCCTGTGAGTTAGAGACTGTTTTTATCTCCACTTAGAGATGTGAAAGCTTAGTTTCTTGCCAAAGAACACAAGTTCAGTTAGTCTAACTTCAAAGTCTGTGCTCTCACCCAGTGCTCATTACCTCTGGGTGTGCCCCAAGACCAGTGATTCAGGGATGCTTTTAACAGTGCCGTAGATGTGTAAGCTCACTCCCTATTCACTAGTATAAATCTAGTTCTGCCCAGTTGTCCCAAAAGCTAATACCGGCTCATATGCATGTTTTAGCAGTTATGATCTTCACCTGGGAGCATATCAGAAAAGATGTCGTCTTTATTTTTTAAGGCACATGTGAAATAAAGTTTACTGGGAGAAAGATAAGTTTACAGAGCAAGATACACTTGCTGTAGACAGCAAATGAATGGTCCCCATTGTCATGACAAAGAAAAAGGCCACAGAAGCTATAACTCTAATGGATTATTTAACTTTTAATTGATCTCAATAGGAGCCTAAAATGACTAAGAAGTGGATCATTCAGATAATGCGAAAATTTAGGATACTATATTTCAAACTACTACTTTTACTCCCATATGTTTATTGTTACATTTTAAATTTTTGAGACAGAGTCTCACCCTGTTGCCCTAAGGTAGAGTGCTGTGGTGTCATAGCTCACAGCAACCTCAAACTCTTAGACTCAAAGCAATACTCTCGCCTCAGCCTCCTGAGTATGTGGGACTGCAGGCGTCTGCCACAATGCCTGGCTCATTTTTCTGTTTCAAGCTAGTTGCAAGCAATCTGCAGACCTCAGCCTTCCAGAGTGCTAGGATTACAGGCGAGAACCACCACGCCTGGCCCACTCCAGTGTGTTTAACATTTGTAATTAGATTTAATACTTCCAAAATTCTTTTTTTTTTTTTTTTTTTGAGACAGAGCCTCAAGCTGTCCCCCTGGGTAGAGTGCCGTGGCATTA
>NW_003852447.1:7257938-7260939 GCF_000181295.1 Otolemur garnettii
TAGGTGGAAGCATACCAATCACCCTCCCCTCCCCCCCTCCTCACAGCAACCTCCAACTCCTGGGCTCAAGTGAGTCTCCTGCCTCCGCCTCCCAAGTAGCTGGGACTACAGGTGCCTGCCACAACTCCCGGCTATTTTTTGGTTGCAGCCGTCATTGTTGTTTGGCGGGCCCAGGCTGGATTCGAACCCGCCACCTTAGGTCTATGTGGCTGGCGCCTTAGCCACTTGAGCCACAGGCGCCGAGTCAAGATAAAAATATTTTGAAGCAGGGATATAACATACAACTTTAGGTTAAAAAACAGGCAATTTAAAGGATAAAAATGCAAAAGTGGGGAGAAGCAAAGAAAGCAAAGGTGATGGAATTTGTGACCCAGTGTATCTCCCAGGATCCCCTCACAAAAACAGTTGAGAGCAACTAGGATAGCAAAAGGGAACACGCACAGGTAACACCTTTACCAAAAACCAGGTGGATAAAATAATCCTCTGTAACTGTAGAGCACAAACGGGCAGGGTCAAACCAAGGTTGCAACAAGAAAGGGCGGCGGATAGAGAGCATGGGATGTGTGTGTGTGTGTGAGAGAGAGAGAGAGAGGAGAGAGAGAGAGAAAGGGCATGTCAAGGCAGACGTGGAGATTAGAAAATGAGGACTTGTGAGGGTCACAAATGCCAAAGAATCCAGAAATCACCAACAAGTCATCCCTCACCCAAACGGAGGAGCCCCAGTGGAGTATGAACCTAAGAAATAAGTGGGAACTGGGAGAGAGGCCAAGAAGCGCAAGGGCAGGTACCATCCAGAGCCCTGAAACCCCCAGAAGCCCCCATGGACGCTCTTCTGCAGAAGGACAGGCCCTTCACTGAAGGCATAAGAACACAATATGCGTGGTCACAGTTACCCAGGTGGGGCTGACAAAGCTACGTCAGGCTGATCAAGTTTAGTTATGTTACCAAAACTGAGATAACTAGACATTACGTGCTGCCTGGTATGATACAATAGGAAGTACATTCTATCTCCAATGGAGAAGTTTGTTTGTTTGTTTGTTTTAATTTCAGATTAACATGAAGGTCAAAATAATTAGGTTGCAATGTTTACAATTGTTAGGTAAGGTCCCTGCTGTAGTTGTGCCCCCCACCCAGGTGTGCCATACACCCTTACACCGTACTGGGTAGGTGGAAGCATACCAATCACCCTCCCCTCCCCCCTTCCCTCATCTCTCCTCCTCCCACCTGACCTAAATTGACTTTCTCTCTTTTTTTTTTTGAGACAGAGCCTCAAGCTGTTGCTCTGGGTAAAGTGCTGTAGCGTCACAGCTCACAGCAACCTTCAATTCCTGGGCTTAAGCAATTCTCTTGCCTTAGCCTCCCAAGTAGCTGGGACTACAGGCGCCCACCACAATGCCCGGCTATTTTTTGGTTGTAGCTGTCTGGTAGGCCTGGGCTGGATTCAAACCCACCAGCTCTGATGTATGTGGCTGGTGCCTTAGCCACTTGAGCTACAGATGCCGAGCCGAGTTCTTCTCTTGAATCTCTTGTGTGGGTATGTATTAGTTTGTCTACTGGCTTCATACTAGTATTGAATTCATTGGATACTTGCTTTTCCATTCTTGTAATAATCAACTAAAGAGAATGTTCTCCAACTCTATCCAGGTTAATACAAAAGATGTGAAGTTTCCATCTTTTTTATGGCTGAACAGTATTCCTTGGTATACACATACCACAGTTTATTAATCCACTTAGGGCAGTGGTTCTCGACCTTTCTAATGCCCCAATGTATTTTCATTGTTATGCAAAGGTTGCCACCCACAGGTTGTGAACCACTGACTTAGGGGTTGATACCCACTTAGGTTGATTACACATCTTCGTGACTATAAATTGAGTTCTGATAAACAATCTAGTGCAAATATCCTTATGATAAAATGACTTTTTTCTTTCTGAGTAGATACCCAGTAATGGGATTGCAGAATCACATAGAAAGTCTATTTTGAGTTCTTTGAAGACTCCCAATGGAGAAGGATTTTTGTCAAATATATATATATATATATATAAATATGTATAGAACCTGGTCTCCAGATCTAACATCTCATTTATAGAAAATATGAAGAAGAAAGTAATATGCTAAAATGATAGCATAAGATTGCAATTAGCCAAATGTGGGAAATCATACAGGATAAATAACTTATTCTCTTCAACAAATAAATAGCATGACCATGGCAGGTAAAGGAAAAGCAAATAAAAAACCTAAAGAGATACTAGGAGATGCAGTGGGGCTTGACCAGCGGGTGCTTTGCCTTAAAAAATAAAATTATTTTTATTTGGATTTTGTTTGGATTCTGATTTGAAGTCACCAACAACTCTTTAAGAAAAAACTTTTTTTTTTTTTTTTTTTGAGATCATCAGCTGGGTACAGCAGTTCATGCCTGTAATCCTAGCACTCTGGGAGGCTGAGGCAGGTGGATCACTTGAGCTCACAGGTTGGAGACCAGTCTGAGCCAGAGTGAGACCTCATCTCTAAAAATAGCCAGGCTCTGTGGAGGGCGCCTGTAGTCTCAGCTACTTGGGAGGCTGAGGTAAGAGAATCACTGGAGCCCAAGAGTTTGAGGTTGCTGTGAGCTGTGATGCCACAGCTCTCTACCAAGGGTGACAAACTGAGACTTTGTTTCCAAAAGAAAGAAGAAAAAAAATTTTTGAGATCATCAGAGGAAATAGAATATGTACTGGGGATTATGCTGTATAAAGGAATCACCATTAATTCTGTTGGTGAATTATGGCATGTTAAAAAAAAAAGCTCGTAATCTGTTAAAGATAGTTAGAGAAGCATGTGTCAGTGAAATAATATGTCTAGGGTTTACTTTAAAATTTTCCTCACAAAGAAAATGAGTGACAAAATCTTATCGTTGCTGACAATGGAAGAAGTTCATTATAGGTCCTTTTTCCTGCTTTTGCCTGATGCAAATTTTTCTTTTTTTTTAATTTTTTTATTTTTTTTTATTTTGCAGTTTTGGCC
>NW_003852447.1:7261146-7262761 GCF_000181295.1 Otolemur garnettii
CCCGCCACAACGCCCGGCTATTTTTTGGTTGCAGCCGTCATTGTTGTTTGGCGGTCCGGGATTCGAACCCGCCACCTTAGGTGTATGTGGCTGGCACCTTAGCCAGTTGAGCTATAGGCACCGAGCCCAAATTTTTCAAAATAAAAAGTCAAATAGCAAAAGTCTATGGGCAACACAATTTAAAATATCCAGTTGTTATAAGAAAACCTATAAAACAAAAGAAGCAAAGAGCAGTAGGAATCATTTTAAATCCCTCTAAAGAATTCATCAATCTTTTTTTGTGAGATACCACATAATTGTCATGTCCTTTAGGTTAGCCTATTAATAGAAAGACAACAAAGGTTACCGTCATTTAAAAATGTTTTTATAAAAAATCCGTTTTTGCGAATTTATGTCCATTTAAAATGTTCTCCAAGGAAGCACTGTCTCTAGCACAGATTTCCTGGGCCAAGTGTCTGTGTCTGGTATCACTCTTTTGAATGTTCCCCTCCTGCTGCTCCCATGGGAGACAGACCAAGCTGTTAAATTATTACCTAGGAAAGTTCTGGCAGTTTCCCATTCCGTCACATTTTCCGGTCATTTTGCTCTCTTGTTTACAGACCTGGTGTTCACTCTCATCCAAGTCCAGGAGAGACTTGGCTTCAGGCAATTTTTTTTTTCTTTGAGACAAGTTATCTACTCTGTTGCTCCAGGCTAGAGGGCAGCGGGCTCAGTCTAGCTCACAGCAACCTCAAACTCTTAAGCTTGACAGATCCTCTTGCCTCAGCCTCCTGAGTAGCTGGGACTATAGGGACCCACTACCTGGCTATTTTTCTTTTTCTTTCTTTTTTTGAGGTAGAGTCTCACTATGTCACCCTTGGTAGACTGCCGTGGCATCACAGCTCACAGCAACCTCAAACTCTTGGGCTTAAGCAATTCTCTAGTGTCAGCCTCCGAGTAGCTGGGACTATAGGTACCTGCCATAATGCCTGGCTATTTTTTGGTTGCAGTTGTCACTGTTCAGCAGGCCCAGGCTGGGCTTAAACCCACCAGCCTTGGTGTATGTGGCCGGTGCCCTACTCACTGAGCTACATGCACTGCCACGCCCGGCTATTTTTAAAGATGGGGTCTTGCTCTTACTCAGGCTGATCTTGAACTCCTGAGCTTAGATAATCCGTGGTGTTGGCCTCCCAGAGTGGTAGGATTACAGGCATGAGCCCCTGAGCCCGGCCAAACTCCTGGGTTTTAAGTGATCCTCGTGATCCTCCTGTCTCAGCCTCCCAAGTAGGTGGGACTACAGGCACCCTCCAAAATGGCTGGCTAATTTATTTTTAGTAGAGACAAGGTCTCACTCTTGGTTAGGCTGGTCTCAAACTCCTGAGCTCAAGAGATCCTACAACCTCGGCCTCCCAGAGTGCTAGGATTATAGGTGTGAGGCATTGACCCATGTAATCTTTTCTTTTCTTTTTTTTTCAATTTTTACATCTTCATGAATTACTTATTACATATTATCATCACAGCCTATTTTTTTCAGACTTTTATTACCCAGGAGACAATTCAAGAAGTTTGGACTGGCTCGGCGCCTGTGGTTCAAGCGGCTAAGGCGCCAGCCACATACACCTAAGGTGGTGGGTTC
>NW_003852447.1:7263091-7274500 GCF_000181295.1 Otolemur garnettii
CCCCTGGGTAGAGTACTGTGGCATCACAGCTCGCTTACAGAGACCTCTAACTCCTGGGACCTCTAACTCCTGGGCTCAAGCGAGTCTCCTGCCTCAGCCTCCCAAGTAGCTGGGATCACAGGCACCCACCACAGTGCCTGGCTATTTTTTCGTTGCAGCTACTATTGTTGTTTTGGCGGCCTGGGCTGGATTTGAACCCGCCACCTTAGGTGTATGTGGCTGGTGCCTTAGCCACTTGAGCCACAGGCGCTGAGCCGGTCCTTTTGTTTTTCCATGCAAAATATTCTCTGAACGGTTCAAATGCCCTGCATGTATTTCTACAATTTTCTTAGCCAGGCAATTCCTGTAATGAGAAGTAAATATCTCATCTTATTTGGCAAGATCCAAGTCAAAGCTGCCTCCTCTTCTGTTTCTTGCTCATTATACATTTTGCTTCTTTGAACATGTGTAAGCTCTTTCTCTGGGCTCTAATATTTGCTGCTCTGTTTATAAATGTAAAAACTATGTCATTTCCTTGAGTGACTGCATTACCCTATAACTATCTAAAAATAATTTCAAACATGGAAATGGTTTAGAAACCAGAGGCAGTAATACTGAACCCATTGATAGGAGAGTAGGAGGCAGAATAGAGAAGGAAGGCTTTATTTCTTATTTCTAAATACATCTACACTCACTGATGTAAGAGTGAGAACTACTTCCTATTCTACTAAGGACTTGCTGAAGTGACCAAGAACTTTATATATCAGCTTTCTCTCTTTACCATGGAGATAAAAATATGTGCCTTAGCCTTTTGCAGATAATGTAAAAGGTAATTAGTGTTGTGAACCAGTTTGAGCTCTTTGGTAGAAGGATGCCATGTACATAGAAAGATAGAAAACTGAATGTTTAGATGAGTAATTACAGGGAGCTATATATTTCTCAAAGGCAGGGTCAAACCTCTTTGAACATCAGGTTGCGGAGTTTTCTTTACTCTTGACTTACTTAAAAGCCTGAAATTCCATACCATACCATTGCTGGCATAATACATGCACATGAAATATAACAAGTCCCTCTTTGGTCAAAAACAGAATATGTACATAGTTTCTATGATTAGCTAATCGGGGCCTGGTTTGGTGGCTCAGCCGGTAATCCTAGCACTCTGGAAGGCTGAGGTGGGTGGATCTTTTGAGCTCAGGAGTTCCATACCATCTTGAACTTGTCTCTATTAAAATAGAAAAACTGGCTGGGCATTGTGGTGGGCACCTGTTGTCATTTCCCTGAGTGACTGAATTACCCTGTAACTATCTAAAAATAATTTCAAACATGGAAATGATTTAGAAACCAGAGGCAGTAATACTGAACCCATTGAAAGGAGAGTAGGAGGCAGAATAGTGAAGGAAGGCTTTCTTATTTCTAAATACATCTACACTCACTGATGTAAGAGTAAGAACTACTTCCTATTCTACTAAGGACTTGCTGAAGTGAAGTGGACCTGTTGTCAGCTACTTGGGAGGCTGAGGCAAGAGGATCTCTTGAGCCCAAGAATTTGAGGTTGCTGTGAGCTATGATGCCATAGCACTCTACCAAGAGCAACAAAGTGAGACTCTGCCTCAAAAAAAAAAAAACCAACAACAACCCCCTCCCAAATTAAGATTAGTTAATTGGAAAGAAAAGTACCCTACAATTTTAAATTGGTTGCATATATAGATATTCTTAAAAATCATCAGCACTGAAATTGGGAGAATCTATGGGTGCCAAGAGAAGAAGAATAGGGTTGACAAAGGACAGCATGAATGGGAAGTTTCAAAGGTGAGACTGAAAGAGGAAATGACTCAGCCACGTTTAGGGAGAGAGTTCCAATTAGATGAGTTGTAGGTGATAATGTGGTTTGGGAGAACTCATTACCTATAGAGGACAAGATTCTAGAAGCTCACTGCAGTGTTCTCAGGAGTCATGGACACAAAGCAAAACATCAATAATACATGAAACATTCTCTCAAGAAAGGAGAATATCTTAGTGTCCTTTACTTTTATTTTTGGGACAAGAGTCTTCCTCTGTTGCCTGGGCTAGAGTGCCACACTCAAAGCAACCTCAAACTCTTCTTGGGCTCAAGAAATCCTCCTGCCTCAGACTTCTAAGCAGCTAGGACACCGGGCATAAGCTGCCATGCCCAGCTAATTTTTTAATTTTTAGTAGAGAAAGGGTCTCACTCTTACTTAGGCTGATCTTAAACTCCTGAGCTCAAGTGATCCTCTTACCTCTGCCTCCTAGAGTGCTAGGATTACAGGCATGAGCCATCCTGCCTGGCTGATGTCCTTTACTTTTTAAAGTTGTCAGTTTAGGTCATGGAATCTTAAAAGACAGCTGGCATAATGACAGCAAAACTAATGAAAATTACTGAAGTGAAGGCAAAATATTCATATTAGTCTAGTCATCAAACATTTATTGGAGGTCTGCCCTTTCTCCAACACTAAAGAAAAGAGGCATGAGCCCTGCCCCTCTCTATAAAGCTCCAATCCTGCATATAAATGACTCTATGGTCTAGGAAGAACATAGCCAAGGACTACATTGTTGACATTTATAAAACCAACATAAAATGGTTGAATGTGTCTTCACATTTAACTCAAATTCTTGAAATAGGGAGCACACTGTAAGATAAGGTAATTTTAAGACAGAAGATCTGAACAAGATATTCAGGAAGCCAGGGTGGCTGGTGCTATGTAATTTTCTTAAAACTAGACTAGCAACTCTGTGGGGGCAGAGATGATACCTGTTCAGTTCATTGTGGATCGCCAGGGACTAAGTAGCCAGTCAAGAAATTTAAAAAATGAATGAAGCAAAAATGTACTGAGTACTTGTTATGTGCAAGTCTTGCTTTCACAATACGTAGTATGAGTGTTACCAACACACAGATGATTTAACTACTGTGTACTAAGTATTAAAGAGATAACCGAGAGATGCTCCTAGAACAGAATGCAGTGCCTAAGTAATTCAGGTATTTGGAAGGCTTCTTGGAAAGTAATTCCTGAGCTGAGCTTTGTTGTAAGAAGGGAAGGAAAGACAACGGAGCACAGCATGTATTAAATTATTATGGAATCAAACAGGAAAACAGTGCAGTTTGGCTAGAGAGAAGAATGGGATAGGAGATTAGATGATAGGGTGCGGTGGGGTGGGGAACCTGCAGCCTTAAGGCCACATGAGGCCTTCTAGGTCCTTAAGTGTGGCCTTGTGACTGAATTCAAATTTTATAGAACAAATCCTTTTTTTGAGACAGAGTCTCACTTTGTCACCCTCAGTAGAGTGCTGTAGTGTCACAGCTCACAGCAACCTCTAACTCTTGGGCTTAAGCTAATCTCTTGCCTCAGCCTCCCGAGTAGCTGGAACTACAGGTGCCTGCCACAATATCTGGCTGTTTTTTTGTTGCAGTTGTCATTGTTGTTTAGCAGACCCAGGCCAGGTTCTAACCCACAAGCCCCGGGATATGCAGCCAGCACCCTAACCACTGAGGTCTGCCCTTAATAAAATCCTTTAATAAAACCTTTTTATTAAAAGGGGTACAGCAGATAAAGATGAAGCTTTTCTTGACTCCTTTGGTGCTTGGAAAAGAACAATTTTGAAATCAGAAGCCCGCAGGTTCCCCACCCTTTAATAAGGTAAGTAATAATAAGCAGCAGTTTTGTTTTTCTTTTGTAGATAGGTGAGGAGGAAAAAAAGGATTGTAAATCCTGACTCTCCTTGAGCTTGAAGTACCAGAGGTAAAGATAAGTAGGCATATTCCTCCTTTTTTTTTTTTTATGACACAGGTTTTTGCTCTGTCACCCAGGCTAGTGTGCAGTAGCTCCATCATAGCTTACTGTAGCCTCAAACTCCTGGGTGTGGGCAAACCTCCTACTTAGCCTCTGGAGTAGCTAGGGCTACTCTGTGCACTTCTCTGCCTAGCTAAATTTTAATATTTTTTGTAAAGACAGGTTTTGTGCTGACAGTGCCCAGGCTAATCTTGAACTCCTGGCCTCAAGCAATACTCCTGCCTCAGCTTCCCAAAGTACGGGATTGCAGGTCTGAGTCACTGCATCAGGCTGTTCCTTTTGGGTTTTTTAGCAGTTTTTTTTTGGGGGGGGGGCCAGAGCTGGGTTTAACCCACCACCTCTGGTATATGGGGCTGGCACCTTAGTCCTTTGAGCCACAGGCACCGCCCTGTTCCTTTTGTTTTGATGCTATATCATTATGCAGTCCCACCACAACCTCTCACAAATGTTTCCTATTGCTCCCCAAAAGGAATAAGATGAATAAATATTTGTATGTTGGTCACTGTAAAATGGAAAAATAGTACTTTAATAATATGAGAAAAAGTTCTTAGTAGTAATGTGACTAAGACCTCATTCCATATGTAAATAAGACATGGCAGGATGAGTAACAAGTCCAATTTGAGACCAGGCTTGGTGGCTCACACCTGCAATCCTACCATTCTGGGAGGCTGAGGTGGGAGGATTGCCTGAGCTCCTCAGGAGTTGGATGGACAGCAGCCTGAGCAAGAGCCAGACCCATTTCTAAAAATAGTCCGGTATTATGGCCAGCACCTGTAGTCCCAGCTACTTGGGGGCTGAGGCAAGAGAATCATTTGAGCAGAAGAGTTCGAGGTTGTTGTGAACTATGACGTCATGGCATTCTACCAAGGGGGACAAAGTGAGACTCTATCTCAAACAAACAAAAAAACAAGTCCAATCTGTTTTCCACTAAATTATAGTAACAGTAAAGCAGACCTGATAAAGATGTACTACTTTACCTCTTTGAATTATGTACTGAGAGGTTGGTAGTTACTATTGTATAGTGAAAATTTTATTAGCTTCTGCAGTAGAGAAGAAAAAAAATTTTTTTTAGACAGAGTCTCATTTTGTTGCCATCAGCAGAGCGCTGTGACATCATAGTTCACAGCAACCTCAAACTCTTGGGCTCAAGTGATTCTCTTTCCTCAGCCTCCCAAGGGGCTGAGACTACAGGGGCCTGCCACAATGCCAGTCTATTTTTAGAGATGAGCTCTTGCTCTGGCTCATGGTATTGAATCTATGAGCTCAGGCAATACACCTACATTGGCCTCCCAGAGAGCTGGGATTATAGGCGTGAGCCACCGTGCCTGGCCTAGAAAAATACTTTTTTTTTTTTTTTTTTGCAGTTTTTGGCCAGGGCTGGGTATGAACCCACCACTTTTGCTGGATATGGGGCTGGAGCCCTATTCCTTTGAGCAACAGGCGCCACCTGAAAAAAACTTTTAATGCAACAAATTTTATATGCAATTTTCCTGTATAGCCAGGAAAATTTTCTTATTATGTTGTTAAATATCATTTTTGTCCTGTTTTTCAACCAAATGCTTACTAGCTATATTAATTTTTAGAAACTTACTAGTGCATTAGGATATTTTCTGGAAAACTAAGCACATAAAAATACCCACTCTGTTACTTAAAAGATTACCCCTCAACGCGGAGCGGTGCGTGGTGGCTCAGACCTGTAATCCCAGCACTCGGGGAGGCCCAGGAGGGTGGATTGCTTGAGCGCAGGCATTGGAGACCAGCCTGAGCAAGAGCAAATAGAAAAAATTAGCTGGGTGGGTGCCTGCGGTCCTAGCTACTTGGGAGGCTGAAGCAAGAGAATCGCTTGATCGCAGGAGTTTGAGGTTGATGTGAGCTATGATGCCACAACCCTCTACCTAGGGTGACAGAGTGAGATACTATTTCTCTCTCTCTTTCTATGCATATATATATATATGTATTAGAAAAAAGTTTAAAATGTATCTGTTGTTAAACATTTAAAAAGGATAAAAAATTACCCCTGTCTAGTAATATATATTTTATTCACTCAAATGACCCAGGAAAACATCTTCAGCCGTTCATCTGGGATTTTAAATTGTAGCCAAAATGCTTTTATTTTCTATTTCAATCAAAATATTCTGCCATAACGACAATATCTGTGAGCTCATTCACGCCTGTAACGTCAAATTGTTAGTGTAGTCAGTCTCCTTCAAAGTCAACCTTCTTCCTTTTGCCCACAATCGTCCAGACCTAAAGGATTTCGCTACCTTCTTTTTTCCCAAGAAAAAAACGAAAGCAATCATCCCCGCACCTCTCCCAACCCTCCCAAACACTACCCACCTCAGAATAAGAAAGAAGAGGGGAGGCAAAGTGGAACAAGTTACAACCCGGGACCTGGCGCACAGAAATGGGACCAAAGCCTGGGCTCGACAGAGTAATGAGACAGCACGTCCGAAGGATCTGGGCTATCCGCCAAACCAGAACGTCTCTCAAATCCCAGGAAGTGACTGGTTGTAAGAAACCAGAGAGCGAGGGACAGGCAAAGAGAAAGAGGGCCGACCCTTTGGGACTGCCTGAAACACGCCAAGAATGCAAAAGAAACGTCAGGAATTCGGGACGGGTTGCGGCCAACCAGCGCGACGGGCGAGAGCAATAACCCAGCTCCGAAATCAGGCCCAAGAGTGGGAAACAGCGCCGGCGGCTGCCTGAGCGAAGGAAACTCAAAGCCAAGTATCAAGGGCCGACTCACTCCCCAAAGTCAGAGTCCAAGCCCCAAAGTCCAGTATCCGCCGCCAGACGCCCTGACCCGGTCCGAGGGTGGGCCTAGAGGCGGAGTCCGAATCCACCCCCGCCCTCTAACCGCGACCCTGACTGCGTTCTCAGTGCGCCTGCGTAGGGTGAGGCCGGACTCTATTTGGCTATTAAGCAGGCGGCGACAGAGGCGTTCTCTACCCGGCATGCTGTGCGCCAGTGACGGCCCCTACGTCTATCCCCGTCCCAACCCTGCCCCCGCTCCCCCTCCCGCCGGGGCCCCCCCTCCCCTAAAGTGAGTGAGTGAGCCGGGCAGATGGAGGAGGGACTGTAATGGCGGCGGCCGGCAGCTCCCTGCTCTGACCCACGGCAGGCACACAGCAACGACCCCCTCCCCGCCCCTCTCCTGGCCGGCCTCCGCCCCGTCGCCAGCTCGAGGCCGCCCTCTCCGGCCCTTCCCCCGGCTGTCGGCGTCTAGCCCTGCGCCCCGGCCGGGGCCACACACACAATGGACGAGCTTGCCGGAGGCGGCGGTGGCGGCCCGGGGATGGCGGCCCCTCCTCGGCAGCCGCAGGGACCTGGGGGGAACCTAAGCCTTTCGCCAGGGGGCAATGGGGGGACGGGCGGCGGGGGTCCTCCGGCCTCCGAGGGAGCGGGTCCCGCGGCAGGCCCCGAGCTGTCCCGGCCGCAGCAGTACACTATCCCAGGGATACTGCACTACATCCAGCACGAGTGGGCTCGGTTCGAGATGGAGCGGGCGCACTGGGAGGTGGAGCGGGCCGAACTGCAGGTACCTCGCTGGGGTTGGTGTGCGGGACGGCTGCGGCGCCGGGGTTCCCGGCCGGGGGGTGGGGCTAGGACTCCCCTCAGCTGGAGCCCGCGCCTTGGGAGACCGAGTGGAGCCTACCTGTGCTGCTCCGGGGTGATGGTCCTGGCAGCGGCGTTTTCTGGAGTCCCCCTCCCCCTTTCCTGCAGAATCTTGCTCCCCAGCCCTCACTGGGTACGCGGTGCGGGCTTCCTCGGGGCAGCCATTTTGGCTTTTAGCATGGCGTCTGCGGGGGCTCCTCCGGAGGCGGCCTTCCCGGGCCTCCGGGGCTTGGGGCCGAGCACCTCTCTCTGGGAGAGTCCGGTTTGGCGCTGTTGGACACAGAGTTTGCTTTTGTTCGGTCGTCTTTAGATGAAGAACCAGAGGAGAGGGACTGGGTGGGCATCTTACCACCATTTCCCGGACCACCCCCCTTTAAACTTGGCCTTTCTGCCCCCTTCCCCTCTATTTGGTACGCACTTGCCCCTTGACAGCCACGCTGGTTCCCTGGGCTGCTACCAAGCGCAGTGGCTGCAGGTGGCCTGTGAAGTTTTCATTTCTCACCGTCAACTTTTGAGTACCTTCCTACCTGAGATGCTGCCCTTACTCGCTTGGATTCTGTAGTTATTCCTTAGTGACTCATCAACGCTTTCAACTTTGAAATTTTCTTATTAGAGTACCCTTCGCTAGACCTCTTCCTACACTCCACAAGTCCCCTTGTTTTCTTAGAAAAGGCCAAACGAGATCCTATGTGCCGTGTTTATGAAACGATTGAGAAAAGATTGAATATTAGTTTGAAGTAAAACGTAGTTGTCTCATGTCACTAACTCATGCAGGAGAAGCAAAGTTAAATGTCCTCCTTCATAGTTGAACCTGATTCATTCCTCGTAATGTGAACGTTTGGTACCTCACCTCACTTTTTTGAAAGACGTTGATAATTTATGCTCCTGTCTTGGATTTCCAATTTGCTGCATCTTTTTGAAAAGATTATTAAGGTTATTTAACTTTTTGGTGTATGTGTTTATTTTTAAATCTCTTTCCAGGGCAAATTTAGGCTTAGCAGAAAAAAGCATGCATCTAAATAGCGTTGCACCTGTTCTTCAGACTGTTGTTAGATATTTAGGTTGTAAGCAGTTTTGTTCGCTGTCATAGATGTCATATGCCTAGGGTGAATAGTTAGGAAAATACAGTGTCGAAAAAAGGAAGCCTGGATTATTGTAGAGAGAGTGTCCTCAAACATGAGTCTCTTTGGTTTGATTTTGAGCTAGTAAACTGTTACTTAACTGCTTAAAGTGGATGAAGTTCAACTTCTAAAAAGTAAAACTAAAGTATTTTGAAACTATAAAGTCTCAAAAATTATAACACCTGTTAACTCCGCGTTTTAGAATTGTGCTTGGATATACTCTTGACTTTAAAAAAAACTTGAAAAGCTTAAGTTAAAATTGTTTTATTTCTTTGAACTTGTATACAGTTTGCTTTAAACTACTTGAGATTATAGAGTTATGTTGGTATACAGTTTTATACCACACTATACTGCAAACTTAATTTTCTGTGAGAGTGAAGTTAGTAAAGCGTTTATTTTTAAAAAATTGCATTGACAAATGCATTAAAAAGCCTGGGCTTAGTAAATAATACTTCACCAGCCCCTGTTAAAGGTTTTTGACCTTTGTACTGTGGTATGCAAATTTGAGTTTTAACCCTTTTTCAAGTTGGCAATTGTATTTGTCACTCATAAGCGTCACTAATGTAAGTAGCTGAGAATGTGTTAACGTGTATCTAAATTAATAAAACCTGTACATTAATGTAGCCTGTATTGTTTGCCCGTGTTGTCTGCTCTAGCCTTTGCTTTCCCTTCCAGTTCTCTCCTTAACAGGAACAGAAGAATCTTTTAAGGAAGATTCCACTTGAGTCCTTGCTTCCTTTCAGTTGATCTGCTATTGGCACAGTAGTTCTGATACAGCCATTCTAAGTTTTTTGTTGTTTGTTTTGAAGAAGTCCTACAGTGTTTCTGGATTTTTAATTTTTTGCAGGGATTTTCATTATTTCATGCTGATTCTTTTGTAATAAAATGTTCACGAATGTGTTTTTGTTTTTTTGTGCTATACGTTTTTCTTATAAAAAGGGTTTCAGGTTTGCATCAGGAATATTGAATTTGCTTAGGTACCTTCAGACTTTAGTAAGATTATGAGATATGTCTTTTAAAATATGTGTGTTGAATAAAATTATGGGAGAGTTTCAGTAAGGCATCAATGGATTTAATTAAACGGATTTTTAAGAAAGATAACGTAGAAATAAGCCGAGTTACTTAATATATATAGCCCTGGTTACGCTGTTCATCTACACAGGTTTTTAAAATGTTCATTATTGAAATTATGTATACTGGACTTTGAGGTAAAAATTTTAATATGGAATTGTTTTTCTCTGGCTTTGGGAAAGATACTAAATGGAACCTTTTGCAGTGTGATTCTATTCTGTGAAGAAAAATAGAAGACTTTTAAAGTAAAGACTTGTCCTAGAAACTTGGAACTAAGCTAAAGGATCTTGTCTTAAAGCTCCTTTATTTCTATGGTAAAGGAATCATTATTCCTTTACCTTGGACTCAGGTAAAGCATTGTTAGTAAGGCTTTAGGTTAATGGATTCTGAACAGGAGTGCCTGTCAGAATCACTTGTGGAACTTTAAAAATTGTATAGGCTTGTTATCCTTCAGATATCTGGATTGATTTTGTTCTAGGGCTTGAATAAAATGGACTGTGGTAATTCATGTTATATGAAGTTATACAGGTAGTCCCTGGGTTACGAACGAGATAGGTTCTGTAGGCTTGTTCTTAAGTTGAATTTGTATGTAAGTTTGAAAGGTACATTCACCTATTACCTGTAACAGCCTCCATTCATAAGTGGGAATTGTATGTAAGTAAAATGTTTGTAATTTGGGGACTGCCTATAATGCCATTTAATCAGCATTGTAACCTTATAAGATAGGTATTCCTCCTCTTTTACATATGAGACTAATTTAGATAGGTTAAATAATGTTCCCAAGGTTACCCAGCTATAGAGTATTACAGCTGAGATTTGAACACAGGTCTGTCTGATTCCAAAGCCTGTGTGTTGTCTTATTGCCGCTCTTAAAACACCATGTTACATTGTCACCTTAGCATTTTTTTATTGGTACAGAATCTGACATAGTGCTTTGTCTAGCATCATGTGGTACATACCACTTGAATACATTTCAGTGAAGCTTTATGGAGCCTTCATGGTGTGCCAGGCCTACTGTATGTATATTGCAAAAATATCATTATATTTTTCTTTATAATTGTTGGTACATAACTTATGGTGTATTTAAAATGCTTGTCTGTCAAGTATAAGAATATGACATAGTTAATAAATACACAGGAAATGTAGTTCAGGAGCTTATATTCTAAAATCAGTGATAGTCTAGAAAAAGTAAAAATTTTGATTTGTGTTTGTGCACTCTGGTATACACACTGGTCATAACATGACAGATGTTGCTGCCTAATGTTCCTTAAGTTTATAGGAGTTATTTAGTTTAGGCATCACTTTGGTTTTTCATTTTTGAAGGGAGAAAACTTTGTTTCCCTTGTACTTTCTTTCTTCTTTTTCTTTTCTTTTTTTTTTTTTTAGAGACACAGTCTCACTTTGTTGCCCTTGGTAGAGTTGACATGGCGTTGCAAATCCCAGCAACCTCCAGCTTTTGGGCATAGGTGATTCTCTTGCCTCAGCCTCCTGAGTAGCTGGGACTACAGGCGCCCACCATAATGCCCACCCATTTTTGTTGTCAAGTTTGAACCCACCACCCTCAGTGTATGGGGCCGGTGCCCTACTCACTGAGCCACAGGTGCTGCCCTTCCTTGTACTTTCTATTGTCAAGTTTTTCAAAGGCTGGTCTAGAATAGTGATTTGCAAATCCTGTGCCTTTTCTTTTTTTTTTTTGAGACAGAGCCTCAAGCTGTCCCCCTGGGTAGAGTGCCGTGGAATTACAGCTCACAGCAACCTCCAACTCCTGGGCTCAAGCGAGTCTCCTGCCTCCGCCTCCCAAGTAGCTGGGACCACAG
>NW_003852447.1:7274713-7276558 GCF_000181295.1 Otolemur garnettii
GCGCCTTAGCCAGTTGAGCTATAGGCGCCGAGCCCCTGTGCCTTTTCCATGACAAGATTTTTATGAGTTTACTATGAAATTACAAAAAAGTAAGAACAGTGAGGTACTTTTCATAAAGGTGTTCCCTTTATTCTGGGATTTTTAGCCTTTATGCATTTTTGCTGTTATGCACTTTCCTATTTGAAATGATATAGTTTATTTTTTTGATAGTATTAAGGGTCTACAACCTTTTGTCAGTTTCCATGTTGCTTTTGGAGGCTCTTAAAAACAAAAGCTTGGGGACTGATGATCTCCAAAGAATTCTTTTTTCTTTTTTTGAGACAGAGTCTTAACTATGTCACCCTCAGTAGAGTGCTGTGGCATCACAGCTCACAGCAACCTCAAACTCTTGGGCTTAAGTGATTCTCTTGCCTTAGCCACCCAAGTATCTGGGACTACCGGCGCTTGCCACAACTCCTGGCTATTCTTTTGTTGCAGTTGTTGTTTAGCTGGCCCAGGCCAGGTTCAAATCCTCCGGCCCTGGTGTATGTGGCCAACGCCTACTCACTGAGCCACAGGTGCTGCCCTGTAGTCTGTCTTCTTGTTCTACTCTCCTCTTTTCTCTTCTGAACTTTGTGGAACACTGTTTTGTTTTTTTTCCTGTGATAGTGACCTTTAAATTGCCAAATCCTGTGGTCTTATAGGTTGTATATGTGTACTTACCCAGCACTTTGTGCTGTTGACCAGTTCTTCCTCAGAATTCTGTCCATTTGCTTCTGCTCTGTTTTCTCTTTGGTTCTCTTATTACTTTTCTTTGGGTTTCCTTTCCTTTGGTACCAGTTGTTGTTATTTGGGATTCTGGTTCTCTTTTTATGTTTTCACACTGTATATTTAATTTGAAACCAGATTTTTAGCTACCAATTCTAACCATCTTAATAATACTTAACATTTGTTTACTGTTTGCTGTTATTTCATTACTTCAGCATTTACTCATTTAATCCTCAGAATAACTTAGCGAAGTTGGTAAAATTGTTATCTTTTTTCTTACACTAAAATATTGAGACCCAGAGGTTAAGTAATCTACCTAAGATCGTGCAAGTAGGAGGCAGCAGAGCTGGGATTTAAATTTAGACGGGGTGTCCCTAGAGGCCATGTTCTTAATCAGTACTATTACATTTTTGGCTTCCAGTTGTTTAATTTCCTGTTTAACTTTTATACATCCAATTCAATACATTCATTTAGTTCATCTCAAGTACTTGCCTCTTCTCCCCTGATAAAATACATTTGTTCTTCTTTATTTCCTGTCGTCGTTAAATGTTACCACTATCCATCTTAACTATATCCTAGAGGCCAGAGGATCCTCTACCTGGGTATGTTCACTCTCTGAGTCTTATTCATACCAGCACAGTTACTTACTGAGTGAATATATTTGAGTGTAAGCTAAGCTTATGCCAGGTTCTGGGTGAATAATGATATGTGAAACAAAGACTTTGCCCCCATGTCGGGAGAGTAAATGGTGATGAAAAACCTGTATGTACTGGGCTTTCAGATAATAACTAATATTTATTAAGCACTTTCTGTTTATACCAGATGTTTTAGGTTCTTCAGTGTATATCTTAGTTCATTTAATTCTTATAAAGTGCTTAGATTTCTAGTATGGGGATTACCTAACCAGACAAAGAGCATTCCATTTGGAAGCTACACCATTAGCAGAAGGTCTAATGTAGGAATGAGCTTTATTGAAAGTGTGTAAGGCAGGCAGTGCCTGTGGCTCAGTGGGTAGGGTGCCGTCCCCATATACTGAGGGTGGTGAGTTTGAACCTGGCCCTGGCCAAACTGCCAAAAAAGAAAAAAAAAAAAAAAGCC
>NW_003852447.1:7276691-7280591 GCF_000181295.1 Otolemur garnettii
ACAATAGCCAGGCGTTGTGGTGGGCGCCTGTAGTCCCAGCTACTCGGGAGGCTGAGACAAGAGAATCACCTAAGCCCAGGAGTTCGAGGTTGCTGTGAGCTGTGACAGCAGGGTACTCTACTGAGGGTCATTAAGTGAAACTCTGTCTCTAAAAAAATAATAATAAAAGAAATAAAGCACGTAAAGGGCTATGTAGTGTAAGGTTACAGCCCCTTACACTTTGTAAATGTAATGTAGTAAAATATATTCTAATTCAATATTCTAATTCAGTAATTTTTTTTTTTTTTTTGAGGCAGAATATCACTCTGTCACCCTGGGTAGAATGCCATGGCATCATCATAACTCACAGCAACTTCATATTCCTGGGCTCACGTGATCCTCCTGCCTCAGCCTCCCAAGTAGCTGGGACTGTAGGTGTCCACTACAACACCTGACTAGTTTTTCTATTTTTAGTAGATGTGGGTTCTTGCTCTTGCTCAGGCTGGTCTCAAAACTCCTGAGCTCAGGTGATCCACCCTCCTTGGCCTCCCAGTGCTAGGATTATAGGTATGAGTCACCGCGCCTGGCCTCTGCTTCAATGATTTTAAATTTGGATGGATTGTGTCTCTTTTGTGTATGCAGTGAAAGCTGTGGAGCGTCTTCTAGTTAAAAATTGGAAGAAAATTTTTTTTTCTTACCATGAAGCCTGACCTCTGAACTAAGGAAATAATCTTGATTTAATCCATGCTTTTCATTTCTCAACTTCTGCTGTTCTAGTTCAGGGTGCTTCTCCTGCCTGACTCCTGTATGGTAATCTAACAGCTTCCTTACATCCATTGCCCTCTTTAACAATTTATCCTCTGTGTTTTAAGAATGATTGTGTCATCACTTTGCTTTAATTTTTCATTATGGAGATGGACTTTTTTTTTCCTTTCTTCTTTTTTTTTTTGAGACAGAGTCTCACTTTGTTGCCCTCAGTAGGGTGCTGTGGCATCACAGCTCACAGCAACATCCAACTTCTGGGCTTAGGCGATTCTCTTGCCTTAGCCTCTAGCTGGGACTACAGGCGCCTGCCACAAAGCCCAGCTATTTTTTGTTGCAGTTTGACCAGGCTACATTTAAATCCTCCACCCTCGGTATATGGGGCCAGTGTCCTATCCACTGAGCCACAGGCACCACTCTCTTACAGAGGGTTTCAAACATAAATAATACAGTATTGTTACCTGTCCATTCATATACCTGCCATTTATTTTAAACAGTAACAACTCATGACCAGTCTTGCTTTATGTGTATTTCAGTCTACTCCTTCTCCAAAATTATTTTGAAGTGAATCCCAGAATCCTAATTTTATCTATGAATATTTCAGTATATATCTGAAACATGGGCTTTAAAAGTCAACGGTAATATCGTTATTGTGATTATCCTTAATAGTATCATCAAATGTCCATTGTTCAAATTTCTACTTTTCTCACTTATTTTTGAACAGTTTGTTTGATTCTGTTTCCAAATACTGCATTGTGTTGGGACCCTTTCCATCTTTCTTTTCCTTTCCGTTTTTTGTTGAAGAAATCAGGTTATTGGTCCTATAAAGGTTCCCAGAGTCTGGGTTTTGCTGAGTAGTTCCTTTTGGTGTAGTTTCACACATTCTGTTGTCTTGCTTGTTTTCCTTATAATTTAGTTGCATGTTGGGGCTTGATCAAAATTGGTCTATTCTGTCTTTTTGGGATTACAGGTGGTGATGAAGGTCTTCCATCAGAAGTCACATTAACGGTTGTCTTGTGTGATATTAGCAGCTGTTGATATTAGGGCTTATTAGGCACATTAATTTATCAGGGCCACCCTTAGTTTTTAAAAAACTTAAGAAATTGAGATATAATTCACATAAAATTTACCTTTTAAAGTGTACATTGCTGTGATTTTTAGTATATTCACTGTAGTGTGCTGTCATCACTGTCTGATTGTAGGTTTTTCTTTTTTTTGACACAGAGTCTGAGTATGTTGCCCTTGGTAGAGTGCTGTGGTGTCACAGCTCACAGGATCCTCAAACTCTTGGGCTTAAGTGATTCTCTTGCCTCAGCCTCCCAGGTAGCTGGGACTACAAGTGCCCGTCACAATACCTGCTATTTTTTTTTTTTTAAGAGGTGAGGTCTTGCTGTGGTTCAGGTGGATCTCAAACTTGTGAGCTCAGGTGATCCATCCACTTTAGCCTCCCAGAGTGCTAGGATTACAAGTGTGACCCATAGTACCCTGCCAGTTCCTAAATATTTTTGATCTGCAGATACAGTAGGCTGGTTATAGTTGAGTCATGTAGTTACAATTACATGTTACATTTTTACTTAGTAGCAGTGCATTTAAAGTTTCCCCATGTCTTTTTTTGTGGGTTGGTATTTCTTTATAGGGCTAAATAATATTCCATTGTATGGATGTACTACAGCTTATTTGTCCCTTCACCTTTTGAAGGGCATTTTGGTTGCTCTCCAAGTATTATGAATAAAGGTCATGAATATCCATGTGCAGATTTTTGTGTGGACATAAGTTTTCAAGTAATCTGGTGAATACGAAGGAGTGTGATTGCTGATCACGTAGTAAGAGCATGTTTAGTTCTGTGAGAAATTGTCAGGTTTCCAGGTTGCTGTACATGTTGCATTCCTACATGTGAACAAGTGTTCTTTTGTTCCACTTTCAGCATTTGGAGTTGTTAGTGTTCGGGATTTTAGTTATCTTAAAAGGTGTGTGGTAGTATCTTCTTATTTTATTTTACATTCCCATAACGAAATACAGAGTTGAGCATCTTTTCATATGCTTGTTTTACTTGTTTGCTTTGGTGTGATATCTGTTCAGATCTTTTGTACATGTTGAAATTCTCTGAATTTCCTTCCTCCTGATCTTTGCTTTTGTTTTTAGATGGAATGATGTTGGGCATTGTTTCCAGTCATTTATGAGTAAGTGTTCATGGAGTGGCAGCCAGCATTTATTTGTTATTATATTTAATATTACTATATATCTACCTTTAGAAAGTTTTTTAACTCATTGCAACATTTTGGAGCCTGAGTAGGCCTGCTGGGAACAAGACTTCTAAAAGGCAAATAGAATGTATAACATGTATTGAAAGGCCAGTTTTGCTGACTGTAAGTTAAGTCTCTCAAACCAAAGGGAGCACACAGCTCTTCTTATAATTGATTTATTTTTTATTTTTATTTATGCCTGAGATAAAACTGAATTATTTGGGTGAGAGATGTACATATGTGTACAAAGCAAAGAACAACACAGTTGACTGCTGTGGCAAACCTAATAAAACCCAAGTAACTAGGAGAAAGATCACTTGTGCCCAGGGATACAGTGGCGTGTTCATTCCAAATTAGGAAGCAACCCTCCTGCTCAGGCCATTGGACACAGAATACAGAATACCTTTTTTTTTTTTTTTAAGAAACAGTCTCACTTTGTCGCCCTTGGTACAGTGCTATGGCGTCACAGCTCACAGCAGCCTCCAGCTCTTGCTTGGGTTTAGGTGATTCTCTTGCCTCAGGCTCCCGAGTAGCTGGGACCACAGGCGCCCACCACAATGCCTGGTTATTTTTTTGTTGCAGTTTGTCTGGGGCTGTGTTCAAACCTGCCACCCTCGGTATATGGGGCCAGCACCCTACTCACTGAGCCACAGGCACCGCCCAAACACAGAATACCTTTTTTTAACTAATGAAAAGTAAATAAGTAAAAGTGGATTTGTCCTCTTGTTTAAAAAAAAAAAAACAAGAAAAGAAAAGGTTCTTCTGTGGCTTAATCTGAAGAAATGATTAATTTTAAGATCACCTTACTTTTGGCTCTCCCAGTTATGCTACCAAAGGTAGTGGTTAAATTTTCTTTTTTTTTTTTTTTTTTTGAGACAGAGCCTCAAGCTGTCCCCCTGGGTAGAGTGCCGTGGCA
>NW_003852447.1:7280785-7282104 GCF_000181295.1 Otolemur garnettii
TGGCTGGTGCCTTAGCCAGTTGAGCTATAGGCGCCGAGCCTAAATTTTCTTGAGATCACTTATAAGTCTCTAATTGTAAGGGAATGAGACCCGTAGTGGCTTCCAAACGTGCTGTCATAATCATCTGGAGTGCTTTAAAAATGCACGTTCCATTCTTGGTTATTGTGATTCGGTAGTCTGAGTGAAATCTTTTTAAAAAATGCTTATCTGGTGATTGTGATTATTAACAGGTTTGACCAAAGGCAAATGATTTGGTATAATCTGTGGTTCCATCTTCTTCCCCTTCAATCTCATTCCTATTTATATTTTCAATTTAGTAATGTGTCACTCCCTTTTCTTTAATTACATTGATTTGCACTGCAGTACTTATATTGCACTTTTATTTTTTATAGTTACTACTTTTCTGTTTTTGAGTACATTGAAGCCGCTGTTAACAGGAATTGATTGGTCATGAATATGGCTAGGACTTTTTGTTGGATTTGATTGAAACACATTGTGGTGTTTGATTACTTAAGTGAAAGCATTATATGTTCATAAAAAGAACTACTATATTAATAACACTTGTTAACATTTAAAGTATACTTTTCTGTGTGTTCATTTTCACGCTAACTCTTTGTCAGAGGTAACTGTTATTTCCATTTTAGAGAGACAGAAACATGGATAAGAGGTTAGATAGGTTGATCAACATGAAGCAGTAAATTAGGTAATAAAACCAGAATCTGCTGAGTTGCTTCTGATCAATATGTAATGCTATCTCAAAGTAATACCAGTACCTTAGATTTTGTAAAAAGGTACTGGTATTAAATAAATCTTTGTAAAAAGATTTAAAGTTTTTTTTTTTTTTATTGAATGGTAACTATGTACATTAATGCACTTCTGGGGTACAGTGTGGATTTTTTAAATTTTTGATGAAAAATTTTTAAACTCAGTTGGGTTAAGCAGCTCATGCCTTTATAATCCTAGCACTCTGGGAGGCCAAGATGGGTAGATTGCTCTGAGCTCACAGGTTGGAGACCAGTCTAAGCAAGAGTGAGACCTTGTCTTTAAAAATAGCTGGGCGTTGTGTTACAAGCCTGTAGTCCCAGCTACCTGAGAGGCTGAGGCAAGAGAATCACTTGAGCCTAAGAGTTGGAGGTTGCTGTGAGCTATGACACAATGGCACTGTACCGAGGGTGACAAAGTGAGACTCTTGTCAAAAAAAAAAAAATTTTTTTTAAACTCTTAACTTTTATTTTTTAGATAAATAATATATGATTCAAAATTAATACATGAGGCTCAGCGCCTGTGGCTCAAGCGGCTAAGGTGCCAGCCACATACAC
>NW_003852447.1:7283377-7284468 GCF_000181295.1 Otolemur garnettii
CATTGTTGTTTGGCAGGTCTGGGCTGGGGATTCGAACCCGCCACCTTAGGTGTACGTGGCTGGCGCCTTAGCCGGTTGAGCTATAGGCGCGAGCCAATAAAACTATTTCATAGTGACCTAGACTTAACATTTGTTAGGTTGCTTTTACCTAGAGCCTTTAAAATGGGCCAGAGTAGGCCAGGAGTGATGGCTCATGCCTGTAATCCTAATACTCTGGGAGGCCAAAGTAGATGGATTGCTTGAGCTCAGAAGTTCGAGACTAGCTTAAGCAAAAAGTGAGACCCCATCTCTACTTAAAATAGAGAAACTGAGGCAAGAGGATCGCTAAAGCCTGAGTCAGAGGTTGCTGTGAGCTATGATGCCATGGCGTTTTACCCAGGCTGACAGCTTGAGGCACTGTCTCAAAAAAAAATAAAAAATGGGCTAGACTTACATAAACTTACATTTAAAAAGGAGGAGTGGGGATTGGGATTGAGATTCTAGAAAATCTCTATAATTTATGAACCTGTATACTTTGAATATGTCCCTGTACCCTGGTCATTTTCTTCTTAGCACTTAATGTAATTCACAATTTAAAATTTTATTGTTTATTGTCTGATTCTCTGCTCTAGGTTGGTGATAAGTTCTTTTGAGAGAAGGTTGTTTTTTTTCCACCCATGTATGTCTAGTGAGAGAGTAAAGAGCCTGGTCCATAATAGGTGTTTGCTAAATAGTTACTAAATGAGTGAACTTGCTGAGGATGTTTCATTAAACTATTAAGTGATGGAAAGTTGACTTGTAATTTTTATAGTACAAATTATAATTTTTTATGGTAGATATATACACAGGATATATATAATATAATGTATCAGTAGTAAATTACTCTTTCTTACCCACTTATTTGATAGAATGAACCCAAGCTTCCTGGTTTTATTATAAGATATTAAAAATAGTTTAATCTCCCCTCCCTCTCCTGGGAAGTAGAGTATCAGAGTAATCATGACTTTAATTAAAATGAAATGATTCAGAGAAATGCAAATCAAAACTACTTTGAGACATCACCTCACTCAAGTAAGATTAGCCCATATCACAAAATCCCCAAACCAGAGATG
>NW_003852447.1:7286103-7288437 GCF_000181295.1 Otolemur garnettii
AATGAATAATTTTTATGAGGAATGTTTAAAGACTTAGCAATGGTAAGGGGAAATAAAAATAAAGTTTTATTGGGTGTCATAAATCAGCTGTATTAAAAAAAAACTTTGAAAAAGTGTATAAATACTTCCTTAACACTGTAATTTTGGGGTAATGGAATTATTGGTAGCTTTTCTCTTCTCTTTTTTTTTTTTTTTTTAACATGACCCAGCAAATATTAGAAAGTGAGTATTTCCTTTTATTAAGATTGATAAGTTTCAGGAGTAAATTTTTTTTTATGCCTATATATAGTCATTATTGCAGAAGTAGTTATAAAATAGCAAAGTGAACTTGTTAGTATTTTTAATTAATTTATAGACTAGTTTATCTTTTCCCCATTTCATTTTTAGTGATTTCTTTAAAAAGCGCCAAACTTTCCTTAAGTTCAAATATAAATGCAAAAACGGTGGGACCACATCTTTCTTTCCCCCATTTCATTTTTAGTGTGATTTCTTTAAAAAGTACTGGGCGGTGCCTGTGGCTCAAAGGGCTAGGGCACCGGCCCCATATGCTGGAGGTGGCGGGTTCAAACTCAGCCCCAGCTAAAACCTGCATAAAAAATAGTGCTTAGCGCCCGTGGCTCAGTGCGTGAGGGGACCAGCCACATACACCAAAGTTGGCAGGTTTAAGCCCAGCCCAGACCTGCTAAACAACAATGACAACTGTAACCAAAAATAGCCAGGTGTTGTGGCAAGCGCCTGTAGTCTCAGCTCTTCGGGAGGCTTGAGGCAAGAGAATGGCTTAGGCCCGAGAGTTTGAGGTTGCTGTGAGCTGCGATGCCATGGCATTCTACTGAGGGTGACATAGTGGCACTGTGTCTCCCCCTCCCCCCAAAAAAACTACCAAATACTCTTTCTTATTAAGATTTTATTTTATGACATATTTAAAATTGTGTTTTGTGTAATTATATTCAGTTCTGTTTATTTTGAGAATTTTAATATTTCATTTATTAAAGTAATATATTTATATGAAAATTTAGCTATAGAAATGTAAAAAAAAGTAGCAGTAGATTTCGTCTAATCATAATCTTTCAGGAATAACCACTGCTATCTTTTGGGATGCATGTCTTTTCAGAATGTTTTCTGAAATCACATATAAAAGTGATTTTTAGCTGGGGGAAGTTTTGCTCCCATGAAACATTATTTGGCAAGGGTTTGGAGACATTTTTGTAACCAAAACTGGAGGCAGGAGCTGCTGCCATTTAGTGGATAGTCCTAGTGATGCTGCTAAAAATGTACAGGGTAGCCTTCCCCAAATAATAATAGTGAGGTTGAGAAACCCTAATACCAAACTGTATGTGTTTGTATGTATAAATACAGATACGTCCTTTCATGTACAATTCCTAGAAAAATGCCTCGCAGTAATACTATTGTTGTACTAATTGTTGGGTGAATATGTTGATATAAAATAAACTGTATTTTAAATATTGTTTCATTTTAGTGTACATTCAGGGACCTCACTTTTTAAAAAAAATGTTTAAAAGTGTTACGTTTATGTGATACTATTATGCGATACTATTTTTTTTTAAATTTTACTCAAAGAGCTCATACTCAAATAGGAAACATATGGTCAAAATGGTAGTCTCCTACACAGTTCAGCTTTTTAGAAGCAGCCACTTCCAGTTCTTCTGATACTTCTTAATTTTATGTAATAGATTTACACCGTTATTTCTTGTTTCTGGCAGTATCAAATACTACTTTTTGACTTTCTGTGATTATAGTAAAGGACTTATCACACCTGTTGTTATCTCCTTTGATTATATTCACATATAAGTAATAAAATGTTAGTTAAATTGTTAGTTTTACATTATTATGACCACAGAAATAGTAATTCTTTTGTTGTAGTTTTGACTGGGGCCGGGTTTGAACCCACCACCCTTGGTACATGGGACTGGTGCCCTACTCCCTGAGCCACAGGTGCCACCCAGAATTAGTAATTCTTAAGAAGTATACTCTGATTACTTTTCATGTTCTGTGCATTTCATTTGTTTTTCTTATAGTTACTAGCCTCCTTTTTTATTTGCTTAATATTCTAAGTATGTATTGCTGTATTTCCAAAAGGTCCTTTTAAGCACATCAGATTATTTACCAGTTTTGCCTTTTCTGTGTATCTGTGGAACAAGAGGAGAGGACTTACCTTCCAGAATTGTCTGTCTCCTGCTGTGATCCTAGACTTGTTCTTGAGATTTTTTTTTTTTTTTTGAGATAGAGCCTCAAGCTATCCCCCTGGGTAGAGTGCCGTGGCTTCACAGCTCACAGCAACCTCCAACTCCTGGGCTCAAGCGAGTCTCCTGCCTC
>NW_003852447.1:7290816-7292755 GCF_000181295.1 Otolemur garnettii
CTCCCAGAGTGTTAGGATTACAGGCATGAGCCACGCCCCCCGCCTTTTTTTTTTTTTTTTTTTTTTTTGACAATGGGATCGACTCTGGCTCAGGCTGGTCTCAAACTCCTGAGCTCAAATAATCCACCCGCCTTGGCCTCCCAGAGTGTTAGGATTACAGGCATGAGCCACTGCCGCTGGCCCCAATTTTTTTATTGTGGCAAAATATATATAAAAGTATCATTTTTGACAGTACACTTCATTAGTGTTCAATACATTACTATTATTGTGCAGCTATCACCACCACCCATCCTAGAACTCTTTGCTCATCTTGCAAAACTGACACTAGACCCATTAAACAATAATTCCTTATCACCGCACCCCGGCTACTGTCTGATTTCTGTCTCTATCATTTTGACTACTCTGGGTACCTTACATAGGGATCTCAGACAGTATTTGCCTTTTTATGACTTTCTTATTTCACTTAACATTATGTGCATCCATGTTGTAGCTAGCATGACTACATCCATGCTGTAGTCAGAATTTCCTTCCTTGTTAAAGACTGAATGCTATTTATCTATAAACCATGTTTCATTTATCTATTCATCTGTTAGTGACTTAAATTGTCTCCACATTTTAACTATAGTAGAACCTCTGTAAGTTGACTACACAAGGGATTATAACAAACTGGTCAAAATACAGAGGTGGTCAACATAAGGAACTAGGCACAATACATGGGGTGCATGTCTGGTCTATGAAAATTAGGCCAACTTGGGGCACCCCCTGTGGCTCAATGTGTAGGGCACTGGCCCCATATACTGAGGGTGGCGGGTTCGAGCCCGGCCTCGGCTAAACTGCAACAAACTGCTCTCTGTTTTACTAGCCTTGGTGGGGTTCTCATTGTCAGCTGGGTGGCTAGGTGGAAGTTGACCTAACCCTAGAACTCATTTTGGAGCCTGCTTTATTTTCTTTTACCATTCCTGTTGCCAGTGGTTGCAGGTTGGGGTCCCTGGAGTAGTTGAGTCAGCACTTAGCATGTAGGAAGTTTATTAGGGAATGCTTTTAGAATCAACATCTGTGAAAGGAAGCAGAGGGATAAGTTGGGCTGCAATACAGTTTCAACAAAAAGCTCAGTTGACCCATTGGGGAACTCTGCAGCTGGGACGGTCCTGGAGTTTTTCTAAATTGGGACCAGAGGCCAGGCCTTCAGGCTGTGTTTTGATCAGTCATTAGATAAGGACCACTTAGGAAGGCAGCTGTATTTAGCTGAGGCAATTCCTGAGGAGGATTGACAGCTGAAGGCTATTTTCCATTAGCATTCCCAGCAGCTGGACAATAAATCCCAGCACATCCCTGTGTCTGCTACTTGTAGCCTCGTGAGTTTTCCTAATTATAATTCTGACAGAGCCTCAAACTGTCACCCTGGGTAGAGAGCTATGGCATCACAGCTCACAGCAACCTCCAACTCCTGGGCTCAAGCGAGTCTCCTGCCTCAGCCTCCCAAGTAGCTGGGACTACAGGTGCCCACTACAGTGCCCGACTATTTTTTGGTTGTGGCTGTCATTGTTGTTTGGCGGCCCGGGCTGGATTTGAACCTGCTAGCTCAGGTGTATGTGGCTGTTGCCTTAGCCTCTTGAGCCACAGGTGCCGAGCCATGAATTAATTTTTTTATGAGCAAACTGTAAAATACAGTACCCAAATTCTATATATTTTTACTGATAATATGATGATCATTTCTTCCTAAGGCATTTTTTAAAACTGAGCTTTTTGGGTATTTTAATGTATGTAGATAATGAGTTATTGGAATTTCCAGTTCTGTGTTAGCACTGGAAGTGTCATCATAGAGTCCTGAAAGTCTAATCCTAGGGATTGAAATTTATAGCTAGCAAATCTTAAAAAGACAGCGGATTCATGGCTTGGCACCTGTAGCTCAGCAGCTAGGGCACCAGCCACATCTTTC
>NW_003852447.1:7296798-7298368 GCF_000181295.1 Otolemur garnettii
ATCAATTGAGAGAATCATATGGTCTTTGTTTTTTAATTTGTTTATGTGATGAATTACATTTATAGATTTACGTATGTTGAACCAGCCATGAGATCCTGAGATAAAACCTACTTGGTCGTGGTGTATAGTTTTTTTGATGTGTTGCTGGATTCTGTTTGCTAGGATCTTGTTGAATATTTTTGCATTGGTATTCATTAGTGATATTGGTCTATAATTTTCTTTTCTTTTGGGGTCTTTTCCTGGTTTGGGTATCAAGGTGATGTTTGCTTCATAGAATGCGTTGGGTAGTATTCCTTCTTTTTCTATGTTTTGGAAGAGATTAAGTAATATAGGTACTAGTTCCTCTTTAAAGGTTTGGTAGAATTTTGATGTGAAGCCATCTGGTCCCGGGCTTTTCTTTTTAGGGAGATTTTGTATAGTTGATGCTATTTCAGAGCTTGATTATAGGCCTGTTCAACATTTCTACTTCATTCTGGTTAAGTCTTAGAAGGTGGTTTGCTTCCAAGTATTGGTCGATTTCCTTCAGATTTTCATATCTCTGAGAATAAAGTTTCTTATAATGTTCAGTAAGGATTTTTTTAATTTCTGAGGGGTCTGTTATTTTGTCTTTACCATTTCTGATTGATGAAATTAAGAGATTTTACTCTTTTTTTCTTGGTTAGGTTGGCCAAAGGTTTATCTGTTTTACTGACCTTTTAAAAAAACCAACTTTTTGATTTATTGATCTCTTTATTGATTAAATTTCATTTAATTCGGCTCTAATTTTGGTTATTTTTTTTCCTTTTGCTGGGTTTGGGATTGGAGTGTTCTTTTTCCAGTTGCTTGAGATGTCCCATTAGGTTGTTAACTTCTTCTCTTTCCGTTTTCTTGAGGAAGGCTTGCAGTGGTATAAATTTTCCTCTTTGGACTGCCTTTGCGGTATCCTTGAGGTTCTGGTAACTCATGTCTTCATTGTTGTTTTGTTCCAAAAATTTGGTAATTTCCTTCTTGATCTCATCTCTGACCCACCTATCATTTAGCGGAAGGTTATTTAGCTTCCATGTTTTTGTATGAGTCTGCAGGTTCCTGTTGTTACTGAGTTCAACTTTTATTCCATGATGGTCTGAGAAGGTGCATGGAATAATTTCTATGCCATTTCTATTAATAAATTGGAATGGCACAGGTATTCTTATATTCCTTGAGCTTTATTTCTATTTCTTTCTTTTTCCTTTTTTTCTGAAATGGAGTCCTATTCTGTAACCCAGGCTGAAGTGCAGTGATTTACTGCAGCCTTGAATACTTGGACTCAAGTAGTCCTCCTGCCTCAGCCTCCTGAGTAAGTGGGACAACAGATGCCCACCATGCCAGACTAGTTCCATTTCTTAGTGTAGCATACCATCATCTCAATAACTAATAAGAATTAGTATTTGGGGAGAGTGCTTGAGCTTAGGAGTTCAAGACCAGCCTGAGCAAGAGCAAGACCCCCTTTCTACTTAAAAAAAAAAAAAAAGTAGAAAAGCTAAGGCAAGAGGATTGCTTGAGTCCAAGAGTTTGAGGTTGCTATAAGCTATGATGATGTGATGGCACTCTA
>NW_003852447.1:7298419-7301750 GCF_000181295.1 Otolemur garnettii
AAAAAAAAAAGAATTAGTATTATCATAATTCCCATTTCCATACAGATAGGGAAACTGAGGTAATTAATTTGCCAAGGGTCACATTATTACTAAATGTTAGGATTGAAATTATGAATTGGAATTTATTACTGTCTGACTGTAAATCCTGTGTTCTTATTCATCTGGCTGTTCTGTTATTCCTACTCCCCCAATCTGCTGCCTTTGGAGAAACAGTCACTATATCATTGGACTGCCACAAAGAGGAAGGCCTTTGAAGCTATTGCTGTGAAGATAGAGGGAGTTCAGATTGAAGAAGGTAATCAGAATATTTGTGGGTGGTGTTTGTAGCAAAGTACCAGCTAGACAGTCGGCTAGAGCAAGAGGCTTTAAGTGATTGCTTAGGGCAGGGTTGGGAGCCTGCAGCTTTAAGGTCACATGTGGCCTTCTAGTTCCCTAAACGTGGCCTTTTGACTGAGTCCAAATTTTACAGAACAGATCCTTTTACTTTTATTAATACATTTTGTTCATCCTTTATTTTTATTTTATTTTTAAAATGAGCATATTTAAAATACCAAAAAATAAAATAAGTTTCAACAAAACAGTCCCCCTCAGATTGACCAGAACAATTAGAATATTAGTAAGCTATAAGGACTAAATCGATGGCTGCTGTACTTAAGATTTAGTTTCCCCCACCTGACTGGTGCCACTACTGCATGAGGCTGCTTGGCAAGAGTTTATGGGGATCAGATAAGCTGGTCTTTCACTACCATTTTGCCTTGGTGCACTGTGTTTGTGTTTGAAGTGGAATTTGTGAGCAGTTGCACAGCTAGATAGTATTCTTTTAATTCTGTCTGCCTCACAGCCCATCATATCAAAGAAGACCAAGAGAATGCTGAAGGAAGAAACAGATTTTTTAATACAGATTGGCAATTGCAGTATTACTCTGTTTCTGCTACACATAAGATGATTTGCTTGCTTTGTGATACTGCAATATCAGCATTAAAGAAATTCAGTGCTCATCCACATTATAATGCTCATAAGGACTGCAAAAATACTTTAAATTAGAGGGAGGGGTTAAAAAGGTTGTATTGCAGAAATTAAAAGATGAAAAGCAGAAAGACAGTTACTTGAAGCAGCAATAAGACCTAGAGTTAATGCCATTGAAGCAACTAAAAAAGTAGTTAATATAGCTTATTTGAAAGGTAAGCTATTCAATGATGTAGAAATTGCGAAAGAAGTGAAAGAATGCATTATTGAAGTTGTAGAGGGTGGGCCCCTATGGCTCAAAGGAGTAGGGTGCCGGCCCCATATGCCAGAGGCAGCGGGTTCAAACCTAGCCCTGGCCAAAAACTGAAAAAAAAAAAAAAAAAAAAGAAGAAGAAGTTGTAGGATGCTCTTTGAGAGTTGAGAGTCCACTAGTATAGGAAAGGCGTTGGACCCTGAGAGGCCAGTAGACTTGAGATCTGCTATTGTGATTCTTTTTATTTTTGAGACAGAGTTTTACTATGTTGCCTGGTAGAATGCCTTGGTGTCACAGCTCACAGCAACCTCAAACTCTTGGGCTTACGCGTTTCTCCTGCTTCAGCTTCCCAAGTAGCTGGGACTACAGGCACCCGCCACAAAGCTCAGCTATTTTTTGGTTGTAGTTGTCATTGTTGTTTGGCAGGCCAGGGCTGGGTTCGAACCCTCCAGCTCTAGTGTACGTGGCTGGTGCCCTATGGCTGAGTTTACAGGTGCCCAGCCTATCTTGATTCTTCTTACTAGCCAAGATAGTATCTGTGGGCAAGTCAATTAATCTCTAGGAGAGAAGTTTGTAAAATAGGTGTGGAGAGTGCATGGCTTGAGTAGCACTTTATATAATGTAAATAGTGTGAAAAAGATTCAGGTGGTCATAAGGTACATATCCTTTGTGGGGAGTATTGTGCAGTTCACTTGGGAATGATTAAAAATAAGCCTGAAAATGTAGGTTAATGGTAGATTGGGGAGAGCTTTGAAAATAGCCTATTGATACAGTAGATGAGCTGTTGAAGAGTTAGTAGGAGAGCAGTGACAAGACTTGCTTCCTTTTTTTTTTTTGACAGAGTTTCAATATGTTGCCCAAGACAGAGTCTCACTTTGTCACCCTCGGTAGAGTGCTGTGGCCTCACAGCTCACAGCAACCTCAAACTCTTGGGCTTAAGCCAGGGGTCTTCAAACTTCTTAAACAGGGGGCCATTCATGGTCCCTCAGACCATCGGAGGGCTGGACTTTTGGCCCCAGGATGAGTCAGCTAAGTAGGACAGGCAGCAGTGGCAAAAACACCCGGCGGGCCGGATAAATGTCCTAGGTGGGCTGCATGCGGCCTGTGTGCCGTAGTTTGAGGACCCCTGGCTTAAGCGATTCTCTTACTTCAGCTTCCAAGTAGCTTGGACTATAGGTACCTGTCACAATGCCCAGCAATTTTTTTGTTGTAGTTGTCGTTGTTTAGCTGGCCCAGGCCGGGTTTGAACCTGCCAGCCTTGGTACATGTGGCTGGCGCTGTAACCACTGTGCTATGGGTGCCAAGCCTATACTGTAACATTCTTGATTATAACTATTTTAATGTTCACGTTCTTTTTCCTCCAAAATATTTTATTTTTATTTTTATTTTTTTTAAGACAGAGTCTCAAGCTATTGCCTTGGGTAGAGTGCTGTGGTATCAGCTCACAGCAACCTCAAACTCTTCGGCTTAAGCAATTCTCTTGCCTCAACCTCCTAAGTAGCTGGGACTCCGGGCACCCACCGCAATGCCCAGCTATTTTTTGGTTGTAGTAGTTGTTTAGCAGGCCTGAGCTGGGTTCAAACCGGCCAGCCCCCGTGTGTGTGGTCAGTGCCCTAACCACTGAGCTATGGGCATGAGCCAACATGTCAACATTCTAAAAACTAAATTTGCATTCCAGTCACATTTTGCTGTCTCATCACCCTTCATTGGTTCTCTTTAATCTTGTAGTTTGGCTCAGCACATTTCTACTTTGTATTGTATATGTTTGTTTAGTAAATATATTTAGTAAATTTAAGGGTAAATAACAAGTAAAAATAATGTTGTCGCCTGTCCTAGACCATTTGTGTTTCTATAAGGAAACACTTGAATCTGATAATTTATGAAGAAAATGGGTTTATTTGGCTTGTGGTGCTCAGCTATACAAGAAATATTGGCCAAGTGCAGTGGCTCACACTTATAAATCCTTGAGCTCAGGAGTTTGAGACCAGCCTGAGCAAGAGTGAGACCTTGTCTCTAAAAAAAATAACTGGGAGGTATCATATTGAGAGTAGGGATTCAACATATGAGCACTGGGAAGCACACACATTCAGTCCATTGCAAGCACTATTTCCT
>NW_003852447.1:7302151-7303519 GCF_000181295.1 Otolemur garnettii
GCCGAGCCTGCAAGCACTATTTCCCTATCAGCTGAATGATCTGGTCATCTACTCCATGCTACAGTGGCCATGTCCAGTGATGATTTGAAGTGTCACATCCATTTTCCACCCTTATCATAGCCCAGGCACCAGAGGCAGAACAGATCTCCTGAAACCCATCCAGCTGCCTCTCACAGATTTGATAAGGACAGAAAAAAGCCCAAGTTTTAGTTTATGTTAACAAATTCAAATTGGCACAGTTCACTACTTAAAAAAAAGTGATACTTTCTATTTAGAAGCAGGCTTTGTTACTTTAAAGTAGGGGTGAATCAGAATGAAATGTACTTTTTTTCTTTTTATTTCCTAGATTTGAGGAAACATTAATTTATTCAATGAATAGTTTGTTGGCACCTGCATTATGCAGAATGGAAAATGTAATTTGTGAGATGCTAGGGTAACAGTGGAATAGGATATAATGATGTGGCCTGGGTTTTCAAGAACTTTGTTTCTGCATATGGAAAGCAAAAGAAATAGAATGGTGATATTAGGTAGAAGATTTATTACCTTTTAAGTTAGATACTTATTTGCAAATATATCCTATCTACTGTTTAGCTACTACTATAATCAGATTTCATAAGAAATGCTTGGGTTCTTGAAGGTGTTTCAGCTAAATAAATACACATCATTTTTAAGCAGAACTTGGACTGTCCATTTCTATTTTTTCTAACGTACTAAATGGGCTAAATAATGTAAGTAAATATTTCTCAATTTTCTTTTGGACTTAGAGCAGTGCAGAAGTGGCCATTGGGTTCTCCCCCCCCCCCCACTTTGGACCTTCCCTGGTTACTTTTGAAGTTTTAGAAGCAGTCTATCTCTCAGATACATCTATCCAGTGAAGCCTTATGCTTATTTTTTTAAGGAAGGTAAAGAAAAGGGAACTTTTTTGGTTTTTATTTTTTTGAGACAGAGTCTCACTTGGTCACCCTTGGCAGAGTACTGTGGCATCTTAAATCACAGGAACTGCAAACTCTTGGGTTCAAATGATCTTCTTGCTTCAGCCTCCCAAGTATCTGGGACTACAGGTGCCCACCACAATGTCCAGATATTTTTTAGAGATTGGGTCTCACTCTGGCTTAGGCTCATCTAGAACTCCTGACCTCAGGTGGTCCACTTGCCTCAACAGGATTACAGGCATGAGCCACTGTGCCCACCCTTACATCCAGTTTTTAAAGAACTTGAAATACTTCTATAAAAAGTGATATATCTGACTTGGCGCCTGTGGCTCAAGTGGCTAAGGCGTCAGCCACATACACCTTCGGGTTTGAATCCAGCCTGGGCCCGCCAAACAATAATGGCTGCAACCAAAAAATAGCCGGGTGTTGTGGCGGG